>NC_087348.1:136120800-136720800 GCF_030014295.1 Loxodonta africana
ATAGCGGCAGGTTTAGGGTTGGGAATTCGGTTAGGGGTTCGGGTGAGGTTTAGTGTTAGGTTTACAGTTAAGGTGAGGGTTTAGGGTAAGTGTTATGGTTAGGGTTAGAGTTAGAGTTAGGGTTAGGGTTAGGGTGAATTTTCAGTTAATAGTGAGGGTTAGGTAAGGGTTAGGGTTAAGGTTAGAGTTAGGATTAAGATTAGTGTTAGGGTTAGGTTTAGGGTTAGGGATAGGATAGGGGTAAGGTTAGGGTTAAGGCTAGGTTTACGGTCAAGGGTACGTCTAGGTTAGGGTTAGGATTAGGTGTAGAGTTAGAGTTAGTGCTAGGGTTTAGGGGTAGGGTTCGGGTCAGGTTTAGAGTTTTTGTTAGTGTTAGGGTTAGGGTAGAGTTAAGGTTAGGGTTAAGTTTAGGGTTAGGGTAAGGGTTATGTTTAGGTCAGGGTTAGGGTTAGGGTTAGGGATAGGGTTAGGTTTAGGGAAAGGGTTAGGGTTCGTGTGAGGGTTAGTGTTAGATTTACAGTTAAGCTGATGTTTTACAGTGTTACGGTTAGGGTCAGGGTTAGAGTTAGAGTTAGGGTTAGGGCTAGACTGAGGGGATATTTAGGGTTAGGTTTAATTTTAGGGTTCTGCTTATGTATAGGGTGAAAGTTAAGATTAGCGTTAGGGTAAATATTAGAGTTAGGTGTTTGGGTTAAGGTTAGGATCAGGTTAGGGTTAAGTTTAGGGTTAGTGTTAGTGTCAGGGTTAGGTTTTGGTGTTTGGGTTAATGTTAGGGTTAGCTTTAGGGTTAGGGTTTAGTTTAAGGTTAGGGTCAGGGTGCAGTTTAAGTTAAGTGTGAGGGTTGAGCTTAGGGTTAGTGTTAGGGGTTAGGGTTAGGGTTAAGGTTAGGATTAGGATTAGGGTTAAGATTAGTTTTAGGGTTAGGGTAAGTGTTACGGTTAAGTCATGGTTAGGTTTAGGGCTAGGTAAAGGTTAGAGATAAGATTAGGTTAAGGGTAGGGTTTAGGTTTAGATGTTAGTGTGAGGGTTAGTGCTAGGTTTCCATTTAAGCTGAGTGTGTAGGGTAAGTTTTAGGGTTAGGATTAGGGTTAGAGATAGATTTAGGGTCAGGGTTAGGATTATGTTTAAGGTTAGGGTTAGGTATATGGTTAGGATTAGGGTTAGGGTCAGGGTTGGGGAGATTTAGTATTATGTTTAGTTTTAGGGCTAGGGTTAGGGTGAAGTTTATGTTAAGCGTGAGGGTTAGGGTTAGGGTTAGGGGTAAGGGTTCAGGTTAGGGTCAGGGTTAGGGTTTGCGTTAGGTTTAGGGTTAGCTTTAGTTTTGGTTAGGGTTAGGATTTGAATGAAGTTAGGGTAGGTTTAGGGTTATGGGTAGGGTGAAATTTTGGTTAGAGTTATTGTTCGGGGTTAGGGTTAGGTTTGAGTTTATCGTAGGGTTAAAGTTAGGGTTAAGGTTAGGTTAGGGTTATGGTCAGGGTTAAGATTAGGATTAGGTTTAGGGTGAGGGTTAGGGTCCGAGTTATTGTAAGGGTTAGTTTTAGGGTTACAGGTGGGCCAAGGTTAAGGTTAGGGTTAGGTTTAGGGGTAGGGATAGGGATAGGTTTAGAATTAGGTTAACATAAACTTCACCCTAACCCTAGCCCTAAAACTAAACAGAATTAGAATTAGGGTGAGCTTTAGGTTAGGGATAGGGTGAAGTTTAAGTTAGGGTGAGGGTTAGGGTTAAGGTTATGGCTAAGGTTTGGGTTAGTTTTCAGGTTCGTGTTAAGGTTGTGTTTCGTGTTAGGGTTAAGTTTACGGGTTCTGTTTAGTTTTAGGGTTAGGGTTATGTTTAAGGTTAGGGTTAAGTTTAGTGTTACAGTTAGGGTTAGGGTTACATTTTGTGTTAGGCGTTGTGGTTGGGGTGAGGTTTAGGTTTAGGGTTAGGGTTGGGTAGGGTTAGGATTATGGTTACGGTAAGGTGTTAGGTGTTAGAGGTGTAGTTTAGGGTTAGGGTTTGGGTGAGGGTTCCGGTTAGGCATTGTGGTTCTGGTCATGGTTAGGATTGGTTTAGGGTTAGGGTTAGGTTTATGATTAGGTTTCGGGTTAGTGTTAGAGTTAGAGTTAGAGTTAGGGTGAGAGCTACCTTTAAGGTTAGGGTTAGGTTTTGGTGTTATGGGTTAGGTTTGGGGTTAGGGTTAGGGTTATCATTAGGGCTTAGGTGTTCAGGTTAGTGTTAGGGTTAGGGATAGCATTAGGGTAAGGGTTGTGGGATACCGTTAGGGGTTAGAGTGAGTGTTACGGTTAGTTTTACATTTAAGGCGAGGGTTTAGGATAAGTGTCCCGATTATCGTTAGACATAGAGTTAGGGGTAGGTTTACGTTTAGGGTT
Source organism: Loxodonta africana (assembly GCF_030014295.1). NCBI lineage: Eukaryota > Metazoa > Chordata > Mammalia > Proboscidea > Elephantidae > Loxodonta > Loxodonta africana. The sequence continues at coordinate 136,123,171 of NC_087348.1, forward strand.
AGGTGTAGGGTAAGATTTAGCTTTAGTTTCAGGTTTAGGAGTAGAGTTAGTGTTCTATTTAGGGTCAAGGTTAGAGTTCGGGTTAGGGTTAGGATTAGGTCTAGGGTTAGGATTAGGTTTAGGGTTAGGTTGAGGGGTATTTTAAGGGTTAGGTTTAGGGTTACAGGTGGACTAGCATTATGGTTAGAGTTAGATTTAATGTTAGGGGTTGGGTTAGGTTTAGGTTTAGGTTTAGGACTAAGGTTAGCGTTAGGGTTTGGATGAAGTTTAGGATAGGGTGAGGGTTATTTTTAGGGTTAGGGCTAGACTTTGGGTTTGTGTTCATGTTAGTGCTAAGGTTAGGTTTAGGGTTCAGGTTAGGGTTAGTGGTTATGTTCAGATTAGGTTTAGGTTTAGGGTTAGTGTGAAGTTTAGGTTAAGGGTGAGGGTTAGGATAAGGGTTTGCATTAGGGTTTGGATTCTAGTTAGGGTTAGAGTTTCGGTTTAGGGTGTTAGGGTTAGGTTTATGGTTAGGGAAGGGTTAAGTTTAGGGTTAACGTTAGGGTTAGCGTTAGATTAGGGTTACTGTTCGTCTTCGGGTTAGGGTTAGGGATAATGTGAGGGATAGATAGCATTAGGTTTAGGGTTGGGGATACGGTTAAGGGTTAGGTTTAGGTTTACTTTGAAGGTGAAGGTTTAGGGTAATTGTTATGGTTAGGGTTAGAGTTAGAGTTAGGCTTATGGTTAGGGTGAAGTTTCAGTTAATAGTCAGGGTTAGGGTTAAGGTTAGAGTTATGCTTAAGGTTAGTGTCAGGGTTAGGTTGAAGGTAGGGGTAAGGTTAGGGTTTAGGCTAGGTTTACGGTAAAGGGTAGGGCTAGGTTAGGGTTAGGGTTAGGGTTAGAGTTAGAGTTAGTGCTAGGGTTTAGGCTTAGGGTTAGGGTCAGGTTTAGAGTTATTGTGAGGGTTAGGGTTAAGTTCGAGTTAAGGTTAGTGTTAAGTTTAGGGTTAGGGTAAGGGTTAGGATTAGGTCAAGGTTAAGGTTAGCATTAGGGATAGGGGTAGGATTAGGGAAAGGGTTAGCGATTCATGTGATGGTTAGTGTTAGGTTTACAGTTTAGCTGATGTTTTAGAGTGTTATGGTTAGGGGTATGGTTAGAGTTAGGGTTAGGGTTAGGTTTAGGGTTAGGGCTAGACTGAGGGGATAGTTTAGGGTTAGGTTTAGTTTCAGGTTAGGCTTAGGCTTACGTTTAGGGTGAAGCATACTTTAAGGATGAGGGTTAGGACTAGTGTTAGCGTTACGTGTTTGCGTTAAGGTTAGGGTTAGATTTAGGGTTAGTATTAGGGTCAGGTTTACGTGTTTGGGTTAATGCTAGGGTCAGGTTTAGGCTTAGGTTTAGGGTTAGGGTTAGGGTTCAGTTTAGGGTTAGTGTTAGGGTGCATTTAAAGTTAAGGGCGAGTGTTGAGCTCAGGTTAGCGTTAGGTGTTAGGGTTAGGGTTAAGGTTAGGATTAGGTTTAGGGTTAAGTTTAGGTTTATGCTTAGGTTTAGAGTACATGTTAGGGTTAAGTCATTGTTAGGTTTAGGGCTAGGTTAAGGTTAGAGATAGGGTTAGGTTAAGGGTTGGGGTTAGGTTTAGATGTTAGGGTGAGGGTTAGTTCTAGGTTTCCATTTAAGCTGAGTGTGTAGGGTAAGCTTTAGGGTTAGGATTAGGGTTAGGGTTAGAGTTAGGTTCAGGTTTGGGTTAGGTTGATGGTTAGGATTAGGGTTAGGGTCAGGGTTAGGCGGAGATTTAGTGTTATATTTAGTTTTAGGGTTAGAGTTAGGGTGAAGTTTATGTTAAGCGTGAGGGTTAGGGTTAGGGGTTAGGGTTCAGGTTATGGTCCGGGTTAGGGTTAGGTTTACATTTAGGGTTAGGTTTAAGTTTAGTTTTATTTTTGGTTAAGGTTAGGGTTTGGATGAAGTTAGGGGAGGTTTAGGGTCATGGTTAGGGTGAATTTTGGTTAAGAGTGAGGGTTCCGTTTAGGGTTAGGTTTACGGTTTGTGTTAGGCATTGTGGTTGGTGTGAGGATTAGGTTTAGGATTAGGGTTGGGTAGGGTTAGGATTATGGTTATGGTAAGGTGTTAGGGATTAGAGGAGTAGTTTTGGGTTCGGGCTTGGGTGAGGGTTCCGGTTAGGCATTGTGGTTCTGGTCATGGTTAGGTTTGGTTTAGGGTTAGGGTTAGTTTTATGATTAGGTTTCGGGTTAGTGTTAGAGTTAGGGTTAGGCTTTGGTGCTAGGGGTTAGGTTTTGGGTTAGGGTTAGGGTTATCGTTAGGGCTTAGGTTTTCAGGTGAGTGTTAGGGTTAGGGTTAGGGATAGCATTAGGGTTAGCTTTTGGGGGTACGGTTAGGGGTTAGGTGAGGGTTACAGTTAGTATTGCAGTTAAGGTTAGGTTTTAGGACAAGTGTTAGGATTAGGGTTAGAGTTAGAGTTAGGGTTAGGTTTAGGGTTAGGTGCAGGGTAAGTTTTAGGTTTAAGTCCTGGTTTAGGGTTAGAGTTAGTGTTCTCTTTAGGGTCAAGTTTAGAGTTCGGGTTAGGTTTAGGATTAGGTCTATTGTTGGGCTTAGGATTAGGGTTAGGTTCAGAGCTATTGTAAGGCTTAGGTTTAGGGTTACAGATGGACTAGCTTTACGGTTAGAGTTAGGTTTAAGGTTAGGGTTTGGGCTAGGTTTACGTTTACGGTTATGGTTAGGGTTAGGATTTGGTTGAAGTTTAGCATAGGCTGAGGGTTACTTTTAGGGTTAGGGCTAGAGTTTGGGTTTGTGTTCAGGTTAGTGTTATGGTTAGATTTAGGGTCCAGTTTAGGGTTAGGGGTTATGTTTAGTGTTAGGGTTAGTTTTAGGTTTAGGGTTAGTGTGAAGTTTAGGTTAAGGGTGAGAGTTAGGGTTAGGGTTAGGGTTAGGATTAGGGTTAGTGTTAGACGTTAGGTTTAGGCTGCTAGTTTTAGGTTTATGGTTAGGGTAGGTTTAAGTTTAGGGTTAATGTTAGGGTTAGTGTTAGATTAGGGTTACTGTTCGTGTTAGGGTTACAGTTAGGGTTAGGGATAGCATTAGGTTTAGGGTTAGGAATATAGTTAGGGGTTAGGGTGAGGGTTGGGGATATGGTGAGGGTTAGGTTTAGGTTTACAGTTAAGGTGAGGGTTTAGGGTAATTGTTATGGTTAGGGTTAGAGTTAGGGTCATGGTGAAGTTTCAGTTAATAGTGGGGTTCAGGGTTAATGTTAGATTTAGGGTTAAGGTTAGTGTTAGGGTTAGGTTTAGGTTAGAGTTAAGGTAGCGGTCAGGTTAGGGTTAAGACTAGGTTTACGGTAAAGTGTAAGGCTAGGTTAGGGTTAGGTTTAGAGTTAGTGCTAGGGTTTAGGGTTAGGGTTAAGGTCAGGTTTAGAGTTATTGTGAGGTTTACGGTTAAGGTTAGGGTAGAGTTAAGGTTAAGTTGAAGGTTAGGGTAAGAGTTAGGTTTATGTCAGGTTTAGGGTTAGGATGAGGGATAGGGTTAGGGTTAGGGAAAGGGTTAGGGTTTCGTGTGAGGATTAGTGTTATGTTTACATTAAGCTGATGTTTTTGGGTGTTACAGTAATGTTTAGGGTTAGAGTTAGGTTAGGTTTAGAGTTAGGGCTAGAGTATGGTGATAGTGCTTTAGGTTTAGGTTTAGGGTGGAATTTAGGTTAAGGATGAGGGTTAGGGTTGGGGTAGGTGTTTGGATTAAGGTTAGGGTCAGGTTTAGGGTTTTGGTTTAGAGTTCAGGTTAGATTCAGGGTTAGGGTTAGATTTAGGTTTAGGGTTAGGGTTAGGTTTAGTGTTAGTTTAGCTTAGGGTTAGGGTTTGAATGAAGTTAGGGTAGGTTTAGGGTTATGGTTAGGTTGAAATTTTGGTTAAGTGTGAGGGTTTGGTTTCGGGTTAGGATTAGAGTTAGGGTTAGTGGTTAAGGTTAGGTTTAGGGTTAAGGTTAGGTTTAGGCTAAGCATTAGGGTTAGAGTTAGGGTTAGTGGTTAGTGTTTCAGTTAGGTTTAGGATAGGGTTATAATTAGGGTTAAGTTTAGGGTTACGGTAAGAGTTAGATTTACGTTTACAGTTAAGGTGAGGGTTTTGCGTAACTGTTACGGTTAGGGTTAGGGCTAGGTTTAGGGTTCGAGTTGGGTTAGGGGTTAGGTTTAGGTTAAGTTTATGGTAGGCTTAAAGTTAGGGTTAAGGTTAGGTTAGGGTTAGGGTCAGGGTTAGGATTAGAATTAGGTTTCGGGCAAGGGTTAGTGTCAGAGTTATTATAAGGGTTAGGTTTAGGGTTACAGATGGGCCAAGGTTAAGGTTAGGGTTAGGTTTAGGGGTTGGATTAGGGTTAAAGTTAGGGTTAGCTTTAGGTTAGGGATAGGGTGAAGTAAAGTAGGGTGAGGGTTAGGGATATGGCTAAGGTTTGGGTTCGTTTTCAGGTTAGTGTTAAGTTTATGTTTAGGGTTAGCGTTAAGTTTATGGGTTCTGTTTAGTTTTAGGGTTAGGGTTAGATTTTAGGTTAGGGTTAAGTGTAACAGTTAGGGTTACGATTTGTGTTAGGCATTGTGGTTGGGGTGAGTGTTAGGTTTATGGTTAGGGTTGGGTAGAGTTAGGATTATGGTTATGGTAAGGTGTTAGGGTTTAGAGGTGTAGTTTAGGGTTAGGGTTTGGGTGAGGGTTTCGGTTAGGCATTGTGGTTCTGGTCATGGTTAAGTTTGGTTCAGAGTTAGGGTTAGGTTTATGATTAGGTTTCGGGTTAGTGTTAGAGTTAGGGTGAGGGATAGTGTTAAGGTTTAGGTTAGGTTTTGGTGTTATGGGTTAGGGTTTGCATTAGGGTTTGCGTTAGAAAGAAAAGAGAATAGCAAGAGGCCTTTTCTCCCCGGCTGCTTTCCCAAGCCCTTCCAGCTAAAACTATGTCGTTGCTCCTCTGGAAGGATCCCTGCACCGCGACGTAGTTTCTCAGAAGAAGCCCTGCGTTTGCAAGAGCAAATGAGGAATTCGTTGCAGGAAAGAGGAAGGAAAGAAAGTTTCTCTCCCTCTGCCTGCTTTGCTCAGAGGACTGGATGAAGTCAGGGAGTTCTCCCTTTCACTGAGAAACGTGCGGGCTGCTGTTGCCTGTGCGCTCTCTTCTTTGCAAAAGGGTCTGCAGTTCCACGCCTTGAACCGTGGAAAGGCGCTGGGCTCTGCTAAGACTTCCCCCGGCGCTTCGTTTGCCCTGGGCCAAAGCGAGCCTTCACAATAGCTGAACGCTAACACTGCATACTCGTTCCACTTCCAGAACAGGACTACCGCGAGGCAGTTCTCCGGGGGAAAATGGCCCTTCGCGAAGGGCAGATCTGTGGAGCTCATTGCGGAAAAGCGAAAGCAAAGGACGCTTTTCTCCCTCTAACCGCCTTCGTCAGAGGAACGGGGGAAGTCACAGTGTTCTTTCTCTCACTGAGATACACACAATCTGACGTTGCCTCTGAGCTCCGTTGCTGGCAAAGAACTGAAACGGACATACATTCCTGTGGGGAAACACAGGGCTTTGCTAGGATTTCTCTAGGCAGTGTGTTTTCCCTAGGTCTCACTGTATCAACACTATCTCGCAAGGGCAGCACTGCGTGGGATTTCCTCTGCCAGGAGAGAGCTGCTGCTTTGTAGTTTGTGCTGGGAAACCTTGCTTTGGCAAGTGCGAATTGACTGCATTCAGGCAGAAAGAAAAGAGAATAGCAAGAGGCCTTTTCTCACCGGCTGCTTTCCCAAGCCCTTCCAGCTAAAACTATGTCGTTGCTCCTCTGGAAGGATCCCTGCACCGTGACGTAGGTTTTCAGAAGAAGTCCTGTGTTTGCAAGAGCAAAGGAGGAATTCGTTGCAGGAAAGAGGAAGGAAAGAAAGTTTCTCTCCCTCTGCCTGCTTTGCTCAGAGGACTGGATGAAGTCAGGGAGTTCTCCCTTTCACTGAGAAACGTGCAGGCTCCTGTTGCCTGTGCGCTCTCTTCTTTGCAAAAGAGTCTGCAGTTCCACGCTTTGAACCGTGGAAAGGCGCCGGGCTCTGCTAAGACTTCCCCCAGCGCTTCGTTTGCCGTGGGCCAAAGCGAGCCTTCACAATAGCTGAACGCTAACACTGCATACTCGTTCCACTTCCAGAACAGGACTACCGCGAGGCAGTTCTCAGGGGGAAAACGGCCCTTCGCGAAGGGCAGATCTGCCGAGCTCACTGCGGGAAAGCGAAAGCAAAGGACGCTTTTCTCCCTCTAACCGCTTTCGTCAGAGGAACGGGGGAAGTCACAGTGTTCTTTCTCTCACTGAGATACACACAATCTGACGTTGCCTCTGAGCTCCGTTGCTGGCAAAGAACTGAAACGGACATACATTCCTGTGGGGAAACACAGGGCTTTGCTAGGATTTCTCTAGGCAGTGTGTTTTCACTGGGCCTCACTGTAGCAACACTATCTCGCCAGGGCAACACTGCATGGGATTTCCTCTGCCAGGAGAGAGCTGCTGCTTTCTAGTTTGTGCTGGGAAACCTTGCTTTGGCAAGTGCCAATTGACCGCATTCGGGCAGAAAGAAAAGAAAATAGCAAGAGGTCTTTTCTCCCCGGCTGCTCAGCCAAGCCCTTCCAGCTAAAACTATGTCGTTGCTCCTCTGGAAGGATCCCTGCACCATGATGTAGTTTTTCAGAAGAAGCCTTGCGTTTGCAAGAGCAAACGAGAAATTCGTTGCATGAAAGAGGAAGGAAAGAGAGTTTCTCTCCTTCTGCCTGCTTTGCTAAGAGGACTGGATGAAGTCAGGGAGTTCTCCCTTTCACTGAGAAACGTGCGGGCTGCTGTTGCCTGTGAGCTCTCTTCTTTGCAAAAGAGTCTGCAGTTCCACGCTTTGAACCGTGGAAAGGCGCCGGTTTCTGCTAAGACTTCCCCGGGCGCTTCGTTTGCCGTGGGCCAAAGCGAGCCTTCACATTAGCTGAACGCTAACACTGCATACTCGTTCCACTTCCAGAACAGGGCTTCCGCGAGGCAGTTTTCCGGGGGATAACGGCCCTTCGCGAAGGGCCGATCTGCCGAGCTCATTGTGGGAAAGCGAAAGCAAAGGACGCTTTTCACCCTCTAACCGCTTTTGTTAGAGGAACGGGGGAAGTCACAGTGTTCTTTCTCTCACTGAGATACACACAATCTGACGTTGCCTCTGAGCTCCGTTGCTGGCAAAGAACGGAAACTGACATACATTTCTGTGGGGAAACACAGGGCTTTGCTACGATTTCTCTAGGCAGTGTGTTTTCCCTGTGTCTCACTGTATCAACACTATCTCGCAAGGGCAGCACTGCATGGGATTTCCTCTGCCAGGAGAGAGCTGCTGCTTTGTAGTTTGTGCTGGGAAACCTTGCTTTGGCAAGTGCGAATTGACCGCATTCAGGCAGAAAGAAAAGAGAATAGCAAGAGGCCTTTTCTCCCCGGCTGCTTTCCCAAGCCCTTCCAGCTAAAACTATGTCGTTGCTCCTCTGGAGGGATCCCTGCACGGTGACGTAGTTTTTCAGAAGAAGCCTTGCGTTTGCAAGAGCAAATGAGGAATTCGTTGCAGGAAAGAGGAAGGAAAGAAAGTTTCTCTCCTTCGGCCTGCTTTGCTCAGAGGACTGGATGAAGTCAGGGAGTTCTCCCTTTCACTGAGAAACGTGCAGGCTGCTGTTGCCTGTGTGCTCTCTTCTTTGCAAAAGAGTCTGCAGTTCCACGCTTTGAACCGTGGAAAGGCGCCCGGCTCTGCTAAGATTTCCCCCGGCGCTTCGTTTGCCCTGGGCCAAAGCGAGCCTTCACATTAGCCGAACGCTAACACTGCATACTCGTTCCACTTCCAGAACAGGGCTACCGCGAGGCATTTCTCCGGGGAAAAACGGCCCTTCGCGAAGGGCAGATCTGTAGAGCTCATTTCGGAAAAGCGAAAGCAAAGGACGCTTTTCTCCCTCTAACTGCTTTCGTCAGAGGAACGGGGGAAGTCACAGTGTTCTTTCTCTCACTGAGATACACACAATCTGACGTTGCCTCTGAGCTCCGTTGCTGGCAAAGAACTGAAACGGACATACATTCCTATGGGGAAACACAGGGCTTTGCTAGGATTTCTCTAGGCAGTGTGTTTTCCCTGGGCCTCACTGTAGCAACACTATCTCGCAAGGACAACACTGAATGGGATTTCCTCTTCATGAGAGAGCTGCTGCTTTGTAGTTTGTGCTGGGAAACCTTGCCTTGGCAGGTGCCAGTTGACCGCATTCGGGCAGAAAGAAAAGAAAATAGCAAGAGGCCTTTTCTCCCCGGCTGCTTTCCCAAGCTCTTCCAGCTAAAACTATGTCGTTGCTCCTCTGGAAGGATCCCTGCACCGCGAAGTAGGTTTTCAGAAGAAGCCCTGCGTTTGCAAGAGCAAATGAGGAATTCGTTGCAGGAAAGAGGAAGGAAAGAAAGTTTCTCTCCCTCTGCCTGCTTTGCTCAGAGGACTGGAAGAAGTCAGGGAGTTCTCCCTTTCACGGAGAAACGTGCAGGCTGCTGTTGCTTGTGCGCTCTCTTCTTTGCAAAAGAGTCTGCAGTTCCACGCTTTGAACCGTGGAAAGGCGCCGGTTTCTGCTAAGACTTCCCAGGGCGCTTCGTTTGCCGTGGGCCAAAGCTAGCCTTCACAATAGCTGAACGCCAACACTGCATACTCGTTCCACTTCCAGAACAGGGCTACCGCGAGGCAGTTCTCCGGGGGAAAACGGCCCTTCGCGAAGGGCAGATCTGTGGAGCTCATTGCGGGAAAGCGAAAGCAAAGGACGCTTTTCTCCCTCTAACTGCTTTCGTCAGAGGAACGGGGGAAGTCACAGTGTTCTTTCTCTCACTGAGATACACACAATCTGACGTTGCCTCTTTGCTCCGTTGCTGGCGAAGAACTGAAATGGACATACATTTCTTTGGGGAAACATAGGGCTTTGCTAGGATTTCTCTAGGCAGTGTGTTTTAAACCCCTAACAACAAACAACACTAACCCTCTAACAACAACAAACACTAACCTCCTGAATAAAAGCAACACTAACTCCCTAACAACAACCAACACTAACCCCCTAACAACAAACAACACGAAAACCCTAACAACAAACTCCACTAAACCCCAAGAAACAACTCTAAACGCCTAAAAACAAAGAATACTAAACACTTAACAACAAACAACACTAACACCCTAACCACAACCAACCCTAACATCATAACAACAAAGAACACTAACACCCTAAGAACAAACAACACTAACCCGCAACGAAAAACAACAGTAACCCCCTTAGAACAAGAACCCTAACCCCCTAACAACAAACAACCCTAAACCATTAATAACAAACAAAACTAACCCCGGAACAACAAACAACACTAACCCCCTAACAACAAACAACACTAAGCCCTTAACAACAAACAACCCTAACCCCGAACAAGAAACATCCCTAACGCCTTAACAACGAACAACATAACCAAACAGCAAGCAACACTAACCCACTAAGAACAAACACTAACCCCGTAACAACAAACTACCCTAACCCCGTAACAACAAACAACCCTAACTTACTAACAACAAACAACATTAACCAGCTAACAACAAACAACACTAACCCCCTAACAACCAATAACCCTAAATCCCTAATAACAAACAACACTAACCCCTAACAACAAAAAACCCTAATACACTAACAACAAACAACCCTAACACGCTAAAAACCAACAACACTAACCCCCTAACCACAAACAGCACTAACCCAATCAAAACAAAAAACACTAACCCCCTAACAACAACCAACACTTTCCCCGTAACAACAAACAACACTAACCCCCTAGCAAGAACCAACACTAACCCCCTAACAAGAAAGAACCCTAATCCCCTAACAACAAACCACCCTAAGCCCCTAACAACAAACAACACTAAACCCCTAACAACAAACAACACTAACCCCCTAACATCAAACTAACCTAACCCCCTAACAACAAACAACCCTAAGCCACTAAAAACAAACAACACTAACCCCCTAACAGGAAACTACCCTAACCTCGTAACCAAAAATACCCTAACTCCGTAAGAACAAACACCCCTAAGCCCCTAACAACAAACAACACTAACACACTAACAACCAACAACCCTAAACCTCTAAAAGCAAACAAAACTAACCCCCTAACAACTATCAACACCAACACTGTAACAACAAACACTAACCCCCTAACAACAAACAACTCTAACTCCCTAACAACCAACTACACTAACCTCCTAACCACAAACAGCAATAACCCAGTAAAAACAAAGAACACTAACCCCCTAACAGCAACCAACACTTACCCCCTAAAAACAAACAACACTAACCCCCTAACAGGAAACAACCCTAATCCCCTAACAACAAACAACCCTAAGCCCCTAAGAACAAAAAACTCTAAACACCGAACAACAGACAACACTAAACCCCTAACCACAAACAACACTAACCCCCTAACAACCAACAACACTAACCCCCTAACCACAAACTACACTAACACCCTAACAACAAACAACACTAAACCCCAACAAGAAACAAACCTAAACCCCTAACAACAAACAACACTAACCCCTAACAACCAGCAACACTAACTCCCTAACCCCAAACAGCACTAACCCACTAAGAACAAAAAACACTAACCTACTAACAACAACCAACACTAACGCCCTAAGAACAAACAACACTAACCCCCTAACAACAAACAACCCTAACCCCCTAACAACAAACAACCGTAACCAAACAACAAAGAACCCTAACCCACTAACAACAAACAACACTAACTCTATAACAAGAAACTACACTAACCCCGTAACAACAAAAAATCCTATCCCCGTAATAACAAAGAACACTAACCCCGTAACAACAAACAACCCTAACCCCCTAACAGCAAACAACCCTAACCCCCTAACAACCAATAACCCTAACCGCCTAACAACAACCAACACTTTCCCCCTAAAAACAAACAACACTAACCCCCTAACAACAAACAACCCTAACCCCCTAAACAACCAGCAACACTAACCCCCTAACCACCAACACCACTAAGTCAGTAAAAACAAAAAAAACTAACCCCCTAGCAACAACCAACACTTATCCCCTAAAAACAAACAACACTAACCCCCAACAAGAAAGAACCCAAATCCTTTAACAGCAAACAACTCTAACCCCCTAACAGCAAAAAACTCTGAACCCCTAACAACAAACAACACTAACCCACTAACAACAAACAACCCTAACCCCCTAACAACAAAGAACCCTGACCCCCTAACAACCAGCAACACTAACCCCCAACCACAAACACTAATACCCTAAGAACAAAAACCACAAAACCCCAACAAGAAACAACCCTAAACAGCTAACAATAAACAACACTAACCTCCTAACAACAACTATCACTAACACCCTAACAACAACCATCCCTAAACCCCCAACAGCAAACACCACTATCCCCCAACAAGAAACAACCCTAAACCCCTAAAAAGAAACATTAACCCCGTAACAACAAACAACACTAACGCTCTAATCACAAAAAACACTAACACCCTAAGAACAAACAACACCAACCCCCTAACAACAAACAACACTAACACCCTAACAACAACAAACCCAAAACCCTTAATAACAAACGCTGACCCCGAACAAGAAACATTAACCCCCAACAAAAAAAAGCACAAACCCCCTAACAACAACAACACTAATCCCCTAACAACAAACAACCCTAACCCACTAACAACAAACAACCTTAACCCCCAAAAACAAACAACCCTAACCCCCTAAAAACCAACAACACTAACCCCCTAACAACAAACAACACTTACCCCCTAACAACAAACAATCCTAACACCCTAAAAACAAACAATGCAAACCCCCTAAAAACAAACAACCCTAAAACCCGAAAAACAAACAACACTGAACCCCTAAAAACAAACAACACTAAGCCACTAACAACACACAGCACTAATCCACTAACAACAAAAAACACTAACGCCCTAATGACAAGCAACACTAACACCTAACAACAAACAACACTAAACACCTAACAACCATCGACCCTAATCTCCTAACAAGAAACAACCCTAACGCCCTGACAACAAACAACACTCACCCCCTAACAACAAATAACACTGAACCCCTAACAAAAAACCAAATTAACCCCTAATAACAAACAACCCTAACCCCTAACAACAAACAACACTAACACCCTAACAACAAGCAACACTCAGCCCCTAACAACAAACAACACTAACCCCCAAAAACAAACAACAATAACCAACTAAAAAAACACAATCCTAACCCCCTAACAACAAAAAACACTAATACCCTAAAAACAAACAACTCTAAACAGCTAAAAACAAACAACACTGAACCCCTGACAACAAACAACACTAATCCCCTAACAACAAACAACCCTAACCCACTAAAAACAAACAAAATTGATCCCCTAACAAACAACACTAACCTCCAACAACAAACAACACTAACTCCCCAACATAAAACAACACTAAGCCCCGAACAACAAAAAACTCTAACACACTGACAAACACTCCTAACAGCCTAACAACAAGCAACACTAACCCCCTAAGAACAACAAACCTAAACCCCTAACAACAAACAACACTAACCCCCAAACAACAAACAACAATAAACCCCTAACAACAAACAACACTAACCCCCTAACAACAAACAGCCCTAACCCCGTAACAAAAAACAAACCTAACCACCTAACAACAAGCAACCCTAACAAAATAACAACAAACTACCCTAACCCCCAAAAAACAAACAACCCTAACCCGCAACCATAAACAGCACTAACACCCTAACCACAAACAACACTAACACCCTAACCACAAACAACACTAACCCCGTAAGAACAAACAACACTAACCCCCTAACAACAAACAACACTAACATCCTAACAACAAAAACTACTAAACGCCAACAAGAAATAACCCTAAACCCCTAACAACAAACACTAACCCCCTAACAACAAACAACACTAAACCCCTAACAAGAAACGAACCCAGCCCCGTAACAACAAACAACCCTAACCTCCTAACAACAAACAACCTTAAACCCCTAACAACAAACAACCCTAAACCCCTAACAACAAACAACACTAACACCCTAACAACAAAAACCACTAAACCCCAACAAGAAACAACACTAAACGCCTAACAACAAACACTAACCCCCTAACAACAAACAACACTAAACCCCTAACAAGAAACTAACCTAACCCTGTAACAACAAACAACCCTAACCTCCTAACAGCAAACAACCTTAACCCCCTAACAACAAACAACCCTAAAACCCTAACAACAAACAATCCTAACCAACTAACAACCAAGAACGCTCACCCCCTAACCACAAACAACACTAACACCCTAACCAAAAACAAGACAAACCCCGTAAGAACAAACAACACTAACCCCCTAACAACAAACAACACTAACACCCTAACAACAAAAACTACTAAACCCCAACAAGAAACAACCCTAAACCCCTAACAACAAACACTAACCCCCTAACAACAAACAACACTAAACCCCTAACAAGAAACTAACCTAACTCCGTAATAACAAACAACCCTAACCTCCTAACAACAAACAACCCTAAACCCCTAACAACAAACAACCCTAAACTTCTAACAACAAACAACCCTAACCCCCTAACAAACAACAACACTAACCCCCTAACAACAAACAACACTAACACCCTAACAACAAAAACTACTAAACCTCAACAAGAAACAACCCTAAACCCCTAACAACAAACACTAACCCCCTAACAACAAACAACACTAAACCCCTAACAAGAAACTAACCTAAACCCGTAACAACAAACAACCCTAACCCCCTAACAACAAACAACCTTAAACCCCTAACAACAAACAACCCTAAACCCCTAACAACAAACAACACTAACACCCTAACAACAAACAACACTAACACCCTAACAACAAAAACCACTAAACCCCAACAAGAAACAACACTAAATCCCTAACAAAAAACACTAACCCCCTAACAACAAACAACACTAAACCCCTAACAAGAAACTAACCTAACCCTGTAACAACAAACAACCCTAACCTCCTAACAAAAAACAACCCTAAAACCCTAACAAACAACAACACTAACTCCCTAACCACAAACAACACTAACACCCTAGCAACAAAAACTACTAAACCCCAACAAGAAACAACCCTAAACCCCTAACAACAAACACTAACCCCCTAACAACAAACAACACTAAACCCCTAACAAGAAACTAACCTAACTCCGTAACAACAAACAACCCTAACCTCCTAACAACAAACCACCTTAACCCCCTAACAACAAACAACCCTAAACCCCTAAAAACAAACAATCCTAACCCTCTAACAACCAACAACTCTCACCCCCTAACCACAAACAACACTAACACCCTAACCACAAACAACACTAACCCCGTAAGAACAAACAACACTAACCCCCTAACCACAAACAACACTAACACCCTAACAACAAAAACTACTAAACCCCAAAAAGAAACAACCCTAAACCCCTAACAACAAACACTAACCCCCTAACAACAAACAACACTAAACCCCTAACAAGAAACTAACCTAACCCTGTAACAACAAACAACCCTAACCTCCTAACAACAAACAACCTTAAACCCCTAACAACAAACAACCCTAAACCCCTAACAACAAAAAACACTAACACCCTAACAACAAAAAACACTAAACCCCAACAAGAAACAACACTAAACCCCTAACAACAAACACTAACCCCCTAACAACAAACAACACTAAACCCCTAACAAGAAACTAACCTGACCCTGTAACAACAAACAACCCTAACATCCTAACAACAAACATCCTTAACCCCCTAACAACAAACAACCCTAAACCCCTAACAACAAACAATCCTAACCCCCTAACAACCAACAACGCACACCCCCTAACCACAAACAACACTAACACCCTAACCACAAACAACACTAACCCCGTAAGAACAAACTACACTAACCCCCTAACAACAAACAACACTAACACCCTAACAACAAAAACTACTAAACCCCAACAAGAAACAACCCTAAATCCCTAACAACAAACACTAACCCCCTAACAACAAACAACAGTAAACCCCTAACAAGAAACTAACCTAACCCCGTAACAACAAACAACACTAACATCCTAACAACAAACATCCTTAACCCCCTAACAACAAACAACCCTAAACCCCTAACAACAAACCATCCTAACCCCCTAACAACCAACAACGCACACCCCCTAACCACAAACAACACTAACACCCTAACCACAAACAACACTAACCCCGTGAGAACAAACAACACTAACCCCCTAACCACAAACAACACTAACACCCTAACAACAAAAACTACTAAACCCCAAAAAGAAACAACCCTAAACCCCTAACAACAAACACTAACCCCCTAACAACAAACAACACTAAACCCCTAACAAGAAACTAAACTAACCCTGTAACAACAAACAACCCTAACCTCCTAACAACAAACAACCTTAAACCCCTAACAACAAACAACCCTAAACCCCTAACAACAAAAAACACTAACACCCTAACAACAAAAAACACTAAACCCCAACAAGAAACAACACTAAACCCCTAACAACAAACACTAACCCCCTAACAACAAACAACACTAAACCCCTAACAAGAAACTAACCTAACCCTGTAACAACAAACAACCCTAACATCCTAACAACAAACATCCTTAACCCCCTAACAACAAACAACCCTAAACCCCTAACAACAAACAATCCTAACCCCCTAACAACCAACAACGCACACCCCCTAACCACAAACAACACTAACACCCTAACCACAAACAACACTAACCCCGTAAGAACAAACTACACTAACCCCCTAACAACAAACAACACTAACACCCTAACAACAAAAACCACTAAACCCCAACAAGAAACAACCCTAAATCCCTAACAACAAACACTAACCCCCTAACAACAAACAACAGTAAACCCCTAACAAGAAACTAACCTAACCCTGTAACAACAAACAGCCCTAACCTCCTAACAACAAACCACCTTAACCCCCTAACAACAAACAACCCTAAACCCCTAACAACAAACAATCCTAACCCCCTAACAACCAACAACTCTCACCCCCTAACCACAAACAACACTAACACCCTAACCACAAACAACACTAACCCCGTAAGAACAAACAACACTAACCCCCTAACCACAAACAACACTAACACCCTAACAACAAAAACTACTAAACCCCAAAAAGAAACAACCCTAAACCCCTAACAACAAACACTAACCCCCTAACAACAAACAACACTAAACCCCTAACAAGAAACTAAACTAACCCTGTAACAACAAACAACCCTAACCTCCTAACAACAAACAACCTTAAACCCCTAACAACAAACAACCCTAAACCCCTAACAACAAAAAACACTAACACCCTAACAACAAAAAACACTAAACCCCAACAAGAAACAACACTAAACCCCTAACAACAAACACTAAACCCCTAACAACAAACAACACTAAACCCCTAACAAGAAACTAACCTAACCCTGTAACAACAAACAACCCTAACATCCTAACAACAAACATCCTTAACCCCCTAACAACAAACAACCCTAAACCCCTAACAACAAACAATCCTAACCCCCTAACAACCAACAACGCACACCCCCTAACCACAAACAACACTAACACCCTAACCACAAACAACACTAACCCCGTAAGAACAAACTACACTAACCCCCTAACAACAAACAACACTAACACCCTAACAACAAAAACTACTAAACCCCAACAAGAAACAACCCTAAATCCCTAACAACAAACACTAACCCCCTAACAACAAACAACAGTAAACCCCTAACAAGAAACTAACCTAACCCCGTAACAACAAACAACACTAACATCCTAACAACAAACATCCTTAACCCCCTAACAACAAACAACCCTAAACCCCTAACAACAAACAATCCTAACCCCCTAACAACCAACAACGCACACCCCCTAACCACAAACAACACTAACACCCTAACCACAAACAACACTAACCCCGTAAGAACAAACAACACTAACCCCCTAACCACAAACAACACTAACACCCTAACAACAAAAACTACTAAACCCCAAAAAGAAACAACCCTAAACCCCTAACAACAAACACTAACCCCCTAACAACAAACAACACTAAACCCCTAACAAGAAACTAAACTAACCCTGTAACAACAAACAACCCTAACCTCCTAACAACAAACAACCTTAAACCCCTAACAACAAACAACCCTAAACCCCTAACAACAAAAAACACTAACACCCTAACAACAAAAAACACTAAACCCCAACAAGAAACAACACTAAACCCCTAACAACAAACACTAACCCCCTAACAACAAACAACACTAAACCCCTAACAAGAAACTAACCTAACCCTGTAACAACAAACAACCCTAACATCCTAACAACAAACATCCTTAACCCCCTAACAACAAACAACCCTAAACCCCTAACAACAAACAATCCTAACCCCCTAACAACCAACAACGCACACCCCCTAACCACAAACAACACTAACACCCTAACCACAAACAACACTAACCCCGTAAGAACAAACTACACTAACCCCCTAACAACAAACAACACTAACACCCTAACAACAAAAACTACTAAACCCCAACAAGAAACAACCCTAAATCCCTAACAACAAACACTAACCCCCTAACAACAAACAACAGTAAACCCCTAACAAGAAACTAACCTAACCCCGTAACAACAAACAACACTAACATCCTAACAACAAACATCCTTAACCCCCTAACAACAAACAACCCTAAACCCCTAACAACAAACAATCCTAACCCCCTAACAACCAACAACGCACACCCCCTAACCACAAACAACACTAACACCCTAACCACAAACAACACTAACCCCGTAAGAACAAACTACACTAACCCGCTAACAACAAACAACACTAACACCCTAACAACAAAAAGTACTAAACCCCAACAAGAAACAACCCTAAACCCCTAACAACAAACACTAACCCCCTAACAACAAACAACACTAAACCCCTAACAAGAAACTAACCTAACCCCGTAACAACAAACAACCCTAACCTCCTAACAACAAACAACCTTAAACCCCTAACAACAAACAACACTAAACCCCTAACAACAAACAACACTAACACCCTAACAACAAAAACCACTAAACCCCAACAAGAAACAACACTAAATCCCTAACAACAAACACTAACCCCCTAACAACAAACAACACTAAACCCCTAACAGGAAACTAACCTAACCCTGTAACAACAAACAACCCTAACCTCCTAACAAAAAACAACCCTAAAACCCTAACAAACAACAACACTAACTCCCTAACCACAAACAACACTAACACCCTAGCAACAAAAACTACTAAACCCCAACAAGAAACCACCCTAAACCCCTAACAACAAACACTAACCCCCTAACAACAAACAACACTAAACCCCTAACAAGATACTAACCTAACCCTGTAACAACAAACAGCCCTAACCTCCTAACAACAAACCACCTTAACCCACTAACAACAAACAACCCTAAACCCCTAACAACAAACAATCCTAACCCCCTAACAACCAACAACTCTCACCCCCTAACCACAAACAACACTAACACCCTAACCACAAACAACACTAACCCCGTAAGAACAAACAACACTAACCCCCTAACCACAAACAACACTAACACCCTAACAAAAAAACTACTAAACCCCAAAAAGAAACAACCCTAAACCCCTAACAACAAACACTAACCCCCTAACAACAAACAACACTAAACCCCTAACAAGAAACTAAACTAACCCCGTAACAACAAACAACCCTAACCTCCTAACAACAACCTTAAACCCCTAACAACAAACAACCCTAAACCCCTAGCAACAAACAACACTAACACCCTAACAACAAAAACCACTAAACCCCAACAAGAAATAACACTAAACCCCTAACAACAAACACTAACCCCCTAACAACAAACAACACTAAACCCCTAACAAGAAACTAACCTAACCCTGTAACAACAAACAGCCCTAACCTCCTAACAACAAACAACCTTAACCCCCTAACAAACAACAACACTAACCCCCTAACCACAAACAACACTAACACCCTAACAACAAAAACTACTAAACCCCAACAAGAAACAGCCCTAAACCCCTAACAACAAACACTAACCCCCTAACAACTAAAAACACTAAACCCCTAACAAGAAACTAACCTAACCCCGTAACAACAAACAACCCTAACCTCCTAACAACAAACAATCTTAAACCCCTAACAACAAACAACCCTAAACCCCTAACAACAAACAACACTAACACCCTAACAACAAAAACCACTAAACCCCAACAAGAAACAACACTAAACCCCTAACAACAAACACTAACCCCCTAACAACAAACAACACTAAACCCCTAACAAGAAACTAACCTAACCCTGTAACAACAAAGATCCCTAACCTCCTGACAACAAACAACCTTAACCCCCTGACAACAAACAACCCTAAACCCCTAACAACAAACCATCCTAACCTCCTAACAACCAACAACCTACACCCCCTAACCACAAACAACACTAACACCCTAACCAAAAACAACACTAACCCCGTAAGAACAAACAACACTAACCCCCTAACAACAAACAATACTAACACCCTAACAACAAAAACTACTAAACCCCAACAAGAAACAACCCTAAACCCCTAACAACAAACACTAACCCCCTAACAACAAACAACACTAAACCCGTAACAAGAAACTAACCTAACCCTGTAAAAACAAACAACCCTAACCTCCTAACAACAAACAACCCTATCCCCCAGAAAACAACAACTCTAACCCCCTAACCACAAACAACACTAACACTCTAACAACAAAAACTACTAAACCCCAACAAGAAACAACCCTAAACCCCTAACAACAAACACTAACCACCTAACAACAAACAACACTAAACCCCTAACAAGAAACTAACCTAACCCCGTAACAACAAACAACCCTAACCTCCTAACAGCAAACAACCTTAAACCCCTAAGAACAAACAACCCTCAACCCCTAACAACAAACAACACTAACACCCTAACAACAAAAACCACTAAACCCCAACAAGAAACAACACTAAACCCCTAACAACAAACACTAACCCCCTAACAACAAACAACACTAAACCCCTAACAAGAAACTAACCTAACCCTGTAACAACAAACAGCCCTAACCTCCTAACAACAAACCACCTTAACCCCCTAACAACAAACAACCCTAATCCCTAACAACAAACAATCCTAACCCCCTAACAACCAACAACTCTCACCCCCTAACCACAAACAACACTAACACCCTAACCACAAACAACACTAACCCCTTAAGAACAAACAACACTAACCCCCTAACCACAAACAACACTAACACCCAAACAACAAAAACTACTAAACCCCAAAAAGAAACAACCCTAAACCCCTAACAACAAACACTAACCTCCTAACAACAAACAACACTAAACCCCTAACAAGAAACTAACCTAACCCTGTAACAACAAACAACCCTAACCTCCTAACAACAAACAACCTTAAACCCCTAACAACAAACAACCCTAAACCCCTAACAACAAAAAACACTAACACCCTAACAACAAAAAACACTAAACCCCAACAAGAAACAACACCAAACCCCTAACAACAAACACTAACCCCCTAACAACAAACAACACTAAACCCCTAACAAGAAACTAATCTAACCCTGTAACAACAAACAACCCTAACATCCTAACAACAAACATCCTTAACCCCCTAACAACAAACAACCCTAAACCCCTAACAACAAACAATCCTAACCCCGTAACAACAACAACGCTCACCCCCTAACCACAAACAACACTAACACCCTAACCACAAACAACACTAACCCTGTAAGAACAAACAACACTAACCCCCTAACAACAAACAACCTTAAACCCCTAACAACAAACAACACTAAACCCCTAACAACAAACAACACTAACACCCTAACAACAAAAACCACTAAACCCCAACAAGAAACAACACTAAACCACTAACAACAAACACTAACCCTCTAACAACAAACAACACTAAACCCCTAACAAGAAACTAACCTAACCCTGTAACAACAAACAACCCTAACCTCCTAACAACAAACAAACCTAACCCCCAACAAACAACAATACTAACCCCCTAACCACAAACAACACTAACACCCTAACAACAAAAACTACTAAACCCCAACAAGAAGCAAACCTAAACCCCTAACAACAAACAACACTAAACCCCTAACAAGAAACTAACCTAACCCCGTAACAACAAACAACCCTAACCTCCTAACAACAAACAACCTTAAACCCCTAACAACAAACAACCCTAAACCCCTAACAACAAACAGCACTAACACCCTAACAACAAAAACCACTAAATCCCAACAAGAAACAACACTAAACCCCTACCAACAAACACTAACCCCCTAACAACAAACAACACTAAACCCCTAACAAGAAACTAACCTAACCGTGTAACAACAAACAGCCCTAACCTCCTAACAACAAACCACCTTAACCCCCTAACAACAAACAACGCTAAACCCCTAACAACAAACTATCCTAACCCCCTAACAACCAACAACTCTCACCCCCTAACCACAAACAACACTAACCCCGTAAGAACAAACAACACTAACCCCCTAACCACAAACAACACTAACACCCTAACAACAAAAACTACTAAACTCCAAAAAGAAACAACCCTAAACCCCTAACAACAAACACTAACCCCCTAACAACAAACAACACTAAACCCCTAAAAAGAAACTAACCTAACCCTGTAACAACAAACAACCCTAACCTCCTAACAACAAACAACCTTAAACCCCTAACAACAAACAACCCTAAACCCCTAACAACAAAAAACACTAACACCCTAACAACAAAAAACACTAAACCCCAAAAAGAAACAACACTAACCCCCTAACAACAAACAACACTAACACCCTAACAACAAGAACTACTAAACCCCAACAAGAAACAACCCTAAACCCCTAACAACAAACACTAACCCCCTAACAACAAACAACACTAAACCCCTAACAAGAAACTAACCTAAACCCGTAACAACAAACAACCCTAACCTCCTAACAACAAACAACCTTAAACCCCTAACAACAAACAACCCTAAACCCCTAACAACAAACAACACTAACACCCTAACAACAAAAACCACTAAACCCCAACAAGAAACAACACTAAACCCCTAACAACAAACACTAACCCCCTAACAACAAAAAACACTAAACCCCTAACAAGAAACTAACCTAACCCTGTAAAAACAAACAACCCTAACCTCCTAACAACAAACAACCCTAACCCCCTAACAAACAACAACACTAAACCCCTAACCACAAACAACACTTACACCCTAACAACAAAAACTACTAAACCCCAACAAGAAACAACCCTAAACCCCTAACAACAAACACTAACCCCCTAACAACAAACAACACTAAACCCCTAACAAGAAACTAACCTAACCCCGTAACAACAAACAACCCTAACCACCTAACAGCAAACAACCTTAAACCCCTAACAACAAACAACCCTAAACCCCTAACAACAAACAACACTAACACCCTAACAACAAAAACCACTAAACTCCAACAAGAAACAACACTAAACCCCTAACAACAAACACTAACCCCCTAACAACAAACAACACTAAACCCCTAACAAGAAACTAACCTAACCCTGTAACAACAAACAGCCCTAACCTCCTAACAACAAACCACCTTAACCCCCTAACAACAAACAACCCTAAACCCCTAACAACAAACAATCCCAACCCCCTAACAACCAAGAACTCTCACCCCCTAACGACAAAAAACACTAACACCCTAACAACAAACAACACTAACCCCGTAAGAACAAACAACACTAACACCCTAACCACAAACAACACTAACACCCTAACAACAAAAACTACTAAACCCCAACAACAAACAACCCTAAACCCCTAACAACAAACACTAACCCCCTAACAACAAACAACACTAAACCCCTAACAAGAAACTAACCTAACCCCATAACAACAAACAACCCTAACCTCCTAACAGCAAACAACCTTAAACCCCTAACAACAAACAACCCTAAACCCATAACAACAAACAACACTAACACCCTAACAACAAAAACCACTAAACCTCAACAAGAAACAACACTAAACCCCTAACAACAAACACTAACCCCCTAACAACAAACAACACTAAACCCGTAACAAGAAACTAACCTAACCCTGTAACAACAAACAACCCTAACCTCCTAACAACAAACAACCTTAACCCCCTAACAACAAACAACCCTAAACCCCTAACAACAAACAATCCTAACCCCCTAACAACCAACAACGCCCATCCTCTAACCACAAACAACACTAACCCCCTAACAACAAACAACAATAACACCCTAACAACAAAAACTACTAAACCCCAACAAGAAACAAGCCTAAACTTCTAACAACAAACACTAACCCCCTAACAACAAACAACACTAAACCCCTAACAAGAAACTAACCTAACTCCGTAACAACAAACAACCCTAACCTCCTAACAACAAACAACCCTAAACCCCTAACAACAAACAACCCTAACCTTCTAACAACAAACAACCCTAACCCCCTAAAAAACAACAACACTAACCCCCTAACCACAAACAACACTAACACCCTAACAACAAAAACTACTAAACCCCAACAAGAAACAACCCTAAACCCCTAACAACAAACACTAACCCCCTAACAACAAACAACACTAAACCCCTAACAAGAAACTAACCTAAACCCGTAACAACAAACAATCCTAACCACCTAACAACAAACAACCTTAAACCCCTAACAACAAACAACCCTAAACCCCTAACAACAAGCAACACTAACAACCTAACAACAAAAACCACTAAACCCAACAAGAAACAACACTAAACCCCTAACAACAAACACTAACCCCCTAACAACAAACAACACTAAACCCCTAACAAGAAACTAACCTAACCCTGTAACAACAAACAACCCTAACCTCCTAACAACAAACAACCTTAACCCCCTAACAACAAACAACCCTAAACCCCTAACAACAAACAATCCTAACCCCCTAACAACCAACAACGCTCACCCCCTAACCACAAACAACACTAACACCCTAACCACAAACAACACTAACCCCGTAAGAACAAACAACACTAACCCCCTAACCACAAACAACACTAACACCCTAACAACAAAAACTACTAAACCCCAACAAGAAACAACCCTAAACCCCTAACAACAAACACTCACTAACCCCCTAAGAAAAAACAACACTAAACCCCTAACAAGAAACTAACCTAACCCCGTAACAACAAACAACCCTAACCTCCTAACAAAAAACAACCCTAACCCCCTAACAAACAACAACACGAACCCCCTAACCACAAACAACACTAACACCCTAACAACAAAAATTACTAAACCCCAACAAGAAACAACCCTAAACCCCTAACAACAAACACTAACCCCCTAACAACAAAAAACACTAAACCCCTAACAAGAAACTAACCTAACCCCGTAACAACAAACAACCCTAACCTCGTAACAACAAACAACCTTAAACCCCTAACAACAAACAACCCTAAACACCTAACAACAAACAACACTAACACCCTAACAACAAAAACCACTAAACCCCAACAACAAACAACACTAAACCCCTAACAACAAACACTAACCCCCTAACAACAAACAACACTAAACCCCTAACAAGAAACTAACCTAACCCTGTAACAACAAATATTCCTAACCTCCTAACAACAAACAACCTTAACCCCCTAACAACAAACAACCCTAAACCTCTAACAACAAACAATCCTAACCCCCTAACAACCAACAACGCTCACCCCCTAACCACAAGCAACACTAACACCCTAACCACAAACAACACTAACACCCTAACCACAAACAACACTAACACCCTAACAACAAAAACTACTAAACCCCAACAAGAAAAAACCCTAAACCCCTAACAACAAACACTAACCCCCTAACAACAAACAACCCTAAACCCCTAACAACAAACAACACTAACACCCTAACAACAAAAACCACTAAACCCCAACAAGAAACAACACTAAACCCCTAACAACAAACACTAACACCCTAACAACAAACAACACTAAACCCCTAACAAGAAACTAACCTAACCCTGTAAAAACAAACAACCCTAACCTCCTAACAACAAACAACCCTAACCCCCTAACAAACAACAACACTAATCCCCTAACCACAAACAACACTTACACCCTAACAACAAAAACTACTAAACCCCAACAAGAAACAACCCTAAACCCCTAACAACAAACACTAACCCCCTAACAACAAACAACACTAAACCCCTAACAAGAAACTAACCTAACCCCGTAACAACAAACAACCCTCACCTCCTAACAACAAACAACCTTAAACCCCTAACAACAAACAACCCTAAACCCCTAACAACAAACAACACTAACACCCTAACAACAAAAACCACTAAACTCCAACAAGAAACAACACTAAACCCCTAACAACAAACACTAACCCCCTAACAACAAACAACACTAAACCCCTAACAAGAAACTAACCTAACCCTGTAACAACAAACAGCCCTAACCTCCTAACAACAAACCACCTTAACCCCCTAACAACAAACAACCCTAAACCTCTAACAACAAACAATCCCAACCCCCTAACAACCAACAACTCTCACCCCCTAACCACAAACAACACTAACACCCTAACAACAAACAACACTAACCCCGTAAGAACAAACAACACTAACCCCCTAACCACAAACAACACTAACACCCTAACAACAAAAACTACTAAACTCCAAAAAGAAACAACCCTAAACCCCTAACAACAAACACTAACCCCCTAACAACAAACAACACTAAATCCCTAACAAGAAACTAACCTATCCCTTTCACAACAAACAACCCTAACCTCCTAACAACAAACAACCTTAAACCCCTAACAACAAACAACCCTAAACCCCTAGCAACAAAAAACACTAACACCCTAACAACAAAAAACACTAAACCCCAAGAAGAAACAACGCTAAACCCCTAACAACAAACACTAACCCCCTAACAACAAACAACACTAAACCCCTAACAAGAAACTAACCTAACCCTGTAACAACAAACAACCCTAACCTCCTAACAACAAACAACCTTAACCCCCTAACAACAAACAACCCTAAACCCCTAACAACAAACAATCCTAACCCCCTAACAACCAACAACGCACACCCCCTATCCACAAACAACACTAACCCCCTAACAACAAACAACACTAACACCCTAAACACAAACAACACTAACCCCGTAAGAACAAACAACACTAACCCCCTAACCACAAACAACACTAACACCCTAACAACAAAAACTACTATACCCCAAAAAGAAACAACCCTAAACCCCTAACAACAAACACTAACCCCCTAACAACAAAAAACACTAAACCCCTAACAAGAAACTAACCCAACCCCGTAACAACAAACAACCCTAACCCCCTAACAACAAACAACCCTAAACCCCTAACAACAAACACCCCTAAGCTTCTAACAACAAACAACCCTAACCGCCTAACAAACAACAACACTAACCCCCTAACCACAAACAACACTAACACCCTAACAACAAAAACTACTAAACTCCAACAAGAAACAACACTAAACCCCTAACAACAAACACTAACCCCCTAACAACAAACAACACTAAACCCCTAACAAGAAACTAACCTAACCCTGTAACAACAAACAACCCTAACATCCTAACAACAAACATCCTTAACCCCCTAACAACAAACAACCCTAAACCCCTAACAACAAACAATCCTAACCCCCTAACAACCAACAACGCACACCCCCTAACCACAAACAACACTAACACCCTAACCACAAACAACACTAACCCCGTAAGAACAAACTACACTAAAACCCTAACAACAAACAACGCTAACACCCTAACAACTAAAACTACTAAACCCCAACAAGAAACAACCCTAAACCCCTAACAACAAACACTAACCCCCTAACAACAAACAACACTAAACCCCTAACAAGAAACTAACCTAACCCCGTAACAACAAACAACCCTAACCTCCTAACAACAAACAACCTTAAACCCCTAACAACAAACAACCCTAAACCCCTAACAACAAACAACACTAACACCCTAACAACAAAAACCACCAAACCCCAACAAGAAACAACACTAAACCCCTAACAACAAACACTAACCCCCTAACAACAAACAACACTAAACCCCTAACAAGAAACTAACCTAACCCTGTAACAACAAACAACCCTAACCTCCTAACAACAAACAACCTTAACCCCCTAACAACAAACAACCCTAAACCCCTAACAACAAACAATTCTAACCCCCTAACAACCAACAACGCTCACCCCCTAACCACAAACAACACTAACACCCTAACCACAAAAACACTAACCCCGTAAGAACAAACAACACTAACCCCCTAACAACAAACAACCTTAAACCCCTAACAACAAACAACACTAAACCCCTAACAACAAACAACACTAACACCCTAACAACAAAAACCACTAAACCCCAACAAGAAACAACACTAAACCCCTAACAACAAACACTAACCCTCTAACAACAAACAACACTAAACCCCTAACAAGAAACTAACCTAAACCTGTAACAACAAACAACCCTAACC
This sequence comes from Loxodonta africana, assembly GCF_030014295.1. Taxonomy (NCBI): domain Eukaryota; kingdom Metazoa; phylum Chordata; class Mammalia; order Proboscidea; family Elephantidae; genus Loxodonta; species Loxodonta africana. The sequence goes on from NC_087348.1 coordinate 136,150,996, forward strand.
TCCTAACAACAAACAAACCTAACCCAAAACAAACAACAACACTAACCCCCTAACCACAAACAACACTAACACCCTAACAACAAAAACTACTAAACCCCAAAAAGAAGCAAACCTAAACCCCTAACAACAAACACTAACCCCCAACAACAAACAACACTAAACCCCTAACAAGAAACTAACCTAACCCTGTAACAACAAACAACCCTAACCTCCTAACAACAAACAACCTTAACCCCGTAACAACAAACAACCCTAAACCCCTAACAACAAACAATCCTAACCCCCTAACAACCAACAACGCACACCCCCTAACCACAAACAACACTAACACCCTAACCACAAACAACACTAACCCCGTAAGAACAAACAACACTAATCCCCTAACAACAAAGAACACTAACACCCTAACAACAAAAACTACTAAACCCCAACAAGAAACAACCCTAAACCCCTAACAACAAACACTAACCCCCTAACAACAAACAACCCTAACCTCCTAACAGCAAACAACCTTAAACCCATAACAACAAACAACCCTAAACCCCTAACAACAAACAACACTAACACCCTAACAACAAAAACCACTAAACTCCAACAAGAAACAACACTAAACCCCTAACAACAAACACTAACCCCCTAACAACAAACAACACTAAACCCCTAACAAGAAACTAACCTAACCCTGTAACAACAAACAGCCCTAACCTCCTAACAACAAACCACCTTAACCCCCTAACAACAAACAACCCTAAACCCCTAACAACAAACAATCCCAACCCCCTAACAACCAACAACTCTCACCCCCTAACCACAAACAACACTAACACCCTAACAACAAACAACACTAACCCCGTAAGAACAAACAACACTAACCCCCTAACCACAAACAACACTAACACCCTAAACACAAACAACACTAACCCCGTAAGAACAAACAACACTAACCCCCTAACCACAAACAACACTAACACCCTAACAACAAAAACTACTATACCCCAAAAAGAAACAACCCTAAACCCCTAACAACAAACACTAACCCCCTAACAACAAACAACACTAAACCCCTAACAAGAAACTAACCTAACCCTTTAACAACAAACAACCCTAACCTCCTAACAACAAACAACCTTAAACCCCTAACAACAAACAACCCTAAACCCCTAGCAACAAAAAACACTAACACCCTAACAACAAAAAACACTAAACCCCAACAAGAAACAACACAAAACCCCTAACAACAAACACTAACCCCCTAACAACAAACAACACTAAACCCCTAACAAGAAACTAACCTAACCCTGTAACAACAAACAACCCTAACCTCCTAACAACAAACAACCTTAACCCCCTAACAACAAACAACCCTAAACCCCTAACAACAAACAATCCTAACCCCCTAACAACCAACAACGCACACCCCCTATCCACAAACAACACTAACCCCCTAACAACAAACAACACTAACACCCTAAACACAAACAACACTAACCCCGTAAGAACAAACAACACTAACCCCCTAACCACAAACAACACTAACACCCTAACAACAAAAACTACTATACCCCAAAAAGAAACAACCCTAAACCCCTAACAACAAACACTAACCCCCTAACAACATAAAACACTAAACCCCTAACAAGAAACTAACCCAACCCCGTAACAACAAACAACCCTAACCCCCTAACAACAAACAACCCTAAACCCCTAACAACAAAGAACCCTAAGCTTCTAACAACAAACAACCCTAACCGCCAAACAAACAACAACACTAACCCCCTAACCACAAACAACACTAACACCCTAACAACAAAAACTACTAAACTCCAACAAGAAACAACCCTAAACCCCTAATAACAAACACAACCCCCTGACAACAAACAACCCTAAACCCCTAACAACAAACAACACTAACACGCTAACAACAAAAACCACTAAACCCCAACAAGAAACAACACTAAACCCGTAACAACAAACACTAACTCCCTAACAACAAACAACACTAAACCCCTAACAAGAAACCAACCTAACCCTGTAACAACAAACAACCCTAACATCCTAACAACAAACATCCTTAACCCCCTAACAACAAACAACCCTAAACCCCTAACAACAAACAATCCTAACCCCCTAACAACCAACAACGCACACCCCCTAACCACAAACAACACTAACACCCTAACAACAAACAACACTAACCCCGTAAGAACAAACTACACTAACCCCCTATCAACAAACAACGCTAACACCCTAACAACAAAAACTACTAAACCCCAACAAGAAACAACCCTAAACCCCTAACAACAAACACTAACCCCCTAACAACAAACAACACTAAACCCCTAACAAGAAACTAACCTAACCCCGTAACAACAAACAACCCTAACCTCCTAACAACAAACAACCTTAAACCCCTAACAACAAACAAACCTAAACCCCTAACAACAAACAACACTAACACCCTAAGAACAAAAACCACCAAACCCCAACAAGAAACAACACTAAACCCCTAACAACAAACACTAACCCCCTAACAACAAACAACACTAAACCCCTAACAAGAAACTAACCTAACCCTGTAACAACAAACAACCCTAACCTCCTAACAACAAACAACCTTAACCCCCTAACAACAAACAACCCTAAACCCCTAACAACAAACAATCCTAACCCCCTAACAACCAACAACGCTCACCCCATAACCACAAACAACACTAACACCCTAACCACAAACAACACTAACCCTGTAAGAACAAACAACACTAACCCCCTAACAACAAACAACACTAACACCCTAACAACCAAAACTACTAAACCCCAACAAGAAACAACACTAAACCCCTAACAACAAACACTAACCCCCTAACAACAAACAACACTAAACCCCTAACAAGAAACTAACCTATCCCTTTAACAACAAACAACCCTAACCTCCTAACAACAAACAACCTTAAACCCCTAACAACAAACAACCCTAAACCCCTAGCAACAAAAAACACTAACACCCTAACAACAAAAAACACTAAACCCCAACAAGAAACAACACTAAACCCCTAACAACAAACACTAACCCCCTAACAACAAACAACACTAAACCCCTAACAAGAAACTAACCTAACCCTGTAACAACAAACAACCCTAACCTCCTAACAACAAACAACCTTAACCCCCTAACAACAAACAACCCTAAACCCCTAACAACAAACAATCCTAACCCCCTAACAACCAACAACGCACACCCCCTATCCACAAACAACACTAACCCCCTAACAACAAACAACACTAACACCCTAAACACAAACAACACTAACCCCGAAAGAACAAACAACACTAACCCCCTAACCACAAACAACACTAACACCCTAACAACAAAAACTACTATACCCCAAAAAGAAACAACCCTAAACCCCTAACAACAAACACTAACCCCCTAACAACAAAAAACACTAAACCCCTAACAAGAAACTAACCCAACCCCGTAACAACAAACAACCCTAACCCCCTAACAACAAACAACCCTAAACCCCTAACAACAAACAACCCTAAGCTTCTAACAACAAACAACCCTAACCGCCTAACAAACAACAACACTAACCCCCTAACCACAAACAACACTAACACCCTAACAACAAAAACTACTAAACTCCAACAAGAAACAACCCTAAACCCCTAATAACAAACACAACCCCCTGACAACAAACAACCCTAAACCCCTAACAACAAACAACACTAACACGCTAACAACAAAAACCACTAAACCCCAACAAGAAACAACACTAAACCCGTAACAACAAACACTAACTCCCTAACAACAAACAACACTAAACCCCTAACAAGAAACTAACCTAACCCTGTAACAACAAACAACCCTAACATCCTAACAACAAACATCCTTAACCCCCTAACAACAAACAACCCTAAACCCCTAACAACAAACAATCCTAACCCCCTAACAACCAACAACGCACACCCCCTAACCACAAACAACACTAACACCCTAACCACAAACAACACTAACCCCGTAAGAACAAACTAAACTAACCCCCTAACAACAAACAACGCTAACACCCTAACAACAAAAACTACTAAACCCCAACAAGAAACAACCCTAAACCCCTAACAACAAACACTAACCCCCTAACAACAAACAACACTAAACCCCTAACAAGAAACTAACCTAACCCCGTAACAACAAACAACCCTAACCTCCTAACAACAAACAACCTTAAACCCCTAACAACAAACAACCCTAAACCCCTAACAACAAACAACACTAACACCCTAAGAACAAAAACCACCAAACCCCAACAAGAAACAACACTAAACCCCTAACAACAAACACTAACCCCCTAACAACAAACAACACTAAACCCCTAACAAGAAACTAACCTAACCCTGTAACAACAAACAACCCTAACCTCCTAACAACAAACAACCTTAACCCCCTAACAACAAACAACCCTAAACCCCTAACAACAAACAATCCTAACCCCCTAACAACCAACAACGCTCACCCCATAACCACAAACAACACTAACACCCTAACCACAAACAACACTAACCCTGTAAGAACAAACAACACTAACCCCCTAACAACAAACAACACTAACACCCTAACAACCAAAACTACTAAACCCCAACAAGAAACAACACTAAACCCCTAACAACAAACACTAACCCCCTAACAACAAACAACACTAAACCCCTAACAAGAAACTAACCTATCCCTTTAACAACAAACAACCCTAACCTCCTAACAACAAACAACCTTAAACCCCTAACAACAAACAACCCTAAACCCCTAGCAACAAAAAACACTAACACCCTAACAACAAAAAACACTAAACCCCAACAAGAAACAACACTAAACCCCTAACAACAAACACTAACCCCGTAACAACAAACAACACTAAACCCCTAACAAGAAACTAACCTAACCCTGTAACAACAAACAACCCTAACCTCCTAACAACAAACAACCTTAACCCCCTAACAACAAACAACCCTAAACCCCTAACAACAAACAATCCTAACCCCCTAACAACCAACAACGCACACCCCCTATCCACAAACAACACTAACCCCCTAACAACAAACAACACTAACACCCTAAACACAAACAACACTAACCCCGAAAGAACAAACAACACTAACCCCCTAACCACAAACAACACTAACACCCTAACAACAAAAACTACTATACCCCAAAAAGAAACAACCCTAAACCCCTAACAACAAACACTAACCCCCTAACAACAAAAAACACTAAACCCCTAACAAGAAACTAACCCAACCCCGTAACAACAAACAACCCTAACCCCCTAACAACAAACAACCCTAAACCCCTAACAACAAACAACCCTAAGCTTCTAACAACAAGCAACCCTAACCGCGTAACAAACAACAACACTAACCCCCTAACCACAAACAACACTAACACCCTAACAACAAAAACTACTAAACTCCAACAAGAAACAACCCTAAACCCCTAATAACAAACACAACCCCCTGACAACAAACAACCCTAAACCCCTAACAACAAACAACACTAACACGCTAACAACAAAAACCACTAAACCCCAACAAGAAACAACACTAAACCCGTAACAACAAACACTAACTCCCTAACAACAAACAACACTAAACCCCTAACAAGAAACTAACCTAACCCTGTAACAACAAACAACCCTAACATCCTAACAACAAACATCCTTAATCCCCTAACAACAAACAACCCTAAACCCCTAACAACAAACAATCCTAACCCCCTAACAACCAACAACTCTCACCCCCTAACCACAAACAACACTAACACCCTAACCACAAACAACACTAACACCCTAACAACAAAAACTACTAAACCCCAACAAGAAACAACCCTAAACCCCTAACAACAAACACTAACCCCCTAACAACAAACAACACTAAACCCCTAACAAGAAACTAACCTAAACCCGTAACAACAAACAACCCTCACCTCCTAACAACAAACAACCTTAAACCCCTAACAACAAACAACCCTAAACCCCTAACAACAAACAACACTAACACCCTAACAACAAAAACCACTAAACCCCAACAAGAAACAACACTAAACCCCTAACAACAAACACTAACCCCCTAACAACAACACTAAACCCCTAACAAGAAACTAAAATAACCCTGTAACAACAAAGAACCCAAACCTCATAACAACAAACAACCCTAACCCCCTAACAAACAACAACACTAAGCCCCTAACCACAAGCAACACTAACACCCTAACAACTAAAACTACTAAACCCCAACAAGAAACAACCCTAAACCCCTAACAACAAACACTAACCCCCTAACAACAAACAACACTAAACCCCTAACAAGAAACTAACCAAACCCCGTAACAACAAACAACCCTAACCTCCTAACAACAAACAACCTTAAACCCCTAACAACAAACAACCCTAAACACCTAACAACAAACAACACTAACACCCTAACAACAAAAACCACTAAACCCCAACAAGAAACAACACTAAACCCCTAACAACAAACACTAACCCCCTAACAAGAAACAACACTAAACCCCTAACAAGAAACTAACCTAACCCTGTAACAACAAACAGCCCTAACCTCCTAACAACAAACAACCTTAACCCCGTAATAACAAACAACTATAAACCCCTAACAACAAACAATTCTAACCCCCTAACAACCAACAACGCTCACCCCCTAACCACAAACAACACTAACACCCTAACCACAAAAACACTAACCCCGTAAGAACAAACAACACTAACCCCCTAAAAACAAACAATACTAACACCCTAACAACAAAAACTACTAAACCCCAACAAGAAACAACTCTAAACTCCTAACAACAAACACTAACCCCCTAACAACAAAAAACACTAAACCCCTAAGAAGAAACTAACCTAACCCCGTAACAACAAACAACCCTAACCTCCTAACAACAACCTTAAACCCCTAACAACAAACAACCCTAAACCCCTAACAACAAACAACACTAACACCCTAACAACAAAAACCACTAAACCCCAACAAGAAACAACACTAAACCCCTAACAACAAACACTAACCCCCTAACAAGAAACAACACTAAACCCCTAACAAGAAACTAACCTAACCCTGTAACAACAAACAGCCCTAACGTCCTAACAACAAACAACCTTAACCCCCTAACAAACAACAACACTAACCCCCTAACCACAAACAACACTAACACCCTAACAACAAAAATCACTAAACCCCAACAAGAAACAACACTAAACCCCTAACAACAAACACTAACCCCCTAACAACAAACAACACTAAAGCCCTAACAAGAAACTAACCTAACCCTGTAACAACAAACAACCCTAACCTCCTAACAACAAACATCCTTAACCCCTAACAACAAACAACCCTAAACCCCTAACAACAAACAATCCTAACCCCGTAACAACCAACAACGCTCACCCCCTAACCACAAACAACACTAACACCCTAACCACAAACAACACTAACCCTGTAAGAACAAACAACACTAACCCCCTAACAACAAACAACACTAACACCCTAACAACAAAAACTACTAAACCCCAACAAGAAACAACCCTCAACCCCTAACAACAAACACTAACCCCCTAACAACCAACAACGCTCACCCCCTAACAACAAACAACTCTAACACCCTAACCACAAAAACACTAACCCCGTAAGAACAATCAACACTAACCCCCTAACAACAAACAACCTTAAACCCCTAACAACAAACAACACTAAACCCCTAACAACAAACAACACTAACACCATAACAACAAAAACTACTAAACCCCAACAAGAAACAACACTAAACCTCTAACAACAAACACTAACCCTCTAACAACAAACAACACTAAACCCCTAACAAGAAACTAACCTAACCCTGTAACAACAAACAACCCTAACCTATTAACAACAAACAAACCTAACCCCCAACAAACAACAACACTAACCCCCTAACCACAAACAACACTAACACCCTAACAACAAAAACTACTAAACCCCAACAAGAAGCAAACCTAAACCCCTAACAACAAACAACACTAAACCCCTAACAAGAAACTAACCTAACCCCGTAACAACAAACAACCCTAACCTCCTAACAACAAACAACCTTAAACCCCTAACAACAAACAACCCTAAACCCCTAACAACAAACAGCACTAACACCCTAACAACAAAAACCACTAAACCCCAACAACAAACAACACTAAACCCCTAACAACAAACACTAACCCCCTAACAACAAACAACACTAAACCCCTAACAAGAAACTAACCTAACCCTGTAACAACAAACAGCCCTAACCTCCTAACAACAAACCACCTTAACCCCCTAACAACAAACAACCCTAAACCCCTAACAACAAACTATCCTAACCCCCTAACAACCAACAACTCTCACCCCCTAACCACAAACAACACTAACACCCTAACCACAAACAACACCAACCCCGTAAGAACAAACAACACTAACCCCCTAACCACAAACAACACTAACACCCTAACAACAAAAACTACTAAACTCCAAAAAGAAACAACCCTAAACCCCTAACAACAAACACTAACGCCCTAACAACAAACAACACTAAACCCCTAACAGGAAACTAACCTAACCCTGTAACAACAAACAACCCTAACCTCCTAACAACAAACAACCTTAAACCCCTAACAACAAACAACCCTAAACCCCTAACAACAAAAAACACTAACACCCTAACAACAAAAAACACTAAACCCCAACAAGAAACAACACTAAACCCCTAACAACAAACACTAACCCCGTAACAACGAACAACACTAAACCTCTAACAAGAAACTAACCTAACCCTGTAACAACAAACAACCCTAACCTCCTAACAACAAACAACCTTAACCCCCTAACAACAAGCAACCCTAAACCCCTAACAACAAACAATCCTAACCCCCTAACAACCAACAACGCACACCCCCTATCCACAAACAACACTAACCCCCTAACCACAAACAACACTAACACCCTAACAACAAGAACTACTAAACCCTAACAAGAAACAACCCTAAACCCCTAACAACAAACACTAACCCCCTAACAACAAACAACACTAAACCCCTAACAAGAAACTAACCTAAACCCGTAACAACAAACAACCCTAACCTCCTAACAACAAACAACCCTAACCCCCTAACAAACAACAACACTAAGCCCCTAACCACAAACAACACTAACACCCTAACAACTAAAACTACTAAACCCCAACAAGAAACAACCCTAAACCCCTAACAACAAACACTAACCCCCTAACAACAAACAACACTAAACCCCTAACAAGAAACTAACCTAACCCCGTAACAACAAACAACCCTAACCTCCTAACAACAAACAACCTTAAACCCCTAACAACAAACAACCCTAAACACCTAACAACAAACAACACTAACACCCTAACAACAAAAACCACTAAACCCCAACAAGAAACAACACTAAACCCCTAACAACAAACACTAACCTCCTAACAACAAACAACACTAAACCCCTAACAAGAAACTAACCTAACCCTGTAACAACAAACAACCCTAACCTCCTAACAACAAACAACCTTAACCCCCTAACAACAAACAACCGTAAACCCCTAACGACAAATAATCCTAACCCCCTAACAACCAACAACGCACACCCCCTAACCACTAACAACACTAACACCCTAACCACAAACAACACTAACCCCGTAAGAACAAACAACACTAACACCCTAACAACAAACAAAACTAACACCCTAACAACAAAAACTACTAAACCCCAACAAGAAACAACCCTAAACCCCTAACAACAAACACTAACCCCCTAACAACAAACAACACTAAACCCCTAACAAGAAACTAACCTAACCCCGTAACAACAAACAACCCTAACCTCCTAAAAACAAACAACCTTAAACCCCTAACAACAAACAACCCTAAACCCCTAACAACAAACACTAACACCCTAACAACAAAAACCACTAAACCCCAACAAGAAACACTAAACCCCTAACAACAAACACTAACCCCCTAACAACAAACAACACTAAACCCATAACAAGAAACTAACCTAACCCTGTAACAACAAACAACCCTAACCTCCTAACAACAAACAACCTTAACCCCCTAACAACAAACAACCCTAAACCCCTAACAACAAACAATCCTAACCCCCTAACAACCAACAACGCTCATCCTCTAACCACAAACAACACTAACACCCTAAGCAAAAACAAGACAAACCCCGTAAGAACAAACAACACTAACCCCCTAACAACAAACAACACTAACACCCTAACAACAAAAACTACTAAACCCCAACAAGAAACAACCCTAAACCCCTAACAACAAACACTAACCCCCTAACAACAAACAACACTAAACCCCTAACAAGAAACTAACCTAAACCCGTAACAACAAACAACCCTCACCTCCTAACAACAAACAACCTTAAACCCCTAACAACAAACAACCCTAAACCCCTAACAACAAACAACACTAACACCCTAACAACAAAAACCACTAAACCCCAACAAGAAACAACACTAAACCCCTAACAACAAACACTAACCCCCTAACAACAAACAACACTAAACCCCTAACAAGAAACTAAAATAACCCTGTAACAACAAAGAACCCAAACCTCATAACAACAAACAACCCTAACCCCCTAACAAACAACAACACTAAGCCCCTAACCACAAGCAACACTAACACCCTAACAACTAAAACTACTAAACCCCAACAAGAAACAACCCTAAACCCCTAACAACAAACACTAACCCCCTAACAACAAACAACACTAAACCCCTAACAAGAAACTAACCAAACCCCGTAACAACAAACAACCCTAACCTCCTAACAACAAACAACCTTAAACCCCTAACAACAAACAACCCTAAACACCTAACAACAAACAACACTAACACCCTAACAACAAAAACCACTAAACCCCAACAAGAAACAACACTAAACCCCTAACAACAAACACTAACCCCCTAACAAGAAACAACACTAAACCCCTAACAAGAAACTAACCTAACCCTGTAACAACAAACAGCCCTAACCTCCTAACAACAAACAACCTTAACCCCGTAATAACAAACAACTATAAACCCCTAACAACAAACAATTCTAACCCCCTAACAACCAACAACGCTCACCCCCTAACCACAAACAACACTAACACCCTAACCACAAAAACACTAACCCCGTAAGAACAAACAACACTAACCCCCTAAAAACAAACAATACTAACACCCTAACAACAAAAACTACTAAACCCCAACAAGAAACAACTCTAAACTCCTAACAACAAACACTAACCCCCTAACAACAAAAAACACTAAACCCCTAAGAAGAAACTAACCTAACCCCGTAACAACAAACAACCCTAAACCCCTAACAACAAACAACCATAACCTTCTAACAACAAGCAACCCTAACCCCCTAACAAACAACAAAACTAACCCCCTAACCACAAACAACACTAACACCCTAACCACAAACAACACTAACACCCTAACAACAAAAACTACTAAACCCCAACAAGAAACAACCCTAAACCCCTAACAACAAACACTAACCCCCTAACAACAAACAACACTAAACCCCTAACAAGTAACTTACCTATCCCCGTAACAACAAACAACCCTAACCTCCTAACAACAAACAACCCTAAACCCCTAACAACAAACAACACTAACACCCTAAGAACAAAAACCACTAAACCCCAACAAGAAACAACCCTAAAACCCTAACAACAAACACTAACCCCCTAACAACAAACAACACTAAACCCCTAACAAGAAACTAACCTAACCCCGTAACAACAAACAACCCTAACCTCCTAACAGCAAACAACCTCAAACCCCTAACAACAAACAACCCTAAACCCCTAACAACAAACAATCCTAACCCCCTAACAACCAACTCTCACCCCCTAACCACAAAGAACACTAACACCCTAACAACAAACAACACTAACCCCGTAAGAACAAACAACACTAACCCCTAACCAGAAACAACACTAACACCCTAACAACAAAAACTACTAAACTCCGAAAAGAAACAACCCTAAACCCCTAACAACAAACACTAACCCCCTAACAACAAACAACACTAAACCCCTAACAAGAAACTAACCTAACCCTTTAACAACAAACAACCCTAACCTCCTAACAACAAACAACCTTAACCCCCTAACAACAAACAACCCTAAAACCCTAACAACAAACAATCCTAACCCCCTAACAACCAACAACGCACACCCCCTATCCACAAACAACACTAACCCCCTAACAACAAACAACACTAACACCCTAACAACAAGAACTACTAAACCCCAACAAGAAAAAACCCTAAACCCCTAACAACAAACACTAACCCCCTAACAACAAACAACACTAAACCCCTAACAAGAAACTAACCTAAACCCGTAACAAGAAACAACCCTTACCTCCTAACAACAAACAACCTTAAACCCCTAACAACAAACAACCCTAAACCCCTAACAACAAACAACACTAACACCCTAACAACAAAAACCACTAAACCCCAACAAGAAACAACACTAAACCCCTAACAACAAACACTAACCCCCTAACAACAAACAACACTAAACCCCTAACAAGAAACTAACCTAACCCTGTAACAACAAACAACCCTAACCTCCTAACAACAAACAACCTTAACCCCCTAACAACAAACAACCCTAAACCCCTAACAACAAACAATCCTAACCCCTAACAACCAACAACGCACACCCCCTAACCACAAACAACACTAACACCCTAACCACAAACAACACTAACCGCGTAAGAACAAACAACACTAACCCCCTAACAACAAAGAACACTAACACGCTAACAACAAAAACCACTAAACCCAACAAGAAACAACCCTAAACCCCTAACAACAAACACTAACCCCCTAACAACAAACAACACTAAACCCCTAACAAGAAACTAACCTAACCCCATAACAACAAACAACCCTAACCTCCTAACAACAAACAACCTTAAACCCCTAACAACAAACAACCCTAAACCCCTAACAACAAACAACACTAACACCCTAACAACAAACAACACTAACACCCTAACAACAAAAACCACTAAACCCCAACAAGAAACAACACTAAACCCCTAACAAGAAACACTAACCCCCTAACAACAAACACTAAACCCCTAACAAGAAACTAACCTAACCCTGTAACAACAAACAACCCTAACCTCCTAACAAAAAACAACCCTAAAACCCTAACAAACAACAACACTAACTCCCTAACCACAAACAACACTAACACCCTAGCAACAAAAACTACTAAACCCCAACAAGAAACAACCCTAAACCCCTAACAACAAACACTAACCCCCTAACAACAAACAACACTAAACCCCTAACAAGAAACTAACCTAACCCCGTAACAGCAAACAACCCTAACCTCCTAACAACAAACAACTTTAAACCCCTAACAACAAAGAACCCTAAACCCCTAACAACAAACAACACTAACACCCTAACAACAAAAACTACTAAACCCCAACAAGAAACAACACTAAACCCCTAACAACAAACACTAACATCCTAACAACAAACAACACTAAACCCCTAACAAGAAACTAACCGTACCCTGTAACAACAAACAACCCTAACCTCCTAACAACAAACAACCTTAACCCCCTAACGACAAACAACCCTAAACCCCTAACAACAAACAATCCTAACCCCCTAACAACCAACAACTCTCACCCCCTAACCACAAACTACACTAACACCCTAACCACAAACAACACTAACCCCGTAAGAACAAACAACACTAACCCCCTAACCACAAACAACACTAACACCCTAACAACAAAAACTACTATACCCCAACAAGAAACAACCCTAAACCCCTAACAACAAACACTAACCCCCTAACAACAAAAAACACTAAACCCCTAACAAGAAAGTAACCTAACCCCTTAACAACAAACAACCCTAAACCCCTAACAAAAAACAACCACAACCTTCTAACAACAAAAAACCCTAACCCCCTAACAAACAACAACACTAACCCCCTAACCACAAACAACACTAACACCCTAACCACAAACAACACTAACACCCTAACAACAAAAACTACTAAACCAAAACAAGAAACAACCCTAAACCCCTAACAACAAACACTAACCCCCTAACAGCAAACAACACTAAACCCCTAACAAGCAACTAACCTAACCCCCTAACAAGCAACAACGCACACCCCCTAACCACAAACAACACTAACACCCTAACCAAAAACAACACTAACCCCGTAAGAACAAACTACACTAAGCCCCTAACAACAAACAACACTAACACCCTAACAACAAAAACCACTGAACCCAACAAGAAACAACCCTAAACCCCTAACAACAAACACTAACCCCCTAACAACAAACAACACTAAACCCCTAACAAGTAACTTACCTAACCCCGTAACAACAAACAACCCTAACCTCCTAACAACAAACAACCTTAAACCCCTAACAACAAACAACCCTAAACCCCTAACAACAAACAACACTAACACCCTAACAACAAAAACCACTAAACCCCAACAAGAAACAACACTAAACCCGTAACAACAAACACTAACCCCCTAACAACAAACAACACTAAACCCCTAACAAGAAACTAACCTAACCCTGTAAAAACAAACAACCCTAACCTCCTAACAACAAACAACCCTAACCCCCTAACAAACAACAACACTAAACCCCTAACCACAAACAACACTTACACCCTAACAACAAAAACTACTAAACCCCAACAAGAAACAACCCTAAACCCCTAACAACAAACACTAACCCCCTAACAACAAACAACACTAAACCCCTAACAAGAAACTAACCTAACCCCGTAACAACAAACAACCCTAACCTCCTAACAACAAACAACCTTAAACCCCTAACAACAAACAACCCTAAACCCCTAACAACGAACAACACTAACACCCTAACAACAAAAACCACTAAACTCCAACAAGAAACAACACTAAACCCCTAACAACAAACACTAACCCCCTAACAACAAACAACACTAAACCCCTAACAAGAAACTAACCTAACCCTGTAACAACAAACAGCCCTAACCTCCTAACAACAAACCACCTTAACCCCCTAACAACAAACAACCCTAAACCCCTAACAACAAACAATCCCAACCCCCTAACAACCAACAACTCTCACCCCCTAACCACAAACAACACTAACACCCTAACAACAAAAACTACTAAACCCCAACAAGAAACAACCCTAAACCCCTAACAACAAACACTCACTAACCCCCTAAGAACAAACAACACTAAACCCCTAACAAGAAACTAACCTAACCCCGTAACAACAAACAACCCTAACCTCCTAACAAAAAACAACCCTAACCCCCTAACAAACAACAACACGAACCCCCTAACCACAAACAACACTAACACCCTAACAACAAAAATTACTAAACCCCAACAAGAAACAACCCTAAAACCCTAACAACAAACACTAACCCCCTAACAACAAAAAACACTAAACCCCTAACAAGAAACTAACCTAACCCCGTAACAACAAACAACCCTAACCTCGTAACAACAAACAACCTTAAACCCCTAACAACAAACAACCCTAAACACCTAACAACAAACAACACTAACACCCTAACAACAAAAACCACTAAACCCCAACAACAAACAACACTAAACCCCTAACAACAAACACTAACCCCCTAACAACAAACAACACTAAACCCCTAACAAGAAACTAACCTAACCCTGTAACAACAAATATCCCTAACCTCCTAACAACAAACGACCTTAACCCCCTAACAACAAACAACCCTAAACCTCTAACAACAAACAATCCTAACCCCCTAACAACCAACAACGCTCAACCCCTAACCACAAGCAACACTAACACCCTAACCACAAACAACACTAACACCCTAACCACAAACAACACTAACACCCTAACAACAAAAACTACTAAACCCCAACAAGAAACAACCCTAAACCCCTAACAACAAACACTAACCCCCTAACAACAAACAACCCTAAACCCCTAACAACAAACAACACTAACACCCTAACAACAAAAACCACTAAACCCCAACAAGAAACAACACTAAACCCCTAACAACAAACACTAACCCCCTAACAACAAACAACACTAAACCCCTAACAAGAAACTAACCTAACCCTGTAAAAACAAACAACCCTAACCTCCTAACAACAAACAATCCTAACCCCCTAACAAACAACAACACTAATCCCCTAACCACAAACAACACTTACACTCTAACAACAAAAACTACTAAACTCCAACAAGAAACAACCCTAAACCCCTAACAACAAACACTAACCCCCTAACAACAAACAACACTAAACCCCTAACAAGAAACTAACCTAACCCCGTAACAACAAACAACCCTAACCTCCTAACAGCAAACAACCTTAAACCCCTAACAACAAACAACCCTAAACCCCTAACAACAAACAACACTAACACCCTAACAACAAAAACCACTAAACCCCAACAAGAAACAACACTAAACCCCTAACAACAAACACTAACCCCCTAACAACAAACAACACTAAACCTCTAACAAGAAACTAACCTAACCCTGTAACAACAAACAACCCTAACCTCCTAACAACAAACAACATTAACCCCCTAACAACAAGCAACCCTAAACCCCTAACAACAAACAATCCTAACCCCCTAACAACCAACAACGCACACCCCCTATCCACAAACAACACTAACCCCCTAACCACAAACAACACTAACACCCTAACAACAAGAACTACTAAACCCTAACAAGAAACAACCCTAAACCCCTAACAACAAACACTAACCCCCTAACAACAAACAACACTAAACCCCTAACAAGAAACTAACCTAAACCTGTAACAACAAACAACCCTAACCTCCTAACAACAAACAACCCTAACCCCCTAACAAACAACAACACTAAGCCCCTAACCACAAACAACACTAACACCCTAACAACTAAAACTACTAAACCCCAACAAGAAACAACCCTAAACCCCTAACAACAAACACTAACCCCCTAACAACAAACAACACTAAACCCCTAACAAGAAACTAACCTAACCCCGTAACAACAAACAACCCTAACCTCCTAACAACAAACAACCTTAAACCCCTAACAACAAACAACCCTAAACACCTAACAACAAACAACACTAACACACTAACAACAAAAACCACTAAACCCCAACAAGAAACAACACTAAACCCCTAACAACAAACACTAACCTCCTAACAACAAACAACACTAAACCCCTAACAAGAAACTAACCTAACCCTGTAACAACAAACAACCCTAACCTCCTAACAACAAACAACCTTAACCCCCTAACAACAAACAACCGTAAACCCCTAACGACAAATAATCCTAACCCCCTAACAACCAACAACGCACACCCCCTAACCACTAACAACACTAACACCCTAACCACAAACAACACTAACCCCGTAAGAACAAACAACACTAACCCCCTAACAACAAACAAAACTAACACCCTAACAACAAAAACTACTAAACCCCAACAAGAAACAACCCTAAACCCCTAACAACAAACACTAACCCCCTAACAACAAACAACACTAAACCCCTAACAAGAAACTAACCTAACCCCGTAACAACAAACAACCCTAACCTCCTAAAAACAAACAACCTTAAACCCCTAACAACAAACAACCCTAAACCCCTAACAACAAACACTAACACCCTAACAACAAAAACCACTAAACCCCAACAAGAAACACTAAACCCCTAACAACAAACACTAACCCCCTAACAACAAACAACACTAAACCCATAACAAGAAACTAACCTAACCCTGTACAACAAACAACCCTAACCTCCTAACAACAAACAACCTTAACCCCCTAACAACAAACAACCCTAAACCCATAACAACAAACAATCCTAACCCCCTAACAACGAACAACGCTCATCCTCTAACCACAAACAACACTAACACCCTAAGCAAAAACAAGACAAACCCCGTAAGAACAAACAACACTAACCCCCTAACAACAAACAACACTAACACCCTAACAACAAAAACTACTAAACCCCAACAAGAAACAACCCTAAACCCCTAACAACAAACACTAACCCCCTAACAACAAACAACACTAAACCCCTAACAAGAAACTAACCTAAACCCGTAACAACAAACAACCCTCACCTCCTAACAACAAACAACCTTAAACCCCTAACAACAAACAACCCTAAACCCCTAACAACAAACAACACTAACACCCTAACAACAAAAACCACTAAACCCCAACAAGAAACAACACTAAACCTCTAACAACAAACACTAACCCCCTAACAACAAACAACACTAAACCCCTAACAAGAAACTAAAATAACCCTGTAACAACAAAGAACCCAAACCTCCTAACAACAAACAACCCTAACCCCCTAACAAACAACAACACTAAGCCCCTAACCACAAGCAACACTAACACCCTAACAACTAAAACTACTAAACCCCAACAAGAAACAACCCTAAACCCCTAACAACAAACACTAACCCCCTAACAACAAACAACACTAAACCCCTAACAAGAAACTAACCAAACCCCGTAACAACAAACAACCCTAACCTCCTAACAACAAACAACCTTAAACCCCTAACAACAAACAACCCTAAACAC
This sequence comes from Loxodonta africana, assembly GCF_030014295.1. Taxonomy (NCBI): domain Eukaryota; kingdom Metazoa; phylum Chordata; class Mammalia; order Proboscidea; family Elephantidae; genus Loxodonta; species Loxodonta africana. Next base: position 136,169,720 of record NC_087348.1, read on the forward strand.
CTAACAACAAACAACACTAACACCCTAACAACAAAAACCACTAAACCCCAACAAGAAACAACACTAAACCCCTAACAACAAACACTAACCCCCTAACAAGAAACAACACTAAACCCCTAACAAGAAACTAACCTAACCCTGTAACAACAAACAGCCCTAACCTCCTAACAACAAACAACCTTAACCCCGTAATAACAAACAACTATAAACCCCTAACAACAAACAATTCTAACCCCCTAACAACCAACAACGCTCACCCCCTAACCACAAACAACACTAACACCCTAACCACAAAAACACTAACCCCGTAAGAACAAACAACACTAACCCCCTAAAAACAAACAATACTAACACCCTAACAACAAAAACTACTAAACCCCAACAAGAAACAACTCTAAACTCCTAACAACAAACACTAACCCCCTAACAACAAAAAACACTAAACCCCTAAGAAGAAACTAACCTAACCCCGTAACAACAAACAACCCTAAACCCCTAACAACAAACAACCATAACCTTCTAACAACAAGCAACCCTAACCCCCTAACAAACAACAAAACTAACCCCCTAACCACAAACAACACTAACACCCTAACCACAAACAACACTAACACCCTAACAACAAAAACTACTAAACCCCAACAAGAAACAACCCTAAACCCCTAACAACAAACACTAACCCCCTAACAACAAACAACACTAAACCCCTAACAAGTAACTTACCTATCCCCGTAACAACAAACAACCCTAACCTCCTAACAACAAACAACCCTAAACCCCTAACAACAAACAACACTAACACCCTAAGAACAAAAACCACTAAACCCCAACAAGAAACAACCCTAAAACCCTAACAACAAACACTAACCCCCTAACAACAAACAACACTAAACCCCTAACAAGAAACTAACCTAACCCCGTAACAACAAACAACCCTAACCTCCTAACAGCAAACAACCTCAAACCCCTAACAACAAACAACCCTAAACCCCTAACAACAAACAATCCTAACCCCCTAACAACCAACTCTCACCCCTAACCACAAAGAACACTAACACCCTAACAACAAACAACACTAACCCCGTAAGAACAAACAACACTAACCCCTAACCAGAAACAACACTAACACCCTAACAACAAAAACTACTAAACTCCAAAAAGAAACAACCCTAAACCCCTAACAACAAACACTAACCCCCTAACAACAAACAACACTAAACCCCTAACAAGAAACTAACCTAACCCTTTAACAACAAACAACCCTAACCTCCTAACAACAAACAACCTTAACCCCCTAACAACAAACAACCCTAAAACCCTAACAACAAACAATCCTAACCCCCTAACAACCAACAACGCACACCCCCTATCCACAAACAACACTAACCCCCTAACAACAAACAACACTAACACCCTAACAACAAGAACTACTAAACCCCAACAAGAAAAAACCCTAAACCCCTAACAACAAACACTAACCCCCTAACAACAAACAACACTAAACCCCTAACAAGAAACTAACCTAAACCCGTAACAAGAAACAACCCTTACCTCCTAACAACAAACAACCTTAAACCCCTAACAACAAACAACCCTAAACCCCTAACAACAAACAACACTAACACCCTAACAACCAACAAAGCACACCCCCTAACCACAAACAACACTAACACCCTAACCACAAACAACACTAACCGCGTAAGAACAAACAACACTAACCCCCTAACAACAAAGAACACTAACACGCTAACAACAAAAACCACTAAACCCAACAAGAAACAACCCTAAACCCCTAACAACAAACACTAACCCCCTAACAACAAACAACACTAAACCCCTAACAAGAAACTAACCTAACCCCATAACAACAAACAACCCTAACCTCCTAACAACAAACAACCTTAAACCCCTAACAACAAACAACCCTAAACCCCTAACAACAAACAACACTAACACGCTAACAACAAACAACACTAACACCCTAACAACAAAAACCACTCAACCCCAACAAGAAACAACACTAAACCCCTAACAAGAAACACTAACCCCCTAACAACAAACACTAAACCCCTAACAAGAAACTAACCTAACCCTGTAACAACAAACAACCCTAACCTCCTAACAAAAAACAACCCTAAAACCCTAACAAACAACAACACTAACTCCCTAACCACAAACAACACTAACACCCTAGCAACAAAAACTACTAAACCCCAACAAGAAACAACCCTAAACCCCTAACAACAAACACTAACCCCCTAACAACAAACAACACTAAACCCCTAACAAGAAACTAACCTAACCCCGTAACAGCAAACAACCCTAACCTCCTAACAACAAACAAATTTAAACCCCTAACAACAAAGAACCCTAAACCCCTAACAACAAACAACACTAACACCCTAACAACAAAAACTACTAAACCCCAACAAGAAACAACACTAAACCCCTAACAACAAACACTAACATCCTAACAACAAACAACACTAAACCCCTAACAAGAAACTAACCGTACCCTGTAACAACAAACAACCCTAACCTCCTAACAACAAACAACCTTAACCCCCTAACGACAAACAACCCTAAACCCCTAACAACAAACAATCCTAACCCCCTAACAACCAACAACTCTCACCCCCTAACCACAAACTACACTAACACCCTAACCACAAACAACACTAACCCCGTAAGAACAAACAACACTAACCCCCTAACCACAAACAACACTAACACCATAACAACAAAAACTACTATACCCCAACAAGAAACAACCCTAAACCCCTAACAACAAACACTAACCCCCTAACAACAAAAAACACTAAACCCCTAACAAGAAAGTAACCTAACCCCGTAACAACAAACAACCCTAAACCCCTAACAAAAAACAACCACAACCTTCTAACAACAAAAAACCCTAACCCCCTAACAAACAACAACACTAACCCCCTAACCACAAACAACACTAACACCCTAACCACAAACAACACTAACACCCTAACAACAAAAACTACTAAACCAAAACAAGAAACAACCCTAAACCCCTAACAACAAACACTAACCCCCTAACAGCAAACAACACTAAACCCCTAACAAGAAACTAACCTAACCCCCTAACAACCAACAACGCACACCCCCTAACCACAAACAACACTAACAGCCTAACCAAAAACAACACTAACCCCGTAAGAACAAACTACACTAAGCCCCTAACAACAAACAACACTAACACCCTAACAACAAAAACCACTGAACCCAACAAGAAACAACCCTAAACCCCTAACAACAAACACTAACACCCTAACCACAAACAACACTAACACCCTAACCACAAACAACACTAACACCCTAACAACAAAAACTACTAAACCCCAACAAGAAACAACCCTAAACCCCTAACAACAAACACTAACCCCCTAACAACAAACAACCCTAAACCCCTAACAACAAACAACACTAACACCCTAACAACAAAAACCACTAAACCCCAACAAGAAACAACACTAAACCCCTAACAACAAACACTAACCCCCTAACAACAAACAACACTAAACCCCTAACAAGAAACTAACCTAACCCTGTAAAAACAAACAACCCTAACCTCCTAACAACAAACAACCCTAACCCCCTAACAAACAACAACACTAATCCCCTAACCACAAACAACACTTACACTCTAACAACAAAAACTACTAAACCCCAAAAAGAAACAACCCTAAACCCCTAACAACAAACACTAACCCCCTAACAACAAACAACACTAAACCCCTAACAAGAAACTAACCTAACCCCGTAACAACAAACAACCCTAACCTCCTAACAGCAAACAACCTTAAACCCCTAACAACAAACAACCCTAAACCCCTAACAACAAACAACACTAACACCCTAACAACAAAAACCACTAAACTCCAACAAGAAACAACACTAAACCCCTAACAACAAACACTAACCCCCTAACAACAAACAACACTAAACCTCTAACAAGAAACTAACCTAACCCTGTAACAACAAACAGCCCTAACCTCCTAACAACAAACCACCTTCACCCCCTAACAACAAACAACCCTAAACCCCTAACAACAAACAATCCCAACCCCCTAACAACCAACAACTCTCACCCCCTAACCACAAACAACACTAACACCCTAACAACAAACAACACTAACCCCGTAAGAACAAACAACACTAACCCCCTAACCACAAACAACACTAACACCCTAACAACAAAAACTACTAAACTCCAAAAAGAAACAACCCTAAACCCCTAACAACAAACACTAACCCCCTAACAACAAACAACACTAAACCCCTAACAAGAAACTAACCTATCCCTTTAACAACAAACAACCCTAACCTCCTAACAACAAACAACCTTAAACCCCTCACAACAAACAACCCTAAACCCCTAGCAAAAAAAACACTAACACCCTAACAACAAAAAACACTAAACCCCAACAAGAAAAAACACTAAACCCCTAACAACAAACACTAACCCCCTAACAACAAACAACACTAAACCCCTAACAAGAAACTAACCTAACCCTGTAACAACAAACAACCCTAACCTCCTAACAACAAACAACCTTAACCCCCTAACAACAAACAACCCTAAACCCCTAACAACAAACAATCCTAACCCCCTAACAACCAACAACGCACACCCCCTATCCACAAACAACACTAACCCCCTAACAACAAACAACACTAACACCCTAAACACAAACAACACTAACCCCGTAAGAAGAAACAACACTAACCCCCTAACCACAAACAACACTAACACCCTAACAACAAAAACTACTATACCCCAAAAAGAAACAACCCTAAACCCCTAACAACAAACACTAACCCCCTAACAACAAAAAACACTAAACCCCTAACAAGAAACTAACCCAACCCCGTAACAACAAACAACCCTAACCCCCTAACAACAAACAACCCTAAACCCCTAACAACAAACAACCCTAAGGTTCTAACAACAAACAACCCTAACCGCCTAACAAACAACAACACTAACCCCCTAACCACAAACAACACTAACACCCTAACAACAAAAACTACTAAACTCCAACAAGAAACAACCCTAAACCCCTAATAACAAACACAACCCCCTGACAACAAACAACCCTAAACCCCTAACAACAAACAACACTAACACGCTAACAACAAAAACCACTAAACCCCAACAAGAAACAAAACTAAACCCGTAACAACAAACACTAACTCCCTAACAACAAACAACACTAAACCCCTAACAAGAAACTAACCTAACCCTGTAACAACAAACAACCCTAACATCCTAACAACAAACATCCTTAACCCCCTAACAACAAACAACCCTAAACCCCTAACAACAAACAATCCTAACCCCCTAACAACCAACAACGCACACCCCCTAACCACAAACAACACTAACACCCTAACCACAAACAACACTAACCCCGTAAGAACAAACTACACTAACCCCCTAACAACAAACAACGCTAACACCCTAACAACAAAAACTACTAAACCCCAACAAGAAACAACCCTAAACCCCTAACAACAAACACTAACCCCCTAACAACAAACAACACTAAACCCCTAACAAGAAACTAACCTAACCCCGTAACAACAAACAACCCTAACCTCCTAACAACAAACAACCTTAAACCCCTAACAACAAACAACCCTAAACCCCTAACAACAAACAACACTAACACCCTAACAACAAAAACCACCAAAACCCAACAAGAAACAACACTAAACCCCTAACAACAAACACTAACCCCCTAACAACAAACAACACTAAACCCCTAACAAGAAACTAACCTAACCCTGTAACAACAAACAACCCTAACCTCCTAACAACAAACAACCTTAACCCCCTAACAACAAACAACCCTAAACCCCTAACAACAAACAATCCTAACCCCCTAACAACCAACAACGCTCACCCCATAACCACAAACAACACTAACACCCTAACCACAAACAACACTAACCCTGTAAGAACAAACAACACTAACCCCCTAACAACAAACAACACTAACACCGTAACAACCAAAACTACTAAACCCCAACAAGAAACAACCCTAAACCCCTAACAACAAACACTAACCCCCAACAACAAACAACACTAAACCCCTAAGAAGAAACTAACCTAAACCCGTAACAACAAACAACCCTAACCTCCTAACAACAAACAACCTTAAACCCCTAACTACAAACAACCCTAAACCCCTAACAACAAACAACACTAACACCCTAACAACAAAAACCACCAAACCCCAACAAGAAACAACACTAAACCCCTAACAACAAACACTAACCCCCTAACAACAAACAACACTAAACCCCTAACAAGAAACTAACCTAACCCTGTAACAACAAACAACCCTAACATCCTAACAACAAACATCCTTAACCCCCTAACAACAAACAACCCTAAACCCCTAACAACAAACAATCCTAACCCCCTAACAACCAACAACGCACACGCCCTAACCACAAACAACACTAACACCCTAACCACAAACAACACTAACCCCGTAAGAACAAACAACACTAACCCCCTAACCACAAACAACACTAACACGCTAACAACAAAAACTACTAAACCCCAAAAAGAAACAACCCTAAACCCCTAACAACAAACACTAACCCCCTAACAACAAACAACACTAAACCCCTAACAAGAAACTAACCTAACCCTGTAAAAACAAACAACCCTAACCTCCTAACAACAAACAACCATAACCCCCTAACAAACAACAACACTAATCCCCTAACCACAAACAACACTTACACTCTAACAACAAAAACTACTAAACCCCAACAAGAAACAACACTAAACCCCTAACAACAAACACTAACCCCCTAACAACAAACAACACTAAACCCCTAACAAGAAACGAACCTAACCCTGTAACAACAAACAGCCCTAACCTCCTAACAACAAACAACCTTAACCCCCTAACAACAAACAACCCTAAACCCCTAAGAACAAACAATCCTAACCCCCTAACAACCAACAACTCTCACCCCCTAACCACAAACAACACTAACACCCTAACCACAAACAACACTAACCCCGTAAGAACAAACAACACTAACCCCCTAACCACAAACAACACTAACACCCTAACAACAAAAACTACTAAACCCCCACAAGAAACAACCCTAAACCCCTAACAACAAACACTAACCCCCTAACAACAAACAACACTAAACCCCTAACAAGAAACTAACCTAAACCCGTAACAACAAACAACCCTAACCTCCTAACAACAAACAACCTTAAACCCCTAACAACAAACAACCCTAAACCCCTAACAACAAACAACACTAACACCCTAACAACAAAAACCACTAAACCCCAACAAGAAACAACACTAAACCCCTAACAACAAACACTAACCCCCTAACAACAAACAACACTAAACCCCTAACAAGAAACTAACCTAACCCTGAAACAACAAACAGCCCTAACCTCCTAACAACAAACAACCTTAACCCCCTAATAACAAACATCTATAAACCCCTAACAACAAACAATTCCAACCCCCTAACAACCAACAACGCTCACCCCCAACCACAAACAACACTAACACCCTAACCACAAAAACACTAACCCCGTAAGAACAAACAACACTAACCCCCTAACAACAAACAACCTTAAACCCCTAACAACAAACAACACTAAACCCCTAACAACGAACAACACTAACACCCTAACAACAAAAACCACTAAACCCCAACAAGAAACAACACTAAACCCCTAACAACAAACACTAACCCTCTAACAACAAACAACACTAAACCCCTGACAAGAAACTAACCTAAACCTGTAACAACAAACAACCCTAACCTATTAACAACAAACAAACCTAACTCCCAACAAACAACAACACTAACCCCCTAACAACAAACAACGCTAACACCCTAACAACAAAAACTACTAAACCCCAACAAGAAACAACCCTAAACCCCTAACAACAAACACTAACCCCCTAACAACAAACAACACTAAACCCCTAACAAGAAACTAACCTAACCCCGTAACAACAAACAACCCTAACCTCCTAACAACAAACAACCTTAAACCCCTAACAACAAACAACCCTAAACCCCTAACAACAAACAACACTAACACCCTAACAACAAAAACCACCAAAAACCAACAAGAAACAACACTAAACCCCTAACAACAAACACTAACCCCCTAACAACAAACAACACTAAACCCCTAACAAGAAACTAACCTAACCCTGTAACAACAAACAACCCTAACCTCCTAACAACAAACAACCTTAACCCCCTAACAACAAACAACCCTAAACCCCTAACAACAAACAATCCTAACCCCCTAACAACCAACAACGCTCACCCCATAACCACAAACAACACTAACACCCTAACCACAAACAACACTAACCCTGTAAGAACAAACAACACTAACCCCCTAACAACAAACAACACTAACACCCTAACAACCAAAACTACTAAACCCCAACAAGAAACAACCCTAAACCCCTAACAACAAACACTAACCCCCTAACAACAAACAACACTAAACCCCTAAGAAGAAACTAACCTAAACCCGTAACAACAAACAACCCTAACCTCCTAACAACAAACAACCTTAAACCCCTAACTACAAACAACCCTAAACCCCTAACAGCAAACAACACTAACACCCTAACAACAAAAACTACTAAACCCCAACAAGAAACAACACTAAACCCCTAACAACAAACACTAACCCCCTAACAACAAACAACACTAAACCCCTAACAAGAAACGAACCTAACCCTGTAACAACAAACAGCCCTAACCTCCTAACAACAAACAACCTTAACCCCCTAACAACAAACAACCCTAAACCCCTAAGAACAAACAATCCTAACCGCTAACAACCAACAACTCTCACCCCCTAACCACAAACAACACTAACACCCTAACCACAAACAACACTAACCCCGTAAGAACAAACAACACTAACCCCCTAACCACAAACAACACTAACACCCTAACAACAAAAACTACTAAACCACCACAAGAAACAACCCTAAACCCCTAACAACAAACACTAACCCCCTAACAACAAACAACACTAAACCCCTAACAAGAAACTAACCTAACCCCGTAACAGCAAACAACCCTAACCTCCTAACAACAAACAACCTTAAACCCCTAACAACAAACAACCCTAAACCCCTAACAACAAACAACACTAACACCCTAAGAACAAAAACCACTAAACCCCAACAAGAAACAACACTAAACCCCTAACAACAAACACTAACCCCCTAACAACAAACAACACTAAACCCCTAACAAGAAACTAACCTAACCCTGTAACAACAAACAGCCCTAACCTCCTAACAACAAACAACCTTAACCCCCTAATAACAAACATCTATAAACCCCTAACAACAAACAATTCTAACCCCCTAACAACCAACAACGCTCACCCCCTAACCACAAACTACACTAACACCCTAACCACAAACAACACTAACCCCGTAAGAACAAACAACACTAACCCCCTAACCACAAACAACACTAACACCCTAACAACAAAAACTACTATACCCCAACAAGAAACAACCCTAAACCCCTAACAACAAACACTAACCCCCAACAACAAAAAACACTAAAACCCTAACAAGAAAGTAACCTAACCCCGTAACAACAAAAAACCCTAAACCCCTAACAAAAAACAACCACAATCTTCTAACAACAAAAAACCCTAACCCCCTAACAAACAACAACACTAACCCCCTAACCACAAACAACACTAACACCCTAACCACAAACAACACTAACACCCTAACAACAAGAACTACTAAACCAAAACAAGAAACAACCCTAAACCCCTAACAACAAACACTAACCCCCTAACAGCAAACAACACTAAACCCCTAACAAGAAACTAACCTAACCCCCTAACAACCAACAACGCACACCCCCTAACCACAAACAACACTAACACCCTAACCAAAAACAACACTAACCCCGTAAGAACAAACTACACTAACCCCCTAACAACAAACAACACTAACACCCTAACAACAAAAACCACTAAACCCCAACAAGAAACAACACTAAACCCCTAACAACAAACACTAACCCCCTAACAACAAACAACACTAAACCCCTAACAAGAAACTAACCTAACCCTGTAAAAACAAACAACCCTAACCTCCTAACAACAAACAACCCTAACCCCCTAACAAACAACAACACTAAACACCTAACCACAAACAACACTTACACCCTAACAACAAAAACTACTAAACCCCAACAAGAAACAACCCTAAACCCCTAACAACAAACACTAACCCCCTAACAACAAACAACACTAAACCCCTAACAAGAAACTAACCTAACCCCGTAACAACAAACAACCCTAACCTCCTAACAGCAAACAACCTTAAACCCCTAACAACAAACAACCCTAAACCCCTAACAACAAACAACACTAACACCCTAACAACAAAAACCACTAAACTCCAACAAGAAACAACACTAAACCCCTAACAACAAACACTAACCCCCTAACAACAAACAACACTAAACCCCTAACAAGAAACTAACCTAACCCTGTAACAACAAACAGCCCTAACCTCCTAACAACAAACCACCTTAACCCCCTAACAACAAACAACCCTAAACCCCTAACAACAAACAATCCCAACCCCCTAACAACCAACAACTCTCACCCCCTAACCACAAACAACACTAACACCCTAACAACAAAAACTACTAAACCCCAACAAGAAACAACCCTAAACCCCTAACAACAAACACTCACTAACCCCCTAAGAACAAACAACACTAAACCCCTAACAAGAAACTAACCTAACCCCGTAACAACAAACAACCCTAACCTCCTAACAAAAAACAACCCTAACCCCCTAACAAACAACAACACGAACCCCCTAACCACAAACAACACTAACACCCTAACAACAAAAATTACTAAACCCCAACAAGAAACAACCCTAAACCCCTAACAACAAACACTAACCCCCTAACAACAAAAAACACTAAACCCCTAACAAGAAACTAACCTAACCCCGTAACAACAAACAACCCTTACCTCGTAACAACAAACAACCTTAAACCCCTAACAACAAACAACCCTAAACACCTAACAACAAACAACACTAACACCCTAACAACAAAAACCACTAAACCCCAACGACAAACAACACTAAACCCCTAACAACAAACACTAACCCCCTAACAACAAACAACACTAAACCCCTAACAAGAAACTAACCTAACCCTGTAACAACAAATATCCCTAACCTCCTAACAACAAACGACCTTAACCCCCTAACAACAAACAACCCTAAACCTCTAACAACAAACAATCCTAACCCCCTAACAACCAACAACGCTCACCCCCTAACCACAAGCAACACTAACACCCTAACCACAAACAACACTAACACCCTAACCACAAACAACACTAACACCCTAACAACAAAAACTACTAAACCCCAACAAGAAACAACCCTAAACCCCTAACAACAAACACTAACCCCCTAACAACAAACAACCCTAAACCCCTAACAACAAACAACACTAACACCCTAACAACAAAAACCACTAAACCCCAACAAGAAACAACACTAAACCCCTAACAACAAACACTAACCCCCTAACAACAAACAACACTAAACCCCTAACAAGAAACTAACCTAACCCTGTAAAAACAAACAACCCTAACCTCCTAACAACAAACAACCCTAACCCCCTAACAAACAACAACACTAATCCCCTAACCACAAACAACACTTACACTCTAACAACAAAAACTACTAAACCCCAACAAGAAACAACCCTAAACCCCTAACAACAAACACTAACCCCCTAACAACAAACAACACTAAACCCCTAACAAGAAACTAACCTAACCCCGTAACAACAAACAACCCTAACCTCCTAACAGCAAACAACCTTAAACCCCTAACAACAAACAACCCTAAACCCCTAACAACAAACAACACTAACACCCTAACAACAAAAACCACTAAACTCCAACAAGAAACAACACTAAACCCCTAACAACAAACACTAACCCCCTAACAACAAACAACACTAAACCCCTAACAAGAAACTAACCTAACCCTGTAACAACAAACAGCCCTAACCTCCTAACAACAAACCACCTTAACCCCCTAACAACAAACAACCCTAAACCCCTAACAACAAACAATCCCAACCCCCTAACAACCAACAACTCTCACCCCCTAACCACAAACAACACTAACACCCTAACAACAAAAACTACTAAACCCCAACAAGAAACAACCCTAAACCCCTAACAACAAACACTCACTAACCCCCTAAGAACAAACAACACTAAACCCCTAACAAGAAACTAACCTAACCCCGTAACAACAAACAACCCTAACCTCCTAACAAAAAACAACCCTAAAACCCTAACAAACAACAACACGAACCCCCTAACCACAAACAACACTAACACCCTAACAACAAAAATTACTAAACCCCAACAAGAAACAACCCTAAACCCCTAACAACAAACACTAACCCCCTAACAACAAAAAACACTAAACCCCTAACAAGAAACTAACCTAACCCCGTAACAACAAACAACCCTAACCTCGTAACAACAAACAACCTTAAACCCCTAACAACAAACAACCCTAAACACCTAACAACAAACAACACTAACACCCTAACAACAAAAACCACTAAACCCCAACAACAAACAACACTAAACCCCTAACAACAAACACTAACCCCCTAACAACAAACAACACTAAACCCCTAACAAGAAACTAACCTAACCCTGTAACAACAAATATCCCTAACCTCCTAACAACAAACGACCTTAACCCCCTAACAACAAACAACCCTAAACCTCTAACAACAAACAATCCTAACCCCCTAACAACCAACAACGCTCACCCCCTAACCACAAGCAACACTAACACCCTAACCACAAACAACACTAACACCCTAACCACAAACAACACTAACACCCTAACAACAAAAACTACTAAACCCCAACAAGAAACAACCCTAAACCCCTAACAACAAACACTAACCCCCTAACAACAAACAACCCTAAACCCCTAACAACAAACAACACTAACACCCTAACAACAAAAACCACTAAACCCCAACAAGAAACAACACTAAACCGCTAACAACAAACACTAACCCCCTAACAACAAACAACACTAAACCCCTAACAAGAAACTAACCTAACCCTGTAAAAACAAACAACCCTAACCTCCTAACAACAAACAACCCTAACCCCCTAACAAACAACAACACTAATCCCCTAACCACAAACAACACTTACACTCTAACAACAAAAACTACTAAACCCCAACAAGAAACAACCCTAAACCCCTAACAACAAACACTAACCCCCTAACAACAAACAACACTAAACCCCTAACAAGAAACTAACCTAACCCTGTAACAACAAACAACCCTAACCTCCTAACAGCAAACAACCTTAAACCCCTAACAACAAACAACCCTAAACCCCTAACAACAAACAACACTAACACCCTAACAACAAAAACCACTAAACTCCAACAAGAAACAACACTAAACCCCTAACAACAAACACTAACCCCCTAACAACAAACAACACTAAACCCCTAACAAGAAACTAACCTAACCCTGTAACAACAAACAGCCCTAACCTCCTAACAACAAACCACCTTAACCCCCTAACAACAAACAACCCTAAACCCCTAACAACAAACAATCCCAACCCCCTAACAACCAACAACTCTCACCCCCTAACCACAAACAACACTAACACCCTAACAACAAACAACACTAACCCCGTAAGAACAAACAACACTAACCCCCTATCCACAAACAACACTAACACCCTAACAACAAAAACTACTAAACTCCAAAAAGAAACAACCCTAAACCCCTAACAACAAACACTAACCCCCTAACAACAAACAACACTAAACCCCTAACAAGAAACTAACCTATCCCTTTAACAACAAACAACCCTAACCTCCTAACAACAAACAACCTTAAACCCCTAACAACAAACAACCCTAAAACCCTAGCAAAAAAAACACTAACACCCTAACAACAAAAAACACTAAACCCCAACAAGAAACAACACTAAACCCCTAACAACAAACACTAACCCCCTAACAACAAACAACACTAAACCCCTAACAAGAAACTAACCTAACCCTGTAACAACAAACAACCCTAACCTCCTAACAACAAACAACCTTAACCCCCTAACAACAAACAACCCTAAACCCCTAACAACAAACAATCCTAACCCCCTAACAACCAACAACGCACACCCCCTATCCACAAACAACACTAACCCCCTAACAACAAACAACACTAACACCCTAAACACAAACAACACTAACCCCGTAAGAACAAACAACACTAACCCCCTAACCACAAACAACACTAACACCCTAACAACAAAAACTACTATACCCCAAAAAGAAACAACCCTAAACCCCTAACAACAAACACTAACCCCCTAACAACAAAAAACACTAAACCCCTAACAAGAAACTAACCCAACCCCGTAACAACAAACAACCCTAACCCCCTAAAAACAAACAACCCTAAACCCCTAACAACAAACAACCCTAAGCTTCTAACAACAAACAACCCTAACCGCCTAACAAACAACAACACTAACCCCCTAACCACAAACAACACTAACACCCTAACAACAAAAACTACTAAACTCCAACAAGAAACAACCCTAAACCCCTAATAACAAACACAACCCCCTGACAACAAACAACCCTAAACCCCTAACAACAAACAACACTAACACGCTAACAACAAAAACCACTAAACCCCAACAAGAAACAAAACTAAACCCGTAACAACAAACACTAACTCCCTAACAACAAACAACACTAAACCCCTAACAACAAACAATCCTAACCCCCTAACAACCAACAACGCACACCCCCTAACCACAAACAACACTAACACCCTAACCACAAACAACACTAACCCCGTAAGAACAAACTACACTAACCCCCTAACAACAAACAACGCAAACACCCTAACAACAAAAACTACTAAACCCCAAAAAGAAACAACCCTAAACCCCTAACAACAAACACTAACCCCCTAACAACAAACAACACTAAACCCCTAACAAGAAACTAACCTAACCCCGTAACAAGAAACAACCCTAACCTCCTAACAACAAACAACCTTAAACCCCTAACAACAAACAACCCTAAACCCCTAACAACAAAAAACACTAACACCCTAACAACAAAAACCACCAAACCCCAACAAGAAACAACACTAAACCCCTAACAACAAACACTAACACCCTAACAACAAACAACACTAAACCCCTAACAAGAAACTAACCTAACCCTGTAACAACAAACAATCCTAACCTCCTAACAACAAACAACCTTAACCCCCTAACAACAAACAACCCTAAACCCCTAACAACAAACAATCCTAACCCCCTAACAACCAACAACGCTCACCCCATAACCACAAACAACACTAACACCCTAACCACAAACAACACTAACCCCGTAAGAACAAACAACACTAACCCCCTAACAACAAAGAACACTAACACCCTAACAACAAAAACCACTAAACCCAACAAGAAACAACCCTAAACCCCTAACAACAAACACTACACCACTAACAACAAACAACACTAAACCCCTAACAAGAAACTAACCTAACCCCATAACAACAAACAACCCTAACCTCCTAACAACAAACAACCTTAAACCCCTAACAACAAACAACCCTAAACCCCTAACAACAAACAACACTAACACCCTAACAACAAACAACACTAACACCCTAACAACAAAAACCACTAAACCCCAACAAGAAACAACACTAAATCCCTAACAACAAACACTAACCCCCTAACAACAAACAACACTAAACCCCTAACAAGAAACTAACCTAACCCTGTAACAACAAACAACCCTAACATCCTAACAACAAACATCCTTAACCCCCTAACAACAAACAACCCTAAACCCCTAACAACAAACAATCCTAACCCCCTAACAACCAACAACGCACACGCCCTAACCACAAACAACACTAACACCCTAACCACAAACAACACTAACCCCGTAAGAACAAACAACACTAACCCCCTAACAACAAACAACACTAACACCCTAACAACCAAAACTACTAAACCCCAACAAGAAACAACCCTAAACCCCTAACAACAAACACTAACCCCCTAACAACAAACAACACTAAACCCCTAAGAAGAAACTAACCTAAACCAGTAACAACAAACAACCCTAACCTCCTAACAACAAACAACCTTAAACCCCTAACTACAAACAACCCTAAACCCCTAACAGCAAACAACACTAACACCCTAACAACAATAACTACTAAACCCCAACAAGAAACAACACTAAACCCCTAACAACAAACACTAACCCCCTAACAACAAACAACACTAAACCCCTAACAAGAAACGAACCTAACCCTGTAACAACAAACAGCCCTAACCTCCTAACAACAAACAACCTTAACCCCCTAACAACAAACAACCCTAAACCCCTAAGAACAAAAAATCCTAACCCCCTAACAACCAACAACTCTCACCCCCTAACCACAAACAACACTAACACCCTAACCACAAACAACACTAACCCCGTAAGAACAAACAACACTAACCCCCTAACCACAAACAACACTAACACCCTAACAACAAAAACTACTAAACCACCACAAGAAACAACCCTAAACCCCTAACAACAAACACTAACCCCCTAACAACAAACAACACTAAACCCCTAACAAGAAACTAACCTAAACCCGTAACAACAAACAACCCTAACCTCCTAACAACACACAACCTTAAACCCCTAACAACAAACAACCCTAAACCCTAACAACAAACAACACTAACACCCTAACAACAAAAACCACTAAACCCCAACAAGAAACAACACTAAACCCCTAACAACAAACACTAACCCCCTAACAACAAACAACACTAAAACCCTAACAAGAAACTAACCTAACCCTGTAACAACAAACAGCCCTAACCTCCTAACAACAAACAACCTTAACCCCCTAATAACAAACATCTATAAACCCCTAACAACAAACAATTCTAACCCCCTAACAACCAACAACGCTCACCCCCTAACCACAAACAACACTAACACCCTAACCACAAAAACACTAACCCCGTAAGAACAAACAACACTAACCCCCTAACAACAAACAACCTTAAACCCCTAACAACAAACAACACTAAACCCCTAACAACGAACAACACTAACACCCTAACAACAAAAACCACTAAACCCCAACAAGAAACAACACTAAACCCCTAACAACAAACACTAACCCTCTAACAACAAACAACACTAAACCCCTAACAAGAAACTAACCTAAACCTGTAACAACAAACAACCCTAACCTCCTAACAACAAACAAACCTAACCCCCAACAAACAACAACACTAACCCCCTAACCACAAACAACACTAACACCCTAACAACAAAAACTACTAAACCCCAACAAGAAGCAAACCTAAACCCCTAACAACAAACACTAACCCCCTAACAACAAACAACACTAAACCCCTAACAAGAAACTAACCTAACCCTGTAACAACAAACAACCCTAACCTCCTAACAACAAACAACCTTAACCCCCTAACAACAAACAACCCTAAACCCCTAACAACAAACAATCCTAACCCCCTAACAACCAACAACGCACACCCCCTAACCACAAACAACACTAACACCCTAACCACAAACAACACTAACCCCGTAAGAACAAACAACACTAACCCCCTAACAACAAAGAACACTAACACCCTAACAACAAAAACCACTAAACCCAACAAGAAACAACCCTAAACCCCTAACAACAAACACTAAACCACTAACAACAAACAACACTAAACCCCTAACAAGAAACTAACCTAACCCCATAACAACAAACAACCCTAACCTCCTAACAACAAACAACCTTAAACCCCTAACAACAAACAACCCTAAACCCCTAACAACAAACAACACTAACACCCTAACAACAAACAACACTAACACCATAACAACAAAAACCACTAAACCCCAACAAGAAACAACACTAAATACCTAACAACAAACACTAACCCCCTAACAACAAACAACACTAAACCCCTAACAAGAAACTAACCTAACCCTGTAACAACAAACAACCCTAACATCCTAACAACAAACATCCTTAACCCCCTAACAACAAACAACCCTAAACCCCTAACAACAAACAATCCTAACCCCCTAACAACCAACAACGCACACGCCCTAACCACAAACAACACTAACACCCTAACCACAAACAACACTAACCCCGTAAGAACAAACAACACTAACCCCCTAACCACAAACAACACTAACACCCTAACAACAAAAACTACTAAACCCCAAAAAGAAACAACCCTAAACCCCTAACAACAAACACTAACCCCCTAACAACAAACAACACTAAACCCCTAACAAGAAACTAACCTAACCCTGTAAAAACAAACAACCCTAACCTCCTAACAAGAAACAACCCTAACCCCCTAACAAGCAACAACACTAATCCCCTAACCACAAACAACACTTACACTCTAACAACAAAAACTACTAAACCCCAACAAGAAACAACCCTAAACCCCTAACAACAAACACTAACCCCCTAACAACAAACAACACTAAACCCCTAACAAGAAACTAACCTAACCCTGTAACAACAAACAGCCCTAACCTCCTAACAACAAACCACCTTAACCCCCTAACAACAAACAACCCTAAACCCCTAACAACAAACAATCCCAACCCCCTAACAACCAACAACTCTCACCCCCTAACCACAAACAACACTAACACCCTAACAACAAACAACACTAACCCCGTAAGAACAAACAACACTAACCCCCTAACCACAAACAACACTAACACCCTAACAACAAAAACTACTAAACTCCAAAAAGAAACAACCCTAAACCCCTAACAACAAACACTAACCCCCTAACAACAAACAACACTAAACCCCTAACAAGAAACTAACCTATCCCTTTAACAACAAACAACCCTAACCTCCTAACAACAAACAACCTTAAACCCCTAACAACAAACAACCCTAAAACCCTAGCAAAAAAAACACTAACACCCTAACAACAAAAAACACTAAACCCCAACAAGAAACAACACTAAACCCCTAACAACAAACACTAACCCCCTAACAACAAACAACACTAAACCCCTAACAAGAAACTAACCTAACCCTGTAACAACAAACAACCCTAACCTCCTAACAACAAACAACCTTAACCCCCTAACAACAAACAACCCTAAACCCCTAACAACAAACAATCCTAACCCCCTAACAACCAACAACGCACACCCCCTATCCACAAACAACACTAACCCCCTAACAACAAACAACACTAACACCCTAAACACAAACAACACTAACCCCGTAAGAACAAACAACACTAACCCCCTAACCACAAACAACACTAACACCCTAACAACAAAAACTACTATACCCCAAAAAGAAACAACCCTAAACCCCTAACAACAAACACTAACCCCCTAACAACAAAAAACACTAAACCCCTAACAAGAAACTAACCCAACCCCGTAACAACAAACAACCCTAACCCCCTAACAACAAACAACCCTAAACCCCTAACAACAAACAACCCTAAGCTTCTAACAACAAACAACCCTAACCGCCTAACAAACAACAACACTAACCCCCTAACCACAAACAACACTAACACCCTAACAACAAGAACTACTAAACTCCAACAAGAAACAACCCTAAACCCCTAATCACAAACACAACCGCCTGACAACAAACAACCCTAACCTCCTAACAACAAACAACCTTAAACCCCTAACAACAAACAACCCTAAACCCCTAACAACAAACAACACTAACACCCTAACAACAAAAACCACCAAACCCCAACAAGAAACAACACTAAACCCCTAACAACAAACACTAACCCCCTAACAACAAACAACACTAAACCCCTAACAAGAAACTAACCTAACCCTGTAACAACAAACAACCCTAACATCCTAACAACAAACATCCTTAACCCCCTAACAACAAACAACCCTAAACCCCTAACAACAAACAATCCTAACCCCCTAACAACCAACAACGCACACGCCCTAACCACAAACAACACTAACACCCTAACCACAAACAACACTAACCCCGTAAGAACAAACAACACTAACCCCCTAACCACAAACAACACTAACACGCTAACAACAAAAACTACTAAACCCCAAAAAGAAACAACCCTAAACCCCTAACAACAAACACTAACCCCCTAACAACAAACAACACTAAACCCCTAACAAGAAACTAACCTAACCCTGTAAAAACAAACAACCCTAACCTCCTAACAACAAACAACCCTAACCCCCTAACAAACAACAACACTAATCCCCTAACCACAAACAACACTTACACTCTAACAACAAAAACTACTAAACCCCAACAAGAAACAACACTAAACCCCTAACAACAAACACTAACCCCCTAACAACAAACAACACTAAACCCCTAACAAGAAACGAACCTAACCCTGTAACAACAAACAGCCCTAACCTCCTAACAACAAACAACCTTAACCCCCTAACAACAAACAACCCTAAACCCCTAAGAACAAACAATCCTAACCCCCTAACAACCGACAACTCTCACCCCCTAACCACAAACAACACTAACACCCTAACCACAAACAACACTAACCCCGTAAGAACAAACAACACTAACCCCCTAACCACAAACAACACTAACACCCTAACAATAAAAACTACTAAACCCCCACAAGAAACAACCCTAAACCCCTAACAACAAACACTAACCCCCTAACAACAAACAACACTAAACCCCTAACAAGAAACTAACCTAAACCCGTAACAACAAACAACCCTTACCTCCTAACCACAAACAACCTTAAACCCCTAACAACAAACAACCCTAAACCCCTAACAACAAACAACACTAACACCCTAACAACAAAAACCACTAAACCCCAACAAGAAACAACACTAAACCCCTAACAACAAACACTAACCCCCTAACAACAAACAACACTAAACCCCTAACAAGAAACTAACCTAACCCTGTAACAACAAACAACCCTAACCTCCTAACAACAAACAACCTTAACCCCCTAATAACAAACATCTATAAACCCCTAACAACAAACAATTCTAACCCCCTAACAACCAACAACGCTCACCCCCAACCACAAACAACACTAACACCCTAACCACAAAAACACTAACCCCGTAAGAACAAACAACACTAACACCCTAACAACAAACAACCTTAAACCCCTAACAACAAACAACACTAAACCCCTAACAACGAACAACACTAACACCCTAACAACAAAAACCACTAAACCCCAACAAGAAACAACACTAAACCCCTAACAACAAACACTAACCCTCTAACAACAAACAACACTAAACCCCTAACAAGAAACTAACCTAAACCTGTAACAACAAACAACCCTAACCTCCTAACAACAAACAAACCTAACCCCCAACAAACAACAACACTAACCCCCTAACCACAAACAACACTAACACCCTAACAACAAAAACTACTAAACCCCAACAAGAAGCAAACCTAAACCCCTAACAACAAACACTAACCCCCTAACAACAAACAACACTAAACCCCTAACAAGAAACTAACCTAACCCTGTAACAACAAACAACCCTAACCTCCTAACAACAAACAACCTTAACCCCCTAACAACAAACAACCCTAAACCCCTAACAACAAACAATCCTAACCCCCTAACAACCAACAACGCACACCCCCTAACCACAAACAACACTAACACCCTAAACACAAACAACACTAACCCCGTAAGAACAAACAACACTAACCCCCTAAGAACAAAGAACACTAACACCCTAACAACAAAAACCACTAAACCCAACAAGAAACAACCCTAAACCCCTAACAACAAACACTAAACCACTAACAACAAACAACACTAAACCCCTAACAAGAAACTAACCTAACCCCATAACAACAAACAACCCTAACCTCCTAACAACAAACAACCTTAAACCCCTAACAACAAACAACCCTAAACCCCTAACAACAAACAACACTAACACCCTAACAACAAAAACCACTAAACCCCAACAAGAAACAACACTAAATCCCTAACAACAAACACTAACCCCCTAACAACAAACAACACTAAACCGCTAACAAGAAACTAACCTAACCGTGTAACAACAAACAACCCTAACCTCCTAACAAAAAACAACCCTAAAACCCTAACAAACAACAACACTAACTCCCTAACCACAGACAACACTAACACCCTAGCAACAAAAACTACTAAACCCCAACAAGAAACAACCCTAAACCCCTAACAACAAACACTAACCCCCTAACAACAAACAACACTAAACCCCTAACAAGATACTAACCTAACCCTGTAACAACAAACAGCCCTAACCTCCTAACAACAAACCACCTTAACCCCCTAACAACAAACAACCCTAAACCCCTAACAACAAACAATCCTAACCCCCTAACAACCAACAACTCTCACCCCCTAACCACAAACAACACTAACACCCTAACCACAAACAACACTAACCCCGTAAGAACAAACAACACTAACCCCCTAACCACAAACAACACTAACACCCTAACAACAAAAACTACTAAACCCCAAAAAGAAACAACCCTAAACCCCTAACAACAAACACTAACCCCCTAACAACAAACAACACTAAACCCCTAACAAGAAACTAAACTAACCCTGTAACAACAAACAACCCTAACCTCCTAACAACAAACAACCCTAAACCCCTAACAACAAACAATCCTAACCCCCTAACAACCAACAACGCACACCCCCTAACCACAAACAACACTAACACCCTAACCACAAACAACACTAACCCCGTAAGAACAAACAACACTAACCCCCTAACAACAAAGAACACTAACACCCTAACAACAAAAACCACTAAACCCAACAAGAAACAACCCTAAACCCCTAACAACAAACACTAAACCACTAACAACAAACAACACTAAACCCCTAACAAGAAACTAACCTAACCCCATAACAACAAACAACCCTAACCTCCTAACAACAAACAACCTTAAACCCCTAACAACAAACAACCCTAAACCCCTAACAACAAACAACACTAACACCCTAACAACAAAAACCACTAAACCCCAACAAGAAACAACACTAAATCCCTAACAACAAACACTAACCCCCTAACAACAAACAACACTAAACCGCTAACAAGAAACTAACCTAACCGTGTAACAACAAACAACCCTAACCTCCTAACAAAAAACAACCCTAAAACCCTAACAAACAACAACACTAACTCCCTAACCACAGACAACACTAACACCCTAGCAACAAAAACTACTAAACCCCAACAAGAAACAACCCTAAACCCCTAACAACAAACACTAACCCCCTAACAACAAACAACACTAAACCCCTAACAAGATACTAACCTAACCCTGTAACAACAAACAGCCCTAACCTCCTAACAACAAACCACCTTAACCCCCTAACAACAAACAACCCTAAACCCCTAACAACAAACAATCCTAACCCCCTAACAACCAACAACTCTCACCCCCTAACCACAAACAACACTAACACCCTAACCACAAACAACACTAACCCCGTAAGAACAAACACTAACCCCCTAACCACAAACAACACTAACACCCTAACAACAAAAACTACTAAACCCCAAAAAGAAACAACCCTAAACCCCTAACAACAAACACTAACCCCCTAACAACAAACAACACTAAACCCCTAACAAGAAACTAAACTAACCCTGTAACAACAAACAACCCTAACCTCCTAACAACAAACAACCCTAAACCCCTAACAACAAACAATCCTAACCCCATAACAACCAACAACGCACACCCCCTAACCACAAACAACACTAACACCCTAACCACAAACAACACTAACCCCGTAAGAACAAACAACACTAACCCCCTAACAACAAAGAACACTAACACCCTAACAACAAAAACCACTAAACCCAACAAGAAACAACCCTAAACCCCTAACAACAAACACTAACCCCCTAACAACAAACAACACTAAACCCCTAACAAGATACTAACCTAACCCTGTAACAACAAACAGCCCTAACCTCCTAACAACAAACCACCTTAACCCCCTAACAACAAACAACCCTAAACCCCTAACAACAAACAATCCTAACCCCCTAACAACCAACAACTCTCACCCCCTAACCACAAACAACACTAACACCCTAACCACAAACAACACTAACCCCGTAAGAACAAACAACACTAACCCCCTAACCACAAACAACACTAACACCCTAACAACAAAAACTACTAAACCCCAAAAAGAAACAACCCTAAACCCCTAACAACAAACACTAACCCCCTAACAACAAACAACACTAAACCCCTAACAAGAAACTAAACTAACTCTGTAACAACAAACAACCCTAACCTCCTAACAACAAACAACCTTAAACCCCTAACAACAAACAACCCTAAACCACTAACAACAAAAAACACTAACACCCTAACAACAAAAAACACTAAACCCCATCAAGAAACAACACTAAACCCCTAACAACAAACACTAACCCCCTAACAACAAACAACACTAAACCCCTAACAAGAAACTAACCTAACCCTGTAACAACAAACAACCCTAACATCCTAACAACAAACATCCTTAACCCCCTAACAACAAACAACCCTAAACCCCTAACAACAAACAATCCTAACCCCCTAACAACCAACAACGCACACGCCCTAACCACAAACAACACTAACACCCTAACCACAAACAACACTAACCCCGTAAGAACAAACTACACTAACCCGCTAACAACAAACAACACTAACACCCTAACAACAAAAACTACTAAACCCCAACAAGAAACAACCCTAATTCCCTAACAACAAACACTAACCCCCTAACAACAAACAACAGTAAACCCCTAACAAGAAACTAACCTAACCCCGTAACAACAAACAACACTAACATCCTAACAACAAACATCCTTAACCCCCTAACAACAAACAACCCTAAACCCCTAACAACAAACAATCCTAACCCCCTAACAACCAACAACGCACACCCCCTAACCACAAACAACACTAACACCCTAACCACAAACAACACTAACCCCGTAAGAACAAACTACACTAACCCGATAACAACAAACAACACTAACACCCTAACAACAAAAACTACTAAACCCCAACAAGAAACAACCCTAAACCCCTAACAACAAACACTAACCCCCTAACAACAAACAACACTAAACCCCTAACAAGAAACTAACCTAACCCCGTAACAACAAACAACCCTAACCTCCTAACAACAAACAACCTTAAACCCCTAACAACAAACAACACTAAACCCCTAACAACAAACAACACTAACACCCTAACAACAAAAACCACTAAACCCCAACAAGAAACAACACTAAACCCCTAACAACAAACACTAACCCCCAACAACAAACGACACTAAACCCCTAACAAGAAACTAACCTAACCCTGTAACAACAAACAACCCTAACCTCCTAACAACAAACAACCTTAACCCCCTAACAACAAACAACCCTAAACCCCTAACAACAAACAATCCTAACCCCCTTACAACCAACAACGCTCACCCCCTAACCACAAACAACACTAACACCCTAACCACAAACAACACTAACCCCGTAAGAACAAACAACACTAACCCCCTAACAACAAAACAACACTAACACCCTAACAACAAAAACTACTAAACCCCAACAAGAAACAACCCTAAACCCCTAACAACAAACACTAATCCCCTAACAACAAACAACACTAAACCCCTAACAAGAAACTAACCTAACCCCGTAACAACAAACAACCCTAACCTCCTAACAACAACCTTAAACCCCTAACAACAAACAACCCTAAACCCCTAACAACAAACAACACTAACACCCTAACAATAAAAACCACTAAACCCCAACAAGAAACAACACTAAACCCCTAACAACAAACACTAACCCCCTAACAACAAACAACACTAAACCCCTAACAAGAAACTAACCTAACCCTGTAACAACAAACAGCCCTAACCTCCTAACAACAAACAACCTTAACCCCCTAACAAACAACAACACTAACCCCCTAACCACAAACAACACTAACACCCTAACAACAAAAACTACTAAACCCCAACAAGAAACAGCCCTAAACCCCTAACAACAAACACTAACCCCCTAACAACAAAAAACACTAAACTCCTAACAAGAAACTAACCTAACCCCGTAACAACAAACAACCCTAACCTCCTAACAACAAACAATCTTAAACCCCTAACAACAAACAACCCTAAACCCCTAACAACAAACAACACTAACACCCTAACAACAAAAACCACTAAACTCCAACAAGAAACAACACTAAACCCCAAGCAACAAACACTAACCCCCTAACAACAAACAACACTAAACCCCTAACAAGAAACTAACCTAACCCTGTAAAAAAAAGATCCCTAACCTCCTAACAACAAACAACCTTAACCCCCTGACAACAAACAACCCTAAACCCCTAACAACAAACCATCCTAACCCCCTAACAAACAACAACGCACACCCCCTAACCACAAACAACACTAACACCCTAACCACAAACAACACTAACCCCGTAAGAACAAACAACACTAACCCCCTAACAACAAACAATACTAACACCCTAACAACAAAAACTACTAAACCCCAACAAGAAACAACCCTAAACCCCTAACAACAAACACTAACCCCCTAACAACAAACAACACTAAACCCGTAACAAGAAACTAACCTATCCCTGTAAAAACAAACAACCCTAACCTCCTAACAACAAACAACCCTATCCCCCTAACAAACAACAACACTAACCTCCTAACCACAAACAACACTAACACTCTAACACCAAAAACTACTAAACCCCAACAAGAAACAACCCTAAACCCCTAACAACAAACACTAACCCCCTAACAACAAACAACACTAAACCCCTAACAAGAAACTAACCTAACCCCGTAACAACAAACAACCCTAACCTCCTAACAGCAAACAACGTTAAACCCCTAAGAACAAACAACCCTCAACCCCTAACAGCAAACAACACTAACACCCTAACAACAAAAACCACTAAACCCCAACAAGAAACAACACTAAACCCCTAACAACAAACACTAACCCCCTAACAACAAACAACACTAAACCCCTAACAAGAAACTAACCTAACCCTGTAACAACAAACAGCCCTAACCACCTAACAACAAACAACCTTAACCCCCTAACAACAAACAACCCTAAACCCCTAACAACAAACAATCCTAACCCCCTAACAACCAACAACGCACACCCCCTATCCACAAACAACACTAACCCCCTAACAACAATCAACACTAACACCCTAAACACAAACAACACTAACCCCGTAAGAACAAACAACACTAACCCCCTAACCACAAACAACACTAACACCCTAACAACAAAAACTACTATACCCCAAAAAGAAACAACCCTAAACCCCTAACAACAAACACTAAAACCCTAACAACAAAAAACACTAAACCCCTAACAAGAAACTAACCCAACCCCGTAACAACAAACAACCCTAACCCCCTAACAACAAACAACCCTAAACCCCTAACAACAAACAACCCTAAGCTTCTAACAACAAACAACCCTAACCGCCTAACAAACAACAACACTAACCCCCTAACCACAAACAACACTAACACCCTAACAACAAAAACTACTAAACTCCAACAAGAAACAACCCTAAACCCCTAATAACAAACACAACCCCCTGACAACAAACAACCCTAAACCCCTAACAACAAACAACACTAACACGCTAACAACAAAAACCACTAAACCCCAACAAGAAACAAAACTAAACCCGTAACAACAAACACTAACTCCCTAACAACAAACAACACTAAACCCCTAACAAGAAACTAACCTAACCCTGTAACAACAAACAACCCTAACATCCTAACAACAAACATCCTTAACCCCCTAACAACAAACAACCCTAAACCCCTAACAACAAACAATCCTAACCCCCTAACAACCAACAACGCACACCCCCTAACCACAAACAACACTAACACCCTAACCACAAACAACACTAACCCCGTAAGAACAAACTACACTAACCCCCTAACAACAAACAACGCTAACACCCTAACAACAAAAACTACTAAACCCCAACAAGAAACAACCCTAAACCCCTAACAACAAACACTAACCCCCTAACAACAAACAACACTAAACCCCTAACAATAAAGTAACCTAACCCCGTAACAACAAACAACCCTAACCTCCTAACAACAAACAACCTTAAACCCCTAACAACAAACAACCCTAAACCCCTAACAACAAAAAACACTAACACCCTAACAACAAAAACCACCAAACCCCAACAAGAAACAACACTAAACCCCTAACACCAAACACTAACCCCCTAACAACAAACAACACTAAACCCCTAACAAGAAACTAACCTAACCCTGTAACAACAAACAACCCTAACCTCCTAACAACAAACAACCTTAACCCCCTAACAACAAACAACCCTAAACCCCTAACAACAAACAATCCTAACCCCCTAACAACCAACAACGCTCACCCCATAACCACAAACAACACTAACACCCTAACCACAAACAACACTAACATTGTAAGAACAAACAACTCTAACCCCCTAACAACAAACAACACTAACACCCTAACAACCAAAACTACTAAACCCCAACAAGAAACAACCCTAAACCCCTAACAACAAACACTAACCCCCTAACAACAAACAACACTAAACCCCTAAGAAGAAACTAACCTAAACCCGTAACAACAAACAACCCTAACCTCCTAACAACAAACAACCTTAAACCCCTAACTACAAACAACCCTAAACCCCTAACAACAAACAACACTAACACCCTAACAACAAAAACCACTAAACCCCAACAAGAAACAACACTAAACCCCTAAGAACAAACACTAACCCCCTAACAACAAACAACACTAAACCCCTAACAAGAAACTAACCTAACCCTGTAAAAACAAACAGCCCTAACCTCCTAACAACAAACAACCTTAACCCCCTAACAAACAACAACACTAACCCCCTAACCACAAACAACACTAACACCCTAACAACAAAAACTACTAAACCCCAACAAGAAACAGCCCTAAACCCCTAACAACAAACACTAACCCCCTAACAACAAAAAACACTAAACTCCTAACAAGAAACTAACCTAACCCCGTAACAACAAACAACCCTAACCTCCTAACAACAAACAATCTTAAACCCCTAACAACAAACAACCCTAAACCCCTAACAACAAACAACACTAACACCCTAACAACAAAAACCACTAAACCCCAACAAGAAACAACACTAAACCCCTAGCAACAAACACTAACCCCCTAACAACAAACAACACTAAACCCCTAACAAGAAACTAACCTAACCCTGTAAAAAAAAGATCCCTAACCTCCTAACAACAAACAACCTTAACCCCCTGACAACAAACAACCCTAAACCCCTAACAACAAACCATCCTAACCCCCTAACAAACAACAACGCACACCCCCTAACCACAAACAACACTAACACCCTAACCACAAACAACACTAACCCCGTAAGAACAAACAACACTAACCCCCTAACAACAAACAATACTAACACCCTAACAACAAAAACTACTAAACCCCAACAAGAAACAACCCTAAACCCCTAACAACAAACACTAACCCCCTAACAACAAACAACACTAAACCCGTAACAAGAAACTAACCTAACCCTGTAAAAACAAACAACCCTAACCTCCTAACAACAAACAACCCTATCCCCCTAAAAGACAACAACACTAACCCCCTAACCACAAACAACACTAACACTCTAACACCAAAAACTACTAAACCCCAACAAGAAACAACCCTAAACCCCTAACAACAAACACTAACCCCCTAACAACAAACAACACTAAACCCCTAACAAGAAACTAACCTAACCCCGTAACAACAAACAACCCTAACCTCCTAACAGCAAACAACCTTAAACCCCTAAGAACAAACAACCCTCAACCCCTAACAGCAAACAACACTAACACCCTAACAACAAAAACCACTAAACCCCAACAAGAAACAACACTAAACCCCTAACAACAAACACTAACCCCCTAACAACAAACAACACTAAACCCCTAACAAGAAACTAATCTAACCCTGTAACAACAAACAGCCCTAACCTCCTAACAAGAAACCACCTTAACCCCCTAACAACAAACAACCCTAATCCCTAACAACAAACAATCCTAACCCCCTAACAACCAACAACGCTCACCCCCTAACAACAAACAACTCTAACACCCTAACCACAAAAACACTAACCCCGTAAGAACAATCAACACTAACCCCCTAACAACAAACAACCTTAAACCCCTAACAACAAACAACACTAAACCCCTAACAACAAACAACACTAACACCCTAACAACAAAAACCACTAAACCCCAACAAGAAACAACACTAAACCTCTAACAACAAACACTAACCCTCTAACAACAAACAACACTAAACCCCTAACAAGAAACTAACCTAACCCTGTAACAACAAACAACCTTAACCTCCTAACAACAAACAAACCTAACCCCCAACAAACAGCAACACTAACCCCCTAACCACAAACAACACTAACACCCTAACAACAAAAACTACTAAACCCCAACAAGAAGCAAACCTAAACCCCTAACAACAAACAAAACTAAACCCCTAACAAGAAACTAACCTAACCCCGTAACAACAAACAACCCTTACCTCCTAACAACAAACAACCTTAAACCCCTAAAAACAAACAACCCTAAACCCCTAACAACAAACAGCACTAACACCCTAACCACAAAAACCACTAAACCCCAACAAGAAACAACACTAAACCCCTACCAACAAACACTAACCCCCTAACAACAAACAACACTAAACCCCTAACAAGAAACTAACCTAACCCTGTAACAACAAACAGCCCTAACCTCCTAACAACAAACCACCTTAAACCCCTAACAACAAACAACCCTAACCCCTAACAACAAACTATCCTAACCCCCTAACAACCAACAACTCTCACCCCCTAACCACAAACAACACTAACACCCTAACCACAAACAACACTAACCCCGTAAGAACAAACAACACTAACCCCCTAACCACAAACAACACTAACACCCTAACAACAAAAATTACTAAACTCCAAAAAGAAACAACCCTAAACCCCTAACAACAAACACTAACGAACTAACAACAAACAACACTAAACCCCTAACAAGAAACTAACCTAACCCTGTAACAACAAACAACCCTAACCTCCTAACAACAAACAACCTTAACCCCCTAACAACAAGCAACCCTAAACCCCTAACAACAAACAATCCTAACCCCCTAACAACCAACAACGCACACCCCCTATCCACAAACAACACTAACCCCCTAACCACAAACAACACTAACACCCTAACAACAAGAACTACTAAACCCCAACAAGAAACAACCCTAAACCCCTAACAACAAACACTAACCCCCTAACAACAAACAACACTAAACCCCTAACAAGAAACTAACCTAAACCCGTAACAACAAACAACCCTAACCTCCTAACAACAAACAACCTTAAACCCGTAACAACAAACAACCCTAAACCCCTAACAACAAACAACACTAACACCCTAACAACAAAAACCATTAAACCCCAACAAGAAACAACACTAAACCCCTAACAACAAACACTAACCCCCTAACAACAAACAACACTAAACCCCTAACAATAAACTAACCTAACATTGTAACAACAAACAACCCTAACCTCCTAACAACAAACAACCCTAACCCCCTAACAAACAACAACACTAAGCCCCTAACCACAAACAACACTAACACCCTAACAACTAAAACTACTAAACCCCAACAAGAAACAACCCTAAACCCCTAACAACAAACACTAACCCCCTAACAACAAACAACACTAAACCCCTAACAAGAAACTAACCTAACCCCGTAACAACAAACAACCCTAACCTCCTAACAACAAACAACCTTAAACCCCTAACAACAAACAACCCTAAACACCTAACAACAAACAACACTAACACCCTAACAACAAAAACCACTAAACCCCAACAAGAAACAACACTAAACCCCTAACAACAAACACTAACCTCCTAACAAC
Source organism: Loxodonta africana (assembly GCF_030014295.1). Lineage (NCBI taxonomy): Eukaryota > Metazoa > Chordata > Mammalia > Proboscidea > Elephantidae > Loxodonta > Loxodonta africana. Next base: position 136,202,039 of record NC_087348.1, read on the forward strand.
AAACAACACTAAACCCCTAACAAGAAACTAACCTAACCCTGTAACAACAAACAACCCTAACCTCCTAACAACAAACAACCTTAACCCCCTAACAACAAACAACCCTAAACCCCTAACAACAAACAATCCTAACCCCCTAACAACCAACAACGCTCATCCTCTAACCACAAACAACACTAACACCCTAAGCAAAAACAAGACAAACCCCGTAAGAACAAACAACACTAACCCCCTAACAACAAACAACACTAACACCCTAACAACAAAAACTACTAAACCCCAAGAAGAAACAACCCTAAACCCCTAACAACAAACACTAACCCCCTAACAACAAACAACACTAAACCCCTAACAAGAAACTAACCTAAACCCGTAACAACAAACAACCCTAACCTCCTAACAACAAACAACCTTAAACCCCTAACAACAAACAACCCTAAACCCCTAACAACAAACAACACTAACACCCTAACAACAAAAACCACTAAACCCCAACAAGAAACAACACTAAACCCCTAACAACAAACACTAACCCCCTAACAACAAACAACACTAAACCCCTAACAAGAAACTAAAATAACCCTGTAACAACAAAGAATCCAAACCTCCTAACAACAAACAACCCTAACCCCCTAACAAACAACAACACTAAGCCCCTAACCACAAGCAACACTAACACCCTAACAACTAAAACTATTAAACCCCAACAACAAACAACCCTAAACCCCTAACAAGAAATACTAACCCCCTAACAACAAACAACACTAAACCCCTAACAAGAAACTAACCAAACCCCGTAACAACAAACAACCCTAACCTCCTAACAACAAACAACCTTAAACCCCTAACAACAAACAACCCTAAACACCTAACAACAAACAACACTAACACCCTAACAACAAAAACCACTAAACCCCAACAAGAAACAACACTAAACCCCTAACAACAAACACTAACCCCCTAACAACAAACAACACTAAACCCCTAACAAGAAACTAACCTAACCCTGTAACAACAAACAACCCTAACCTCCTAACAACAAACAACCTTAACCCCCTAATAACAAACAACTATAAACCCCTAACAACAAACAATTCTAACCACCTAACAACCAACAACGCTCACCCCCTAACCACAAACAACACTAACACCCTAATCACAAAAACACTAACCCCGTAAGAACAAACAACACTAACCCCCTAACAACAAACAATACTAACACCCTAACAACAAAAACTACTAAACCCCAACAAGAAACAACCCTAAACCCCTAACAACAAACACTAACCCCCTAACAACAAAAAACACTAAACCCCTAAGAAGAAACTAACCTAACCCCGTAACAACAAACAACCCTAAACCCCTAACAACAAACAACCATAACCTTCTAACAACAAGCAACCCTAACCCCCTAACAAACAACACTAACCCCCTAACCACAAACAACACTAACATCCTAACCACAAACAACACTAACACCCTAACAACAAAAACTACTAAACCCCAACAAGCAACAACCCTAAACCCCTAACAACAAACACTAACCCCCTAACAACAAACAACACTAAACCCCTAACAAGTAACTTACCTAACCCCGTAACAACAAACAACCCTAACCTCCTAACAACAAACAACCTTAAACCCCTAACAACAAACAACCCTAAACCCCTAACAACAAACAACACTAACACCCTAACAACAAAAACCACTAAACCCCAACAAGAAACAACCCTAAACCCCTAACAACAAACACTAACCCCCTAACAACAAACAACACTAAACCCCTAACAAGAAACTAACCTAACCCCGTAACAACAAACAACCCTAACCTCCTAACAGCAAACAACCTCAAACCCCTAACAACAAACAACCCTAAACCCCTAACAACAAACAATCCTAACCCCCTAACAACCAACAACTCTCACCCCCTAACCACAAACAACACTAACACCCTAACAACAAACAACACTAACCCCGTAAGAACAAACAACACTAACCCCCTAACCACAAACAACACTAACAGCCTAACAACAAAAACTACTAAACTCCAAAAAGAAACAACCCTAAACCCCTAACAACAAACACTAACCCCCTAACAACAAACAACACTAAACCCCTAACCAGAAACTAACCTAACCCTTTAACAACAAACAACCCTAACCTCCTAACAACAAACAACCTTAAACCCCTAACAACAAACAACCCTAAACCCCTAGCAACAAAATACACTAACACCCTAACAACAAAAAACACTAAACCCCAACAAGAAACAACACTAAACCCCTAACAACAAACACTAACCCCCAGCAACAAACAACACTAAACCCCTAACAAGAAACTAACCTAACCCTGTAACAACAAACAACCCTAACCTCCTAAGAAAAAACAACCTTAACCCCCTAACAACAAACAACCCTAAAACCCTAACAACAAACAATCCTAACCCCCTAACAACCAACAACGCACACCCCCTATCCACAAACAACACTAACCCCCGAACAACAAACAACACTAACACCCTAACAATAAGAACTACTAAACCCCAACAAGAAACAACCCTAAACCCCTAACAACAAACACTAACCCCCTAACAACAAACAACACTAAACCCCTAACAAGAAACTAACCTAAACCCGTAACAACAAACAACCCTAACCTCCTAACAACAAACAACCTTAAACCCCTAACAACAAACAACCCTAAACCCCTAACAACAAACAACACTAACACCCTAACAACAAAAGCCACTAAACCCCAACAAGAAACAACACTAAACCCCTAACAACAAACACTAACCCCCTAACAACAAACAACACTAAACCCCTAACAAGAAACTAACCTAACCCTGTAACAACAAACAACCCTAACCTCCTAACAACAAACAACCTTAACCCCCTAACAACAAACAACCCTAAACCCCTAACAACAAACAATCCTAACCCCCTAACAACCAACAACGCACACCCCCTAACCACAAACAACACTAACACCCTAACCACAAACAACACTAACCCCCTAACAACAAAGAACACTAACACGCTAACAACAAAAACCACTAAACCCAACAAGAAACAACCCTAAACCCCTAACAACAAACACTAACCCCCTAACAACAAACAACACTAAACCCCTAACAAGAAACTAACCTAACCCCATAACAACAAACAACCCTAACCTCCTAACAACAAACAACCTTAAACCCCTAACAACAAACAACCCTAAACCCTAACAACAAACAACACTAACACCCTAACAACAAACAACACTAACACCCTAACAACAAAAACCACTAAACCCCAACAAGAAACAACACTAAACCCCTAACAACAAACACTAACCCCCTAACAACAAACAACACTAAACCCCTAACAAGAAAATAACCTAACCCTGTAACAACAAACAACCCTAACCTCCTAACAAAAAACAACCCTAAAACCCTAACAAACAACAACACTAACTCCCTAACCACAAACAACACTAACACCCTAGCAACAAAAACTACTAAACCCCAACAAGAAACAACCCTAAACCCCTAACAACAAACACTAACTCCCTAACAACAAACAACACTAAACCCCTAACAAGAAACTAACCTAACCCCGTAACAACAAACAACCCTAACCTCCTAACAACAAACAACTTTAAACCCCTAACAACAAAGAACCCTAAACCCCTAACAACAAACAACACTAACACCCTAACAACAAAAACTACTAAACCCCAACAAGAAACAACACTAAACCCCTAACAACAAACACTAACATCCTAACAACAAACAACACTAAACCCCTAACAAGAAACTAACCGTACCCTGTAACAACAAACAACCCTAACCTCCTAACAACAAACAACCTTAACCCCCTAACAACAAACAACCCTAAACCCCTAACAACAAACAATCCTAACCCCCTAACAACCAACAACTCTCACCCCTAACCGCAAACTACACTAACACCCTAACCACAAACAACACTAACCCCGTAAGAACAAACAACACTAACCCCCTAACCACAAACAACACTAACACCCTAACAACAAAAACTACTATACCCCAACAAGAAACAACCCTAAACCCCTAACAACAAACACTAACCCCCTAACAACAAAAAACACTAAACCCCTAACAAGAAAGTAACCTAACCCCGTAACAACAAACAACCCTAAACCCCTAACAAAAAACAACCACAACCTTCTAACAACAAAAAACCCTAACCCCCTAACAAACAACAACACTAACCCCCTAACCACAAACAACACTAACACCCTAACCACAAACAACACTAACACCCTAACAACAAAAACTACTAAACCAAAACAAGAAACAACCCTAAACCCCTAACAACAAACACTAACCCCCTAACAGCAAACAACACTAAACCCCTAACAAGAAACTAACCTAACCCCCTAACAACCAACAACGCACACCCCCTAACCACAAACAACACTAACACCCTAACCACAAACAACACTAACCCCGTAAGAACAAACTACACTAAGCCCCTAACAACAAACAACACTAACACCCTAACAACAAAAACCACTGAACCCAACAAGAAACAACCCTAAACCCCTAACAATAAACACTAACCCCCTAACAACAAACAACACTAAACCCCTAACAAGTAACTTACCTAACCCCGTAACAACAAACAACCCTAACCTCCTAACAACAAACAACCTTAAACCCCTAACAACAAACAACCCTAAACCCCTAACAACAAACAACACTAACACCCTAACAACAAAAACCACTAAACCCCAACAAGAAACAACACTAAACCCCTAACAACAAACACTAACCCCCTAACAACAAACAACACTAAACCCCTAACAAGAAACTAACCTAACCCTGTAAAAACAAACAACCCTAACCTCCTAACAACAAACAACCCTAACCCCCTAACAAACAACAACACTAAACCCCTAACCACAAACAACACTTACACCCTAACAACAAAAACTACTAAACCCCAACAAGAAACAACCCTAAACCCCTAACAACAAACACTAACCCCCTAACAACAAACAACACTAAACCCCTAACAAGAAACTAACCTAACCCCGTAACAACAAACAACCCTAACCTCCTAACAGCAAACAACCTTAAACCCCTAACAACAAACAACCCTAAACCCCTAACAACAAACAACACTAACACCCTAACAACAAAAACCACTAAACTCCAACAAGAAACAACACTAAACCCCTAACAACAAACACTAACCCCCTAACAACAAACAACACTAAACCCCTAACAAGAAACTAACCTAACCCTGTAACAACAAACAGCCCTAACCTCCTAACAACAAACCACCTTAACCCCCTAACAACAAACAACCCTAAACCCCTAACAACAAACAATCCCAACCCCCTAACAACCAACTCTCACCCCCTAACCACAAACAACACTAACACCCTAACAACAAAAACTACTAAACCCCAACAAGAAAAAACCCTAAACCCCTAACAACAAACACTCACTAACCCCCTAAGAACAAACAACACTAAACCCCTAACAAGAAACTAACCTAACCCCGTAACAACAAACAACCCTAACCTCCTAACAAAAAACAACCCTAACCCCCTAACAAACAACAACACGAACCCCCTAACCACAAACAACACTAACACCCTAACAACAAAAATTACTAAACCCCAACAAGAAACAACCCTAAACCCCTAACAACAAACACTAACCCCCTAACAACAAAAAACACTAAACCCCTAACAAGAAACTAACCTAACCCCGTAACAACAAACAACCCTAACCTCGTAACAACAAACAACCTTAAACCCCTAACAACAAACAACCGTAAACACCTAACAACAAACAACACTAACACCCTAACAACAAAAACCACTAAACCCCAACAACAAACAACACTAAACCCCTAACAACAAACACTAACCCCCTAACAACAAACAACACTAAACCCCTAACAAGAAACTAACCTAACCCTGTAACAACAAATATGCCTAACCTCCTAACAACAAACGACCTTAACCCCCTAACAACAAACAACCCTAAACCTCTAACAACAAACAATCCTAACCCCCTAACAACCAACAACGCTCACCCCCTAACCACAAGCAACACTAACACCCTAACCACAAACAACACTAACACCCTAACCACAAACAACACTAACACCCTAACAACAAAAACTACTAAACCCCAACAAGAAACAACCCTAAACCCCTAACAACAAACACTAACCCCCTAACAACAAACAAACCTAAACCCCTAACAACAAACAACACTAACACCCTAACAACAAAAACCACTAAACCCCAACAAGAAACAACACTAAACTCCTAACAACAAACACTAACCCCCTAACAACAAACAACACTAAACCCCTAACAAGAAACTAACCTAACCCTGTAAAAACAAACAACCCTAACCTCCTAACAACAAACAACCCTAACCCCCTAACAAACAACAACACTAATCCCCTAACCACAAACAACACTTACACTCTAACAACAAAAACTACTAAACCCCAACAAGAAACAACCCTAAACCCCTAACAACAAACACTAACCCCCTAACAACAAACAACACTAAACCCCTAACAAGAAACTAACCTAACCCCGTAACAACAAACAACCCTAACCTCCTAACAGCAAACAACCTTAAACCCCTAACAACAAACAACCCTAAACCCCTAATAACAAACAACACTAACACCCTAACAACAAAAACCACTAAACTCCAACAAGAAACAACACTAAACCCCTAACAACAAACACTAACCCCCTAACAACAAACAACACTAAACCCCTAACAAGAAACTAACCTAACCCTGTAACAACAAACAGCCCTAACCTCCTAACAACAAACGACCTTAACCCCCTAACAACAAACAACCCTAAACCCCTAACAACAAACAATCCCAACCCCCTAACAACCAACAACTCTCACCCCCTAACCACAAACAACACTAACACCCTAACAACAAACAACACTAACCCCGTAAGAACAAACAACACTAACCCCCTAACCACAAACAACACTAACACCCTAACAACAAAAACTACTAAACTCCAAAAAGAAACAACCCTAAACCCCTAACAACAAACACTAACCCCCTAACAACAAACAACACTAAACCCCTAACAAGAAACTAACCTATCCCTTTAACAACAAACAACCCTAACCTCCTAACAACAAACAACCTTAAACCCCTAACAACAAACAACCCTAAACCCCTAGCAAAAAAAACACTAACACCCTAACAACAAAAAACACTAAACCCCAACAAGAAACAACACTAAACCCCTAACAACAAACACTAACCCCCTAACAACAAACAACACTAAACCCCTAACAAGAAACTAACCTAACCCTGTAACAACAAACAACCCTAACCTCCTAACAACAAACATCCTTAACCCCCTAACAACAAACAACCCTAAACCCCTAACAACAAACAATCCTAACCCCGTAACAACCAACAACGCTCACCCCCTAACCACAAACAACACTAACACCCTAACCACAAACAACACTAACCCTGTAAGAACAAACAACACTAACCCCTTAACAACAAACAACACTAACACCCTAACAACAAAAACTACTAAACCCCAACAAGAAACAACCCTCAACCCCTAACAACAAACACTAACCCCCTAACAACAAACAACACTCAACCCCTAACAAGAAACTAACCTAACCCCGTAACAACAAACAACCCTAACCTCCTAACAACAAACAACCCAAAACCCCTAACAACAAACAACACTAACACCCTAACAACAAAAACCACTAAACAACAACAAGAAACAACACTAAACCCCTAACAACAAACACTAACCCCCTAACAACAAACAACACTAAACCGCTAACAAGAAACTAACCTAAACCTGTAACAACAAACAACCCTAACCTCCTAACAAAAAACAATCTTAACCCCCTAATAACAAACAACTATAAACCCCTAACAACAAACAATTCTAACCCCCTAACAACCAACAACGCTCACCGCCTAACAACAAACAACACTAACACCCTAACCACAAAAACACTAACCCCGTAAGAACAATCAACACTAACCCCCTAACAACAAACAACCTTAAACCCCTAACAACAAACAACACTAAACCCCTAACAACAAACAACACTAACACCCTAACAACAAAAACCACTAAACCCCAACAAGAAACAACACTAAACCCCTAACAACAATCACTAACCCTCTAACAACAAACAACGCTAAACCCCTAACAAGAAACTAACCTAACCCTGTAACAACAAACAACCCTAACCTCCTAACAACAAACAAACCTAACCCCCAACAAACAACAACACTAACCCCCTAACCACAAACAACACTAACACCCTAACAACAAAAACTACTAAATCCCAACAAGAAGCAAACCTAAACCCCTAACAACAAACAACACTAAACCCCTAACAAGAAACTAACCTAACCCCGTAACAACAAACAACCCTAACCTCCTAACAACAAACAACCTTAAACCCCTAACAACAAACAACCCTAAACCCCTAACAACAAACAGCACTAACACCCTAACAACAAAAACCACTAATCCCCAACAAGAAACAACACTAAACCCCTAACAACAAACACTAACCCCCTAACAACAAACAACACTAAACCCCTAACAAGAAACTAACCTAACCCTGTAACAACAAACAGCCCTAACCTCCTAACAACAAACCACCTTAACCCCCTAACAACAAACAACCCTAAACCCCTAACAACAAACTATCCTAACCCCCTAACAACCAACAACTCTCACCCCCTAACCACAAACAACACTAACACCCTAACCACAAACAACACTAACCCCGTAAGAACAAACAACACTAACCCCCTAACCACAAACAACACTAACACCCTAACAACAAAAACTACTAAACTCCAAAAAGAAACAACCCTAAACCCCTAACAACAAACACTAACCCCCTAACAACAAACAACACTAAACCCCTAACAAGAAACTAACCTAACCCTGTAACAACAAACAACCCTAACCTCCTAACAACAAACAACCTTAAACCCCTAACAACAAACAACCCTAAACCCCTAACAACAAAAAACACTAACACCCTAACAACAAAAAACACTAAACCCCAACAAGAAACAACACTAACCCCCTAACAACAAACAACACTAACACCCTAACAACAAGAACTACTAAACCCCAACAAGAAACAACCCTAAACCCCTAACAACAAACACTAACCCCCTAACAACAAACAACACTAAACCCCTAACAAGAAACTAACCTAAACCCTAACAACAAACAACCCTAACCTCCTAACAACAAACAACCTTAAACCCCTAACAACAAACAACCCTAAACCCCTAACAACAAACAACACTAACACCCTAACAACAAAAACCACTAAACCCCAACAAGAAACAACACTAAACCCCTAACAACAAACACTAACCCCCTAACAACAAACAACACTAAACCCCTAACAAGAAACTAACCTAACCCTGTAACAACAAACAACCCTAACCTCCTAACAACAAACAACCTTAACCCCCTAACAACAAACAACCCTAAACCCCTAAGAACAAACAATCCTAACCCCCTAACAACCAACAACGCACACCCCCTAACCACAAACAACACTAACACCCTAACCACAAACAACACTAACCCCGTAAGAACAAACAACACTAACCCCCTAACAACAAAGAACACTAACACGCTAACAACAAAAACCACTAAACCCAACAAGAAACAACCCTAAACCCCTAACAACAAACACTAACCCCCTAACAACAAACAACACTAAACCCCTAACAAGAAACTAACCTAACCCCATAACAACAAACAACCCTAACCTCCTAACAACAAACAACCTTAAACCCCTAACAACAAACAACCCTAAACCCCTAACAACAAACAACACTAACACCCTAACAACAAACAACACTAACACCCTAACAACAAAAACCACTAAACCCCAACAAGAAACAACACTAAACCCCTAACAACAAACACTAACCCCCTAACAAAAAACAACACTAAACCCCTAACAAGAAACTAACCTAACCCTGTAACAACAAACAACCCTAACCTCCTAACAAAAAACAACCTTAAAACCCTAACAAACAACAACACTAACTCCCTAACCACAAACAACACTAACACCCTAGCAACAAAAACTACTAAACCCCAACAAGAAACAACCCTAAACCCCTAACAACAAACACTAACCCCCTAACAACAAACAACACTAAACCCCTAACAAGAAACTAACCTAACCCCGTAACAACAAACAACCCTAACCTCCTAACAACAAACAACTTTAAACCCCTAACAACAAAGAACCCTAAACCCCTAACAACAAACAACACTAACACCCTAACAACAAAAACTACTAAACCCCAACAAGAAACAACACTAAACCCCTAACAACAAACACTAACATCCTAACAACAAACAACACTAAACCCCTAACAAGAAACTAACCGTACCCTGTAACAACAAACAACCCTAACCTCCTAACAACAAACAACCTTAACCCCCTAACAACAAACAACCCTAAACCCCTAACAACAAACAATCCTAACCCCCTAACAACCAACAACTCTCACCCCCTAACCACAAACTACACTAACACCCTAACCACAAACAACACTAACCCCGTAAGAACAAACAACACTAACCCCCTAACCACAAACAACACTAACACCCTAACAACAAAAACTACTATACCCCAACAAGAAACAACCCTAAACCCCTAACAACACACACTAACCCCCTAACAACAAAAAACACTAAACCCCTAACAAGAAAGTAACCTAACCCCGTAACAACAAACAACCCTAAACCCCTAACAAAAAACAACCACAACCTTCTAACAACAAAAAACCCTAACCCCCTAACAAACAACAACACTAACCCCCTAACCACAAACAACACTAACACCCTACCCACAAACAACACTAACACCCTAACAACAAAAACTACTAAACCAAAACAAGAAACAACCCTAAACCCCTAACAACAAACACTAACCCCCTAACAGCAAACAACACTAAACCCCTAACAAGAAACTAACCGAACCCCCTAACAACCAACAACGCACACCCCCTAACCACAAACAACACTAACACCCTAACCACAAACAACACTAACCCCGTAAGAACAAACTACACTAAGCCCCTAACAACAAACAACACTAACACCCTAACAACAAAAACCACTGATCCCAACAAGAAACAACCCTAAATCCCTAACAACAAACACTAACCCCCTAACAACAAACAACACTAAACCCCTAACAAGTAACTTACCTAACCCCGTAACAACAAACAACCCTAACCTCCTAACAACAAAGAACCTTAAACCCCTAACAACAAACAACCCTAAACCCCTAACAACAAACAACACTAACACCCTAACAACAAAAACCACTAAACCCCAACAAGAAACAACACTAAACCCCTAACAACAAACACTAACCCCCTAACAACAAACAACACTAAACCCCTAACAAGATACTAACCTAACTCCGTAACAACAAACAACCCTAACCTCCTAACAACAAACAACCCTAAACCTCTAACAACAAACAACCCTAACCTTCTAACAACAAACAACCCTAACCCCCTAACAAACAACACTAACCCCCTAACCACAAACAACACTAACACCCTAACAACAAAAACTACTAAACCCCAACAAGAAACAACCCTAAACCCCTAACAACAAACACTAACCCCCTAACAACAAACAACACTAAACCCCTAACAAGAAACTAACCTAAACCCGTAACAACAAACAATCCTAACCACCTAACAACAAACAACCTTAAACCCCTAACAACAAACAACCCTAAACCCCTAACAACAAGCAACACTAACAACCTAACAACAAAAACCACTAAACCCCAACAAGAAACAACACTAAACCCCTAACAACAAACACTAACCCCCTAACAACAAACAACACTAAACCCCTAACAATAAAGTAACCTAACCCTGTAACAACAAACAACCCTAACCTCCTAACAACAAACAACCCTAACCCCCTAACAAACAACAACACTAAGCCCCTAACCACAAACAACACTAACACCCTAACAACTAAAACTGCTAAACCCCAACAAGAAACAACCCTAAACCCCTAACAACAAACACTAACCCCCTAACAACAAACAACACTAAACCCCTAACAAGAAACTAACCTAACCCCGTAACAACAAACAACCCTAACCTCCTAACAACAAACAACCTTAAACCCCTAACAACAAACAACCCTAAACCCCTAACAACAAACAACACTAACACCCTAACAACAAAAAACACTAAACCCCAACAAGAAACAACACTAAACCCCTAACAACAAACACTATCCTCGTAACAACAAACAACACTAAACCCCTAACAAGAAACTAACCTAACCCTATAACAACAAACAACCCTAACCTCCTAACAACAAACAACCTTAACCCCCTAACAACAAACAACCCTAAACCCCTAACAACAAACAATCCTAACCCCCTAACAACCAACAACGCTCACCCCCTAACCACAAACAACACTAACACCCTAACCACAAACAACACTAACCCCGTAAGAACAAACAACACTAACCCCCTAACCACAAACAACACTAACACCCTAACAACAAAAACTAGTAAACCCCAACAAGAAACAACCCTAAACCCCTAACAACAAACACTCACTAACCCCCTAAGAACAAACAACACTAAACCCCTAACAAGAAACTAACCTAACCCCGTAACAACAAACAACCCTAACCTCCTAAGAAAAAACAACCCTAACCCCCTAACAAACAACAACATGAACCCCCTAACCACAAACAACACTAACACCCTAACAACAAAAATTACTAAACCCCAACAAGAAACAACCCTAAACCCCTAACAACAAACACTAACCCCCTAACAACAAAAAACACTAAACCCCTAACAAGAAACTAACCTAACCCCGTAACAACAAACAACCCTAACCTCGTAACAACAAACAACCTTAAACCCCTAACAACAAACAACCCTAAACACCTAACAACAAACAACACTAACACCCTAACAACAAAAACCACTAAACCCCAGCAACAAACAACACTAAACCCCTAACAACAAACACTAACCCCCTAACAACAAACAACACTAAACCCCTAACAAGAAACTAACCTAACCCTGTAACAACAAATATCCCTAACCTCCTAACAACAAACAACCTTAACCCCCTAACAACAAACAACCCTAAACCTCTAACAACAAACAATCCTAACCCCCTAACAACCAACAACGCTCAGCCCCTAACCACAAGCAACACTAACACCCTAACCACAAACAACACTAACACCCTAACCACAAACAACACTAACACCCTAACAACAAAAACTACTAAACCCCAACAAGAAACAACCCTAAACCCCTAACAACAAACACTAACCCCCTAACAACAAACAACCCTAAACACCTAACAACAAACAACACTAACACCCTAACAACAAAAACCACTAAACCCCAACAAGAAACAACACTAAACCCCTAACTACAAACACTAACCCCCTAACAACAAACAACACTAAACCCCTAACAAGAAACTAACCTAAACCTGTAAAAACAAACAACCCTAACCTCCTAACAACAAACAACCCTAACCCCCTAACAAACAACAACACTAATCCCCTAACCACAAACAACACTTACACCCTAACAACAAAAACTACTAAACCCCAACAAGAAACAACCCTAAACCCCTAACAACAAACACTAACCCCCTAACAACAAACAACACTAAACCCCTAACAAGAAACTAACCTAACCCCGTAACAACAAACAACCCTAACCTCCTAACAGCAAACAACCTTAAACCCCTAACAACAAACAACCCTAAACCCCTAACAACAAACAACACTAACACCCTAACAACAAAAACCACTAAACTCCAACAAGAAACAACACTAAACCCCTAACAACAAACACTAACCCCCTAACAACAAACAACACTAAACCCCTAACAAGAAACTAACCTAACCCTGTAACAACAAACAGCCCTAAACTCCTAACAACAAACCACCTTAACCCCCTAACAACAAACAACCCTAAACCCCTAACAACAAACAATCCCAACCCCCTAACAACCAACAACTCTCACCCCCTAACCACAAACAACACTAACACCCTAACAACAAACAACACTAACCCCGTAAGAACAAACAACACTAACCCCCTAACCACAACAACACTAACACCCTAACAACAAAAACTACTAAACTCCAAAAAGAAACAACCCTAAACCCCTAACAACAAACACTAACCCCCTAACAACAAACAACACTAAACCCCTAACAAGAAACTAACCTATCCCTTTAACAACAAACAACCCTAACCCCCTAACAACAAACAACCTTAAACCCCTAACAACAAACAACCATAAACCCCTAGCAACAAAAAACACTAACACCCTAACAACAAAAAACACTAAACCCCAACAAGAAACAACACTAAACCCCTAACAACAAACACTAACCCCCTAACAACAAACAACACTAAACCCCTAACAAGAAACTAACCTAACCCTGTAACAACAAACAACCCTAACCTCCTAACAACAAAGAAACTTAACCCCCTAACAACAAACAACCCTAAACCCCTAACAACAAACTATCCTAACCCCCTAACAACCAACAACGCACACCCCCTATCCACAAACAACACTAACCCCCTAACAACAAACAACACTAACACCCTAAACACAAACAACACTAACCCCGTAAGAACAAACAACACTAACCCCCTAACCACAAACAACACTAACACCCTAACAACAAAAACTACTATACCCCAAAAAGAAACAACCCTAAACCCCTAACAACAAACACTAAAACCCTAACAACAAAAAACACTAAACCCCTAACAAGAAACTAACCCAACCCCGTAACAACAAACAACCCTAACCCCCTAACAACAAACAACCCTAAGCTTCTAACAACAAACAACCCTAACCGCCTAACAAACAACAACACTAACCCCCTAACCACAAACAACACTAACACCCTAACAACAAAAACTACTAAACTCCAACAAGAAACAACCCTAAACCCGTAATAACAAACACAACCCCCTGACAACAAACAACCCTAAACCCCTAACAACAAACAACACTAACACCCTAACAACAAAAACCACTAAACCCCAACAAGAAACAACACTAAACCCCTAACAACAAACACTAACTCCCTAACAACAAACAACACTAAACCCCTAACAAGAAACTAACCTAACCCTGTAACAACAAACAACCCTAACATCCTAACAACAAACATCCTTAACCCCCTAACAACAAACAACCCTAAACCCCTAACAACAAACAATCCTAACCCCCTAACAACCAACAACGCACACCCCCTAACCACAAACAACACTAACACCCTAACCACAAACAACACTAACCCCGTAAGAACAAACTACACTAACCCCCTAACAACAAACAACGCTAACACCCTAACAACAAAAACTACTAAACCCCAACAAGAAACAACCCTAAACCCCTAACAACAAACACTAACCCCCTAACAACAAACAACACTAAACCCCTAACAAGAAACTAACCTAACCCCGGAACAACAAACAACCCTAACCTAGTAACAACAAACAACCTTAAACCCCTAACATCAAACAACCCTAAACCCCTAACAACAAACAACACTAACACCCTAACAACAAAAACCACCAAACCCCAACAAGAAACAACACTAAACCCCTAACAACAAACACTAACCCCCTAACAACAAACAACACTAAACCCCTAACAAGAAACTAACCTAACCCTGTAACAACAAACAACCCTAACCTCCTAACAACAAACAACCTTAACCCCCTAACAACAAACAACCCTAAACCCCTAACAACAAACAATCCTAACCCCCTAACAACCAACAACGCTCACCCCATAACCACAAACAACACTAACACCCTAACCACAAACAACACTAACCCTGTAAGAACAAACAACACTAACCCCCTAACAACAAACAACACTAACACCCTAACAACAAAAACTACTAAACCCCAACAAGAAACAACCCTAAACCCCTAACAACAAACACTAACCCCCTAACAACAAACAACACTAAACCCCTAACAAGAAACTAACCTAAACCCGTAACAACAAACAACCCTAACCTCCTAACAACAAACAACCTTAAACCCCTAACTACAAACAACCCTAAACCCCTAACAACAAACAACACTAACACCCTAACAACAAAAACTACTAAACCCCAACAAGAAACAACACTAAACCCCTAACAACAAACACTAACCCCCTAACAACAAACAACACTAAACCCCTAACAAGAAACTAACCTAACCCTGTAACAACAAACAGCCCTAACCTCCTAACAACAAACAACCTTAACCCCCTAACAACAAACAACCCTAAACCCCTAAGAACAAACAATCCTAACCCCCTAACAACCAACAACTCTCACCCCCTAACCACAAACAACACTAACACCCTAACCACAAACAACACTAACCCCGTAAGAACAAACAACACTAACCCCCTAACCACAAACAACACTAACACCCTAACAACAAAAACTACTAAACCCCCACAAGAAACAACCCTAAACCCCTAACAACAAACACTAACCCCCTAACAGCAAACAACACTAAACCCCTAACAAGAAACTAACCTAACCCCGGAACAACAAACAACCCTAACCTCCTAACAACAAACAACCTTAAACCCCTAACAACAAACAACCCTAAACCCCTAACAACAAACAACACTAACACCCTAACAACAAAAACCACTAAACCCCAAGAAGAAACAACATTAAACCCCTAACAACAAACACTAACCCCCTAACAACAAACAACACTAAACCCCTAACAAGAAACTAACCTAACCCTGTAACAACAAAGATCCCTAACCTCCTAACAACAAACAACCTTAACCCCCTAACAACAAACAACCCTAAACCCCTAACAACAAACCATCCTAACCCCCTAACAACCAACAACGCACACCCCCTAACCACAAACAACACTAACACCCTAACCACAAACAACACTAACCCCGTAAGAACAAACAACACTAACCCCCTAACAACAAACAACACTAACACCCTAACAACAAAAACTACTAAACCCCTACAAGAAACAACCCTAAACCCCTAACAACAAACACTAACCCCCTAACAACAAACAACACTAAACCCCTAACAAGAAACTAACCTAACCCTGTAACAACCAACAACCCTAACCTCCTAACAACAAACAACCTTAAACCCCTAACAACAAACAACCCTAAACCCCTAACAACAAACAACACTAACACCCTAAGAACAAAAACCACTAAACCCCAGCAGGAAACAACACTAAACCCCTAACAACAAACACTAACCCCCTAACAACAAACAAAACTAAACCCCTAACAAGAAACTAACCTAACCCCGTAACAACAAACAACTCTAACCTCCTAACAACAAACAACCCTAACCCCCTAACAAACAACAACACTAACCCCCTAACCACAAACAACACTAACACCCTAACAACAAAAACTACTAAACCCCAACAAGAAACAACCCTAAACCCCTAACAACAAACACTAACCCCTTAACAGCAAACAACACTAAACCCCTAACAAGAAACTAACCTAACCCCGTAACAACAAACTACCCTAACCTCCTAACAACAAACAACCTTAAACCCCTAAAAACAAACAACCCTAAACCCCTAACAACAAACAACACTAACACCCTAACAACAAAAAACACTAAACCCCAACAGGAAACAACACTAAACCCCTAACAACAAACACTAACCCCCTAACAACAAACAACACTAAACCCCTAACAAGAAACTAACCTAACCCTGTAACAACAAACAACCCTAACCTCCTAACAACAAACAAACTTAACCCCCTAACAACAAACAACCCTAAACCCCTAACAACAAACTATCCTAACCCCCTAACAACCAACAACGCACACCCCCTATCCACAAACAACACTAACCCCCTAACAACAAACAACACTAACACCCTAAACACAAACAACACTAACCCCGTAAGAACAAACAACACTAACCCCCTAATCACAAACAACACTAACACCCTAACAACAAAAACTACTATACCCCAAAAAGAAACAACCCTAAACCCCTAACAACAAACACTAAAACCCTAACAACAAAAAACACTAAACCCCTAACAAGAAACTAACCCAACCCCGTAACAACAAACAACCCTAACCCCCTAACAACAAACAACCCTAAACCCCTAACAACAAACAACCCTAAGCTTCTAACAACAAACAACCCTAACCGCCTAACAAACAACAACACTAACCCCCTAACCACAAACAACACTAACACCCTAACAACAAAAACTACTAAACTCCAACAAGAAACAACCCTAAACCCGTAATAACAAACACAACCCCCTGACAAGAAACAACCCTAAACCCCTAACAACAAACAACACTAACACCCTAACAACAAAAACCACTAAACCCCAACAAGAAACAACACTAAACCCCTAACAACAAACACTATCTCCCTAACAACAAACAACACTAAACCCCTAACAAGAAACTAACCTAACCCTGTAACAACAAACAAACCTAACATCCTAACAACAAACATCCTTAACCCCCTAACAACAAACAACCCTAAACCCCTAACAACAAACAATCCTAACCCCCTAACAACCAACAACGCACAAACCCTAACCACAAACAACACTAACACCCTAACCACAAACAACACTAACCCCGTAAGAACAAACTACACTAACCCCCTAACAACAAACAACGCTAACACCCTAACAACAAAAACTACTAAACCCCAACAAGAAACAACCCTAAACCCCTAACAACAAACACTAACCCCCTAACAACAAACAACACTAAACCCCTAACAAGAAACTAACCTAACCCCGGAACAACAAACAACCCTAACCTCCTAACAACAAACAACCTTAAACCCCTAACATCAAACAACCCTAAACCCCTAACAACAAACAACACTAACACCCTAACAACAAAAACCACCAAACCCCAACAAGAAACAACACTAAACCCCTAACAACAAACACTAACCCCCTAACAACAAACAACACTAAACCCCTAACAAGAAACTAACCTAACCCTGTAACAACAAACAACCCTAACCTCCTAACAACAAACAACCTTAACCCCCTAACAACAAACAACCCTAAACCCCTAACAACAAACAATCCTAACCCCCTAACAACCAACAACGCTCACCCCATAACCACAAACAACACTAACACCCTAACCACAAACAACACTAACCCTGTAAGAACAAACAACACTAACCCCCTAACAACAAACAACACTAACACCCTAACAACCAAAACTACTAAACCCCAACAGGAAACAACCCTAAACCCCTAACAACAAACACTAACCCCCTAACAAGAAACAACACTAAACCCCTAACAAGAAACTAACCTAAACCCGTAACAACAAACAACCCTAACCTCCTAACAACAAACAACCTTAAACCCCTAACTACAAACAACCCTAAACCCCTAACAACAAACAACACTAACACCCTAACAACAAAAACTACTAAACCCCAACAAGAAACAACACTAAACCCCTAACAACAAACACTAACCCCCTAACAACAAACAACACTAAACCCCTAACAAGAAACTAACCTAACCCTGTAACAACAAACAGCCCTAACCTCCTAACAACAAACAACCTTAACCCCCTAACAACAAACAACCCTAAACCCCTAAGAACAAACAATCCTAACCCCCTAACAACCAACAACTCTCACCCCCTAACCACAAACAACACTAACACCCTAACCACAAACAACACTAACCCCGTAAGAACAAACAACACTAACCCCCTAACCACAAACAACACTAACACCCTAACAACAAAAACTACTAAACCCCAACAAGAAACAACCCTAAACCCCTAACAACAAACACTAACCCCCTAACAGCAAACAACACTAAACCCCTAACAAGAAACTAACCTAAACCCGTAACAACAAACAACCCTAACCTCCTAACAACAAACAACCTTAAACCCCTAACAACAAACAACCCTAAACCCCTAACAACAAACAACACTAACACCCTAACAACAAAAACCACTAAACCCCAAGAAGAAACAACACTAAACCCCTAACAACAAACACTAACCCCCTAACAACAAACAACACTAAACCCCTAACAAGAAACTAACCTAACCCTGTAACAACAAAGATCCCTAACCTCCTAACAACAAACAACCTTAACCCCCTAACAACAAACAACCCTAAACCCCTAACAACAAACCATCCTAACCCCCTAACAACCAACAACGCACACCCCCTAACCACAAACAACACTAACACCCTAACCACAAACAACACTAACCCCGTAAGAACAAACAACACTAACCCCCTAACAACAAACAACACTAACACCCTAACAACAAAAACTAATAAACCCCAACAAGAAACAACCCTAAACCCCTAACAACAAACACTAACCCCCTAACAACAAACAACACTAAACCCCTAACAAGAAACTAACCTAACCCTGTAACAACCAACAACCCTAACCTCCTAACAACAAACAACCTTAAACCCCTAACAACAAACAACCCTAAACCCCTAACAACAAACAACACTAACACCCTAAGAACAAAAACCACTAAACCCCAGCAGGAAACAACACTAAACCCCTAACAACAAACACTAACCCCCTAACAACAAACAAAACTAAACCCCTAACAAGAAACTAACCTAACCCCGTAACAACAAACAACTCTAACCTCCTAACAACAAACAACCCTAACCCCCTAACAAACAACAACACTAACCCCCTAACCACAAACAACACTAACACCCTAACAACAAAAACTACTAAACCCCAACAAGAAACAACCCTAAACCCCTAACAACAAACACTAACCCCTTAACAACAAACAACACTAAACCCCTAACAAGAAACTAACCTAACCCCGTAACAACAAACAACCCTAACCTCCTAACAACAAACAACCTTAAACCCCTAACAACAAACAACCCTAAACCCCTAACAACAAACAACACTAACACCCTAACAACACAAAACACTAAACCCCAACAGGAAACAACACTAAACCCCTAACAACAAACACTAACCCCCTAACAACAAACAACACTAAACCCCTAACAAGAAACTAACCTAACCCTGTAACAACAAACAGCCCTAACTTCCTAACAACAATCCACCTTATCCCCCTAAAAACAAACAACCCTAAACGACTAACAACAAACAATTCTAACCCCTTAACAACCAACAACTCTCACCCCCTAAGCACAAACAACACTAACACCCTAACCACAAACAACACTAACCCCGTAAGAACAAACAACACTAACCCCCTAACCAAAACGACACTAACACCCTAACAACAAAAACTACTATAACCCAACAAGAAACAACCCTAAACCCCTAACAACAAACACTAACCCCCTAACAACAAACAACACTAAACCCCTAACAAGAAACTAACCTAAACCCGTAACAACAAACAATTCTAACCACCTAACAACAAACAACCTTAAACCCCTAACAACAAACAACCCTAAACCCCTAACAACAAACAACACTAACACCCTAACAACAAAAACCACCAAACCCCAACAAGAAACAACACTAAACCCCTAACAACAAACACTAACCCCCTAACAACAAACAACACTAAACCCCTAACAAGAAACTAACCTAACCCTGTAACAACAAACAACCCTAACCTCCTAACAACAAACAACCTTAACCCCCTAACAACAAACAACCCTAAACCCCTAACAACAAACAATCCTAACCCCCTAACAACCAACAACGCTCACCCCATAACCACAAACAACACTAACACCCTAACCACAAACAACACTAACCCTGTAAGAACAAACAACACTAACCCCCTAACAACAAACAACACTAACACCCTAACAACAAAAACTACTAAACCCCAACAAGAAACAACCCTAAACCCCTAACAACAAACACTAACCCCCTAACAACAAACAACACTAAACCCCTAACAAGAAACTAACCTAAACCCGTAACAACAAACAACCCTAACCTCCTAACAACAAACAACCTTAAACCCCTAACTACAAACAACCCTAAACCCCTAACAACAAACAACACTAACACCCTAACAACAAAAACTACTAAACCCCAACAAGAAACAACACTAAACCCCTAACAACAAACACTAACCCCCTAACAACAAACAACACTAAACCCCTAACAATAAACTAACCTAACCCTGTAACAACAAACAGCCCTAACCTCCTAACAACAAACAACCTTAACCCCCTAACAACAAACAACCCTAAACCCCTAACAACAAACAATCCTAACCCCCTAACAACCAACAACTCTCACCCCCTAACCACAAACAACACTAACACCCTAACCACAAACAACACTAACCCCGTAAGAACAAACAACACTAACCCCCTAACCACAAACAACACTAACACCCTAACAACAAAAACTACTAAACCCCCACAAGAAACAACCCTAAACCCCTAACAACAAACACTAACCCCCTAACAGCAAACAACACTAAACCCCTAACAAGAAACTAACCTAACCCCGTAACAACAAACAACCCTAACCTCCTAACAAGAAACAACCTTAAACCCCTAACAACAAACAACCCTAAACCCCTAACAACAAACAACACTAACACCCTAACAACAAAAACCACTAAACCCCAACAAGAAACAACAATAAACCCCTAACAACAAACACTAACCCCCTAACAATAAAACAACACTAAACCCCTAACAATAAACTAACCTAACCCTGTAACAACAAACAACCCTAACCTCCTAACAACAAACCCTAACCCCCTGACAAACAACAACACTAAGCCCCTAACCACAAACAACACTAACACCCTAACAACTAAAACTACTAAACCCCAACAAGAAACAGCCCTAAACCCCTAACAACAAACACTAACCCCCTAACAACAAACAACACTAAACCCCTAACAAGAAACTAACCTAACCCCGTAACAACAAACAACCCTAACCTCCTAACAACAAACAACCTTAAACCCCTAACAACAAACAACCCTAAACCCCTAACAACAAACAACACTAACACCCTAACAACAAAAACCACTAAACCCCAACAAGAAACAACACTAAACCCCTAACAACAAACACTAACCCCCTAACAACAAACAACACTAAACCCCTAACAAGAAACTAACCTAACCCTGTAACAACAAAGATCCCTAACCTCCTAACAACAAACAACCTTAACCCCCTAACAACAAACAACCCTAAACCCCTAACAACAAACAATCCTAACCCCCTAACAACCAACAACGCACACTCCCTAACCACAAACAACACTAACACCCTAACCACAAACAACACTAACCCCGTAAGAACAAACAACACTAACCCCCTAACAACAAACAACACTAACACCCTAACAACAAAAACTACTAAACCCCAACAAGAAACAACCCTAAACCCCTAACAACAAACACTAACCCCTAACAACAAACAACACTAAACCCCTTACAAGAAACTAACCTAACCCCGTAACAACAAACAACCCTAACCTCCTAACAACAAACAACCTTAAACCCCTAACAACAAACAACCCTAAACCCCTAACAACAAACAACACTAACACCCTAACAACAAAAACAACTAAACCCCAACAGGAAACAACACTAAACCCCTAACAACAAACACTAACCCCCTAACAACAAACAACACTAAACCCCTAACAAGAAACTAACCTAACCCTGCAACAAAAAACAGCCCTAACCTCCTAACAACAAACCACCTTAACCCCCTAACAACAAACAACCCTAAACCCCTAACAACAAACAATCCTAACCCCCTAACAACCAACAACTCTCACCCCCTAACCACAAACAACACTAACACCCTAACCACAAACAACACTAACCCCGTAAGAACAAACAACACTAACCCCCTAACCACAAACAACACTAAAACCCTAACAACAAAAACTACTAAACCCCAAAAAGAAACAACCCTAAACCCCTAACAACAAACACTAAACCCCTAACAACAAACAACACTAAACCCCTAACAAGAAACTAACCTAACCCTGTAACAACAAACAACCCTAACCTCCTAACAACAAACGACCTTAAACCCCTAACAACAAACAACCCTAAACCCCTAACAACAAACAACACTAACACCCTAACAACAAAAACCACTAAACCCCAACAAGAAACAACACTAAACCCCTAACAACAAACACTAACCCCCTAACAACAAACAACACTAAACCCCTAACAAGAAACTAACCTAACCCTGTAACAACAAACAAACCTAACCTCCTAACAACAAACAACCTTAACCCCCTAACAACAAACAACCCTAAACCCCTAACAACAAACAATCCTAACCCCCTAACAACCAACAACGCACACCCCCTATCCACAAACAACACTAACACCCTAACCACAAACAACACTAACCCCCTAAGAACAAACAACACTAACCCCCTAACAACAAACAACACTAACACCCTAACAACAAAAACTACTAAACCCCAACAAGAAACAACCCTAAACCCCTAACAACAAGCACTAACCCCCTAACAACACACAACACTAAACCCCTAACAAGAAACTAACCTAAACCCGTAACAACAAACAACCCTAACCTCCTAACAACAAACAACTTTAAACCCCTAACAACAAACAACCCTAAACCCCTAACAACAAACAACACTAACACCCTAACAACAAAAACCACTAAACCCCAACAAGAAACAACACTAAACCCCTAACAACAAACACTAACCCCCTAACAACAAACAACACTAAACCCCTAACAATAAACTAACCTAACCCTGTAACAACAAACAACCCTAACCTCCTAACAACAAACAACCCTAACCCCCTAACAAACAACAACACTAAGCCCCTAACCACAAACAACACTAACACCCTAACAACTAAAACTACTAAACCCCAACAAGAAACAACCCTAAACCCCTAACAACAAACACTAACCCCCTAACAACAAACAACACTAAACCCCTAACAAGAAACTAACCTAACCCTATAACAACCAACAACCCTAACCTCCTAACAACAAACAACCTTAAACCCCTAACAACAAACAACCCTAAGCCACTAACAACAAACAACACTAACACCCTAAGAACAAAAACCACTAAACCCCAACAGGAAACAACACTAAACCCCTAACAACAAACACTAACCCCGTAACAACAAACAACACTAAACCCCTAACAAGAAACTAACCTAACCCCGTAACAACAAACAACTCTAACCTCCTAACAACAAACAACCCTAACCCCCTAACAAACAACAACACTAACCCCCTAACCACAAACAACACTAACACCCTAACAACAAAAACTACTAAACCCCAACAAGAAACAACCCTAAACCCCTAACAACAAACACTAACACCCTAACAACAAACAACACTAAACCCCTAACAACAAACACTAACCCCCTAACAACAAAAAACACTAAACCCCTAACAAGAAACTAACCTAACCCTGTAACAACAAACAACCCTAACCTCCTAACAACAAACAACTCTAACCCCCAGCAAACAACAACACTAACCCCCTAACCACAAACAACACTAGCACCCTAACAACAAAAACTACTAAACCCCAACAAGAAACAACCCTAAACCCCTAACAACAAACACTATCCCCCTAACAACAAACAACACTAAACCCCTAACAAGAAACTAACCTAACCCCGTAACAACAAACAACCCTAACCTCCTAACAACAAACAACCTTAAACCCCTAACAACAAACAACCCTTAACCCCTATCAACAAACAACACTAACACCCTAACAACAAAAACCACTAAACCCCAACAAGAAACAACACTAAACCCCTGACAACAAACACTAACCCTCTAACAACAAACAACACTAACCCACTAACAACAAACATTCCTCTCCCCCTAACAACCAACAACAATAACCCCCTAACCACAAACAGCAGTAACACCCTAACAACAAAAACCACTAAACCCCAACAAGAAACAACACTAAACCCCTAACA
Source organism: Loxodonta africana (assembly GCF_030014295.1). Lineage (NCBI taxonomy): Eukaryota > Metazoa > Chordata > Mammalia > Proboscidea > Elephantidae > Loxodonta > Loxodonta africana. The sequence continues at coordinate 136,228,118 of NC_087348.1, forward strand.
ACAAACACTAACCCCCTAACAACAAACAACACTAAACCCATAACAAGAAACTAACCTAACCCTGTAACAACAAACAACCCTAACCTCCTAACAACAAACAACCTTAACCCCCTAACAACAAACAACCCTAAACTCCTAACAACAAACAATCCTAACCCCCTAACAACCAACAACGCTCATCCTCTAACCACAAACAACACTAACACCCTAACCACAAACAACACAAACCCCGTAAGAACAAACAACACTAACCCCCTAACAACAAACAACACTAACACCCTAACAACAAAAACTACTAAACCCCAACAGGAAACAACCCTAAACCCCTAACAACAAACACTAACCCCCTAACAACAAACAACACTAAACCCCTAACAAGAAACTAACCTAACTCCGTAACAACAAACAACCCTAACCTCCTAACAACAGACAACCCTAAACCCCTAACAACAAACAACCCTAACCTTCTAACAACAAACAACCCTAACCCCCTAACAACAAACAACACTAACACCCTAACAACAAAAACCACTAAACCCCAACAAGAAACAACAATAAACCCCTAACAACAAACACTAACCCCCTAACAATAAAACAACACTAAACCCCTAACAATAAACTAACCTAACCCTGTAACAACAAACAACCCTAACCTCCTAACAACAAACCCTAACCCCCTGACAAACAACAAGACTAAGCCCCTAACCACAAACAACACTAACACCCTAACAACTAAAACTACTAAACCCCAACAAGAAACAGCCCTAAACCCCTAACAACAAACACTAACCCCCTAACAACAAACAACACTAAACCCCTAACAAGAAACTAACCTAACCCCGTAACAACAAACAACCCTAACCTCCTAACAACAAACAACCTTAAACCCCTAACAACAAACAACCCTAAACCCCTAACAACAAACAACACTAACACCCTAACAACAAAAACCACTAAACCCCAACAAGAAACAACACTAAACCCCTAACAACAAACACTAACCCCCTAACAACAAACAACACTAAACCCCTAACAAGAAACTAAACTAACCCTGTAACAACAAAGATCCCTAACCTCCTAACAACAAACAACCTTAACCCTCTAACAACAAACAACCCTAAACCCCTAACAACAAACAATCCTAACCCCCTAACAACCAACAACGCACACTCCCTAACCACAAACAACACTAACACCCTAACCACAAACAACACTAACCCCGTAAGAACAAACAACACTAACCCCCTAACAACAAACAAGACTAACACCCTAACAACAAAAACTACTAAACCCCAACAAGAAACAACCCTAAACCCCTAACAACAAACACTAACCCCTAACAACAAACAACACTAAACCCCTTACAAGAAACTAACCTAACCCCGTAACAACAAACAACCCTAACCTCCTAACAACAAACAACCTTAAACCCCTAACAACAAACAACCCTAAACCCCTAACAACAAACAACACTAACACCCTAACAACAAAAACAACTAAACCCCAACAGGAAACAACACTAAACCCCTAACAACAAACACTAACCCACTAACAACAAACAACACTAAACCCCTAACAAGAAACTAACCTAACCCTGCAACAAAAAACAGCCCTAACCTCCTAACAACAAACCACCTTAACCCCCTAACAACAAACAACCCTAAACCCCTAACAACAAACAATCCTAACCCCCTAACAACCAACAACTCTCACCCCCTAACCACAAACAACACTAACACCCTAACCACAAACAACACTAACCCCGTAAGAACAAACAACACTAACCCCCTAACCACAAACAACACTAAAACCCTAACAACAAAAACTACTAAACCCCAAAAAGAAACAACCCTAAACCCCTAACAACAAACACTAAACCCCTAACAACAAACAACACTCAACCCCTAACAAGAAACTAACCTAACCCTGTAACAACAAACAACCCTAACCTCCTAACAACAAACAACCTTAAACCCCTAACAACAAACAACCCTAAACCCCTAACAACAAACAACAGTAACACCCTAACAACAAAAACCACTAAACCCCAACAAGAAACAACACTAAACCCCTAACAACAAACACTAAACCCCTAACAACAAACAACACTAAACCCCTAACAAGAAACTAACCTAACCCTGTAACAACAAACAACCCTAACCTCCTAACAACAAACAACCTTAACCCCCTAACAACAAACAACCCTAAACCCCTAACAACAAACAATCCTAACCCCCTAACAACCAACAACGCACACCCCCTATCCACAAACAACACTAACACCCTAACCACAAACAACACTAACCCCCTAAGAACAAACAACACTAACCCCCTAACAACAAACAACACTAACACCCTAACAAGAAAAACTACTAAACCCCAACAAGAAACAACCCTAAACCCCTAACAACAAGCACTAACCCCCTAACAACACACAACACTAAACCCCTAACAAGAAACTAACCTAAACCCGTAACAACAAACAACCCTAACCTCCTAACAACAAACAACTTTAAACCCCTAACAACAAACAACCCTAAACCCCTAACAACAAACAACACTAACACCCTAAGAACAAAAACCACTAAACCCCAACAGTAAACAACACTAAACCCCTAACAACAAACACTAACCCCCTAACAACAAACAACACTAAACCCCTAACAAGAAACTAACCTAACCCTGTAACAACAAACAGCCCTAACCTCCTAACAACAAACAACCTTAACCCCCTAACAACAAACAACCCTAAACCCCTAACAACAAACAACACTAACACCCTAACAACAAAAACCACTAAACCCCAACAAGAAACAACCCGAAACCCCTAAATACAAAAAGCACTAACCCCCTAACAACAACCCTAACCCCCTAACAACAAACAACCCTAACCCCCAACAACAAACAACTTTAACCCACTAACTACATACAACCCTAATCCCCTAACAACAAAGAAAACTAACTCTCTAACAAGAAACAACACTAACCCCCTAACAACAAAAAACACTAACCCCCTAACAACAAACACCACTAACACCCTAACAACAATCCTAACAACCTAACAACAAACAACACTAACCCCTTAAAACAAACTACCCTAAACCCCTAACAACAAACAACCCTAACCCCCTAACAACCAACAACAGTAAACCCCTAACCACAAACAACACTAACATCCTAACAACAAAAACCACTAAAGTACAACAAGAAACAACCCTAACCCCCTAACAACAAACAACCCTAACCCCCTATACAACCAACAACACTAACCCCGTAACCACCAACAGCACTAACCCAGTAAAAATAAAAAAAAATACTAACCCCCTAACAACAACCAACACTTATCCCCTAAAAACAAACAACACTAACCCCCAACAAGAAAGAACCCAAATCCTCTAACAACAAACAACTCTAACCCCCTAACAACAAAAAACTCTGAACCCCTAACAACAAACAACACTAACCCACTAACAACAAACAACACTAACCCCCTAACAACAAACAACCCTAAGTCTCTAACAACAAACAACCTTCAACCCCTAAAATCCAACAACCCAAAACCCCTAACAACAAAAGTAACCACCTATCAACAAACAACCCTAACCCCATAACAACCAACAACACTAACCCCCATCCACAAACAACACTAACCCCCTAACAACACACAACACTAACCCTCTTACAAAAAAAAATCCTAACCCCCTAACAACAAACAACACTAACCCCTTAACAACAAACATCCCTAACCCACTAACAACAAACAAAACTAACGCCCTAACAAACATTAACCCCCGACCAGAAACAACACTAACCCCCTAACAAAAATCAACCCTAACTCCCTAACAACAAACAACCCTAACCCACTAACAACAAACAACCCTAACACCCTAACAACAAACAACACTAACCCCCTAACAACAAACAACCCTGAACCCCTAACAACAAACAACACTATACCCCTAACAACAAACAACCTTAACCCCCTAACAACAATCAAACCTAACCCCCAAACAAGAAACAACCCTAACCCCCAAACAACGAACAACCCTAACCCCCTCACGAAAACAACCCTAAGCCCCTAACAAGCACAACTCTAAACCCCGAAAATACAATCGTAACCCCGTAACAAACACAACCCTAACCCCCTAACAAAGCCTAACAATAACTTTAAACCTGACCATAAGCATAACCCCAAACCCTAGCACTAACTCTAACTCTAAACCTAACACTAACTTAGCCCTGCCCTTTATCGTAAACCTAGCCTTAACCCTAACCTTACCCCTACCCGAACCCTAACTCCATACCTAACCCGAACACTAAACTTGACCCTACTCTAACTTTAACTCTAACGTGACTATTAACTGAAACATCACCCTAACCCTACGCCTAAATCTAACTCGAGCCCTAACCATAACAATTACCCTAAACCCTCGCCTTAACTGTAAACCTAACCCTAACCCTCACCCTAATCCTTAACCGTATCCCCAACCCTAAACCTGACGCTATCCCCAAACTTATCCCTAACCCTAACCCTAATACGAACAGTAACCCAAATCTAACCCTAACCCTAATATTAAACCTAAACTTAAATCTACCCTAACCATAAACCTAACCCTAACACCCTAAACCTAACATCTAACACCGTCTATAATCCTAACCCTTATCATAACCCTCACCCTTAACCTAAACTTCACACTAACCCTAAACCTAACCTAACGCTGACCCTAGACATAACGCCTAACCCTAACCGAACCCTAAACCTATCCTTAACACTAACCTGAACACAAACCCAAACCCTAGCCCTCACCAGAAAAATAACCCTCACCCTATCCTGAACTTCATCCAAACACTAACCATAACCTTAACCCTAAACCTAGACCTAACCCAAACCCTAACCTCAAACCTAACTCTAAGAATAACGCTAGTCCATCTGTAACCCTAAACTGAACACTTACAATAGCCCTGAACCTAACCCTAAACTTAATCCTAATCCTAAACCTAGACCTAATCCTAACCCTAACCCTAACTCTAACCTTGACCCTAAATAGAACACTAAGTCTAACCCCCAACTTGGACCTAAACCTAAATCTTACCCTACACTTAACCCTAACCCTAAACCTAACCCTCACTCTAACTCTAACCCTAATCATAACACTTACCCTAAACCCTCACCTTAACTGTAAAACTAACCGTAACCCTCACCCTAACCCCTAACCGTATCCCACAACGCTAACCCTAATGCTATCCCTAACCCTAACCCTAACACTAACCTGAAACCCCTGAGCCCTAATGATAAACCTAACCCTAACACAAACCCTAACCCTAACACCAAAGCCTAGCAAAAACCTTAACCCTAACTCTCACCCTAACTCTAACACTAACCCGAAACCTAATCATGAACCTAACCCTAACCCTAAACCAAACCTAACCATGACCAGAAACACAAGGTCTAACCGGAACCCTCACCCAAAACCTAATCCTAAACTACACCTCTAAGTCTAACATTTTACCATAACCATAATCCAAACCCTACCCAACCCTAACCCTAAACCTAACCCTCACCCCAACCACAACGCCTAACACAACCATAACCCTTACCCTAACCGTAACACTAAACTTAACCCTAACCTTAAATCTAACCCTAACCCTAAAACTAAACACAACCCATGAACTTAACCCTAACCCTGAACATAACCTTAACACTAACCTGAAAACAAGCCCAAACCTTAGCCATAACCCTAACCCTCACCCTGTCTTAAACTTCACCCTATCCCTAACCTAAAACTCACCCTGACTTTAACCCTAACCCTACCCCTAAACCTAACCCTCACCTTAACCTTGGCCCACCTGTAACCCTAAACCTAACCCTTACAATAACTCTGACCCTAATCCTCGCCCTAAACCTAATTCTAATCCTAACCCTGACCCTAACCCTAACCTAACCTTAACCCTATCTTTAAGCCTACCATAATCTTAAACCTAACCCTAACCCTTAACCCTAACTCTAACCCTAACCCTAGCCCTAACCCTAATCTTAACTGTAACACTTTCCCAAAATCCTCATCTTAACTGTAAATGTAACTCTAACTCTTACCCTAACCCTAAACTTAACCCTAATTATAACCCTAACCTAAACCTAACTGAAATGCTAACCCTTAACCGTAACTCTAACGCTAATCCTTAGCCTAAACCTAACCTTAACCCTAAACCTAACCCTAACCACTGACCCTAACTCTAACCCTAAGCCTAAGCCGAACCCGAACCCTTAACCAAAATTTCACCCTAAGCATAACACTAAGCCTACCCTAACTTCATTCAAACCCTAACCCTAAGCAAAACTAACACTAACACTAAACCTAACCCTAACCCTAAACCTAACCCTAACCCTGACTCTAACCTGAACCCAAACCCCTAACCCTAACCCTCTCGCAGAACATAAATTCACTGTAACCCTAAACACTAAATCTCCCCAACCCTGACCCTAACCATAAACATAATCCCAACACTAAACTTAAACCTAACCCTGACTCTAACTCTAACTTTAACCCTAAAACTTACCCTACACACGCAGTTTGAATGGAAACCTAGCACTATCCCTCACCCTAACATCTAAACCTAACCCCAACCCTGAACCCAACCCTATCTCTAACTAAAAACTAGTCCTAAACCTAACTATGACTTAACCCTAACACTTACCCTAACTCTAAACCTGACCTTAACCCTAAACTTAATTCTAACCTTAACCCTAACCCTAACCCCAACACTAACCCTAAGCTCAACACTCACCCTTAACTTAAACTTCACCCTAACCCTAACCCTAAACCAAACACTAACCCTAACCCTAAACCTAACCTTAAACCTGACCCTAACATTAACCCAAACACTTAACGCTAAACCTAACACTAAGCCTAACCCTAACCTTAACCTAAACACCAAAGCCTAATCCTAACCCTCATCCTTAACCTAAACTTCACCCTAAACCTAAGCCTAACCCTAACCCTAAAATTACACTTAACCCTAAACTATCCTCTAACTCTCGCCCTAACCCTAACTCTAACCCTAACCCTGGTAAACCCTGGTAGTAACACCCTAAAACATCAGCTTAACTGTAAATGTAACACTAAGCCTCACACAAACCCCTAACCCTTTCCCTAACCCTATCACTCATCCTAACCCTAACCCTGACCTAAACTTAATCCTTACCCTAACCCTAAACTTAACGCTAACCTTAACTCTACCCTAAACCTAACAATAACTCTAAACCGGACCCTAACCCTAACCCTAAACCCTAGATCTAACTCGAACTCTAAACCTAACCCTAACCCTAACCTGGCCCCACCCTTTACAGTAAAGCTAGCCTTAACCCTAACCTTACCCCTACCCTAACCCTAAACCTAACCCTTACAATATCAATAACCCCTAGCAGGGTCCTGCCTAGTCTCTCCCACCTCATCACTCCTTACAAAGAGCCCTGCTTTGTCTCTCCCACATCCTCACTCCCTAAGCAGGGCTCTGCCTGTCCTCTCCCACCTCCTCACTCTCTATGCAGGACTCTGCCTTGTTCTCCCACCTCTTCACTCCCTACACAGGGCCCTGGCTAGTGTCTCCCATCTTCTCACTCCATACACAGCTTTCTGCCTGTTCTTTCGCACTTCCTCACTTCCTACACGGAGCCCTGCCTGGTCTCTCCCACCTCCTCACTCCCTACACCAGTCCCTGCCTGATCTCTCCTACCTCCTCACTCCCTGCACAGGGCCCTGCCTGGTCTCTCCCACATCCTTACTCCATACAAAGGGACTTGCCTGATCTCTGGCCTCCTCACTCCCTGCACAGAGCCCTGCCTGGTCTCTCCCAACTCCTCACTCCCTATTCAGGTCTCTGAATGTTTCTCCCACCTCTTCACTCCCTACACAGGGCCCTGCCTGCTGTCTTCCATCTTCTCACTCCCTACACAAGTTTCTGCCTATTCTCTCTCACCCCCTCACTTGCTAAACACAGTCCTGCCTGTTCTTTCCCACCTCCTGACTCAGTACACAGGTCTCTGCCTGGTCTCTTCCAACTCCTCACTCCCTAGACAGGGCCCTGCCTGGTCTCTGCCACCTCCTCACTCCCTACACAGGTCTCTGACTGCTCCCTGCCACCTCCTCACTCCCTACACAGGGCCCTGCCTGGTATCTCCCACCTCCTCACTCCCTACACAGGGCTCTGTCTTTTCTCTCCCACCTCCTCAGTCCCTACACAGGTATCTGGGTGGTCTCTCCCACCTCCTCACTCCCTTTACAGGGCCCTGATGATCTCTCCCACCTCCTCACTCCCTAAACAGGACCCTGCCTGGTCTCTCCACCTCCTTACTCCCTGCACAGGGCTCTGGCTAGTCTCTCCTACATCCTCACTCTTTATACAGCATCCTACCTGGTCTCTCTCACCTCCTCACTCCCTATGCAGGTCTCTGCCTGGTCTCTCCCACCTCCTCACTCCCTACACAGGTCCCTGACTGGCCTCTCTCACCTCCTCACTCCCTTTACAGGGCCCTGATGATCTCTCCCACCTCCTCACTCCCTAAACAGGGCCCTGCCTGGCCTCTCCCACATCCTCAATTCACACAGGGCCCTGCCTCCTCTCTCTCACATCCTGACTGCACACACAGGGCCCTAACTGGTCCCTCCCACCTTCTCCATCCCTACACAGGTCTCTGCATGGTTCTCCCACCTCCCCATTCCCTACAAGGGTCTCTGCCTGTTCTCTCCCACCTCTTCAATCCCTAGACAGGGCCCTGCCTCTTCTCTCCCACTTCCTCACTCTCTACTCAGGGCCCTGCCTGGTATTTCTAACCTCCTCAGGCCATACACAGGGCCCTGCCTGGTCTCTCCCAAATCCTCACTCCCTACACAGGACTCTGCCTGGTCTCTCCCAACACCTCACTCCCTACAAAGGGCCCTGCCTGGAATCTCCCACCTCCTCACACCCTACCCAGGGTCCTGCCTAGTCAATCCCACCTCCTCACTCCCTACGCAGGGCTCTGCCTGTCCTCTCTCGCCTTCTCACTCCCTACGCAGGACTCTGCCTGGTTCTCCACCTCTTCGCTCCCTACACAGGGCCTTGCCTGGTCTCTCCTACCTCCTCACTCCCTACACAGTTCTCTGCCTGTTCCCTCCCATTCCTCAATCCCTACACAGGTCTCTGGGTGGTCTTTCCCACCTCCTTACTACATACACAGGTGTTAGCCTGTTTTCTCCCTCCTCCTCACTCCCTACACAGGGCCCTGATGTTCTCTCGCACCTGCTCACTCCCTAAACAAGCCACTGCCTGGTCTCTCCACCTCCTTACTCCCTCCACAGGGCCCTGCCTGGTCTCTCCCACCTCCTCACTCCCTACACAGGGCCATGCCTGGCCTCTCCCACCTCCTCACTCCCTACACAGGGCTCTGCCTGGTCTCTATCACCCCCTCACTCCCTACACAGGGTCCTGCCTTACCTCTCCCACCTCCTCAGTCCCTGCACTGTGTTTCTGGCTGTTATCTCCCTTCTTCTCACTCCCTACACAGGGCTGTGCTTGTTCTCTCCCATCTCCTCACTCCCTATACAGGGCCCTGCCTGGTGTATCCCATCTGCTCACTTCCTGCACAGGGCCCTGATGATCTCTCCTACATCCTCACTCCCTACACAGGGCCCTGCCTGGCATCTCCACCTCCTTACTCCCTACACACAGACCTGCCTGGTCTCTTCCACATCCTCACTCTGTACACAGGGTCCTACCTGGTCTCTCCCACCTCCTCACTCCCTACACAGGGCCCTGCCTGGTCTCTCCTAACACCTCACTTCCTACACAGGGCTCTGCCTGATCTCTCCCACATCCTGACTCCCTACTCAGGTATCTGGGTGGTCTCTCCCAACTCCTCACTGTGTATGCAGGGCCTTACCTGTTCTCTATCACCTCCTCACTCCCTACACAGGGCCCTGATGGTCTCTCCCACCTCCTCACTCCCTACACAGGGTCCTGCCTGGTCTCTCCCACTTCCTCAATCCCTACACAGGTCCCTGACTGGTATCTCCACCACCTTACTTCCTACACACAGCCTTGCCTGTTCTCTTCCACATCCTCACTCTGTACACAGGGTCCTACCTGGTCTCTCCCACCTCCTCACTCCCTACACAGGGCCCTGCCTGGTCTCTCCTAACACCTCACTTCCTACACAGGGCTCTGCCTGATCTCTCCCACATCCTGACTCCCTACTCAGGTATCTGGGTGGTCTCTCCCAACTCCTCACTGTGTATGCAGGGCCTTACCTGTTCTCTATCACCTCCTCACTCCCTACACAGGGCCCTGATGGTCTCTCCCACCTCCTCACTCCCTACACAGGGTCCTGCCTGGTCTCTCCCACTTCCTCAATCCCTACACAGGTCCCTGACTGGTATCTCCACCACCTTACTTCCTACACACAGCCTTGCCTGTTCTCTTCCACATCCTCACTCTGTACACAGGGTCCTACCTGCTCTCTCTCACCTCATCACTCCCTACACAGGGCCCTGCCTGGTCTCTCCTAACACCTCACTCCCTACACAGGGCTCTGCCTGGCCTCTCCCACCTCCTCACTCCCTACACAGGGCCCGGCCTGGTCTCTCCTTCTTCTCAATCCCTACACAGGTCTCTGCCTCTTCTCTCCAAGATACTCACTCCGTACACTGGGCCCTGCCAGGTCTCTCCCACCTCCTCAGTCCCTTCACAGGTCTTTGCCTGGTCTCTCCCACATCTCTGCCTCTTCTCTCCTGCATCCTCACTCCCAACATAGGGCCCTGCCTGGTCTCTCCCACCTTCTCACTCCCTACACAGGACGCTGCCTGGCCTCTCCCACCTCCTCAGGACCTACACAGGTCCCTGCCTGGTCTCTTCCAGCTCCTCACTCCCTACACAGGTGTCTGCCTGGATTCTCCCACCTCCTCACTCCTTACACAGGGCCCTGCCTGGTATGTCCCTCCTCCTCACTCCCTACAGAGGGCCCTGCCTGGTGTCTCCCTTCTGCTTACTCCCTACATATGTCTCTGTCTCTTCTCTGCCACCTCCTCACTCTCTACACAGGGCCCTGCCTGATCTCTGGCACATTCTCACTCCCTACACAGGACCTGTGTGGTCTCTCCCAACACCTCACTCCCTCCACAGGGCCCTGCCTGGATGCTCCCTCCCCCTCACACCCTGCACAGGGTCCTGCTTGGTCTCTCCCACCTCATCACTCCTTACACAGGGCCTGCCTGGTCTCTCCCATCTCCTCACTCCCTATACTTGGCTCTGCCTGGTCTCTCCCATCTCCTCACTCCCTAAGCAGGACTCTGCCTGGGTCTCCCTCTTCTTCACTCCCTACACAGGGCCCTGTCTGGTGTCTCCCATCTTCTCTATGCACAGAGCCCTGCCTGGTCTGTCCCACCTCCTCACTCCCTACACTCTTCTCTGCCTGTTCTCTCCCACCTCCTAACTCCCTGCACAGGGCCCTGCCTGGTCTCTCCCATATCCTTACTCCATACAGGGACATGCCTGATCTCTGGCCAACTCACTCCCTACAGAGGGCCCTTCCTGGTCTCTCCCATCTCCTCACTCCCTATGCAGGTCTCTGAATGGTTCTCCCACCTCTTCACTCCCTACACAGGGCCCTGCCTGCTCTCTACCATCTTCTCAATCCCTACACAGGTTTCTGCCTATTCTCTCCCACCTCCTCACTCCCTACACAGGTCCCTGCTTCGTCTCTCCCACCTCATCACTCCTTACACAGGGCCCTGCCTGGTCTCTCCTACATCCTCACTCTTTACACAGCATCCTACCTGGTCTCTCTCACCTCCTCACTCCCTATGCAGGTCTCTGCCTGGTCTCTCCTAAGGCCTAACTCCCTACTCAGGTCCCTGCCTGACCTCTCCCACCTCCTCACTCCCTAGACATGGCCGTGCCTGGTTGCTCCCAGCCCCTCACTCCCTACTCAGGGCCCCGCCTTTTCTCTCCCACCTCCTCCGTCCCTGTAAAGGTCTCTGCCTGGTCTGTCCCACCTCCTTACTCCCTACAGAGTTCTCTGCCTGTTCTCTTCCACATCCTCACTCCTTACACAGGGCCCTTCCTGGTCCCTCCCACCTCCTCACTTCCTACACCTGTCCCTGCCTGGTCTCTTCCATCTCCTCTCTCCCTACTCAGGGCCCTGCCTGGTCTCACCCACCTCCTCACTCCCTACAAAGGTCTCTGTCTGGTCTCTCAGCTCTTCACTCCCTACACAGGTTTCTGTCTCTTTTGTCCCACCATCTTACTCCCTATACAGTGCCCTGCCTGGTCTCTCACTCTCTATACAGGGCCCTGCATGGTCTCTCCCACCTCCTGACTCCCTTCACAGTGCCCAGCCTAGTCCCTCCCACCTCCTCACTCCCTACACAGGTTAGGGTTTAGGGTTTAGTTTAGTGTTAGGGTTATGGTTCGGGATCGGGTTTAGGGGTTAAGGTTAGGTTTTAGGGTTTAGTGTTTGAGTTTAGGGTCAGGGTCAGTTTTTAGTGTCAGGGTCAGGGTTTATGGTCAGGGTTTAGGGTCAGGGTCAGGGTCAGGGTTAGGGGTTAGGGTCAGGGTTAGGTTTAGGGTTTGTTTTTATGGTTAGGGTTTAGGGTTTAGGATTAGGGTTGGGGTAAGGTTAGGGCTATGTGTTAGGGCTAGGGGTTAGGGTTTAGTGTTTAGTGATAGAGTTTAGGGTCAGGGTCAGAGTCAGTGTTTAGTGTCAGGGTCAGAGTTTAGGGTCAGGATTAGGGTCACGGTCAGGGTTAGGGTCATGGTCAGGGTTTAGGGTCATTGTCACGGTTTAGGGTCAGGGTCTGGGTCAGGGTTAGGGGTTAGAGTCAGGGTTAGGTTTAGGGTTTGGGTTTAGGGTTAGGATTTAGGGTTTAGGGTTAGGGCTAGGGTTAGTTTTAGAGGTTAGAGGTTAGGGTTAGGGTTAGGGCTAGGGCTAGGGCTTGGTGTTAGGGCTAGGTCTAGGGCTAGGGTTTTAGGGCTAGAGTTTAGGGTTAGGGTTAGGGTTTTGGGTTAGGCTGATGGTTAGAGTTTAGGGTTAGGGTTCATGGTTAGTGTTAGGGTTAGTGTTAGGGTTTAGGGTTAGGGTTAGGGTTTAGGGTTAGCAGTTAGTGTTAGGGTTAGTGTTCAGGGTTAGGGTTTGGGTTTAGGGTTAGCGGTTAGTGTTAGGGTTAGTGTTCAGGGTTAGGGTTAATGTTTAGGGTTAGGTTTTAGGGTTCGAGTTAGTGTTAGGGTTAGGGCTAGGGCTAGGGCTAGGACTTGGGCTAGGGCCTAGGGCTAGGGCTAGTGATATGGTTTGTGTTTAGGGTCTGGGTTTGGGTTCACGTTAGGCTTCGGTTTAGGATTTGGGTTAGGGTTTTGGGTAAGGGTTATTGTTAGGTTCAGGGCTATTGTAAGGGTTAGGTTTAGGGTTACAGGTGGACTAGCGTTATGATTAAAGTTTAAGTTTAGGGTTTGGGTTAGGTTTAGATTTAGGGTTAGGGTTTGGATGAAGTTTACGATATGGTGAGTGTTATTTTTAAGGTTAGGTCTAGAGTTTGGGTTCGTGTTCAGGTTAGTGTTAAGGTTAGGTTTAGCGTTTGGATTAGGGTTAGGGGTTATGTTTGGGGGTAGGGTTATGTTTAGATTTAGGGTTAGTGTGAAGTTTAGGTTAAGGGTGAGGGTTACAGTTAGGGTTAGGGTAAGGGTGAGGGTTAGGGTCAGAGTTATTGTAAGGGTTAGGTTTAGGGTACTACAGGTGGGCCAAGGTTAAGTTTAGGGTTTGATTTAGGGGTAGGGTTAGGATTAAAGTTAGGGTGAGCTTTAGCTTAGGGATAGGGTGAAGTTTAAGATAGGCTGAGGGTTAGTTTTAGGGTTATGGTTAAGGTTTGAGTTTGGTTTCAGGTTAGTGTTAAGGTTATGTTTAGGGTTAGGGTTAAGTTTACGGGTTCTTTTTAGTTTTAGGGTTAGGGTTAAATTTTAGGTTAGGGTTAAGTTTAGTGTTATGGTTAGGATTAGGGTCACGGTTTGTGTTAGTCTTTGTCGTTTGGGTGAGGGTTAGGTTTAGGGTTCGGGTTGGGTAGGGTTAGGATTCTGGTTATGGTAAGGTGTTAAGGGTTAGAGTTTTAGTTTAGGGTTAGGGTTTGGGTGAGGGTTCCGGTTAGTCATTGTGGTTCTGGTCATGGTTAGGTTTGGTTTAGGGTTAGGGTTAGGTTTATTATTAGGTTTCAGGTTAATGTTAGAGTTAGAGTTAGGGTGAGACTTAGGGTTAAGGTTTGGGTTAGGCTTTGGTGTTAGGGGTTAGGGTTTGGGTTAGGGGTTAGGGTTATCGTTAGGGCTTAGGGGTTCAGGTTAGTGTTAGGGTTAGGAATAGCATTAGGGTTAGGGTTGGGGGATACGGTTAGGGGTTAGGGTGAGGGTTGCGGTTAGTTTTACAGTTAAGGTGAGGGTTTAGGGTAAGTGTTATTCTTAGGGTTAGAGTTAGGGTTAGGTTCAGGGTTAGGGTTAGGTGTAGGGTAAGATTTCGGTTTAGGTTCAGGTTTAGAATTAGAGTTAGTGTTCTCTTTAGGATCAAGCTTAGAGTTAGGGTTAGGGTTAGGATTAGGGTTAGGTCTAGGGTTAGGTTCAGGGCTAATGTAAGGCTTAGTTTTAGGGTTACAGGTGGAGTAGTGTTATGGTTAGAGTTTGGTTTAAGGTTAGGGTTTGGGTTAGGTTTAGGTTTAGGGTGAAGGTTAGGGTTAGTGTTGGATGAACCTTAGGACGGGGTGAGGGTTATTCTTATGATTAGGGCTGAAGTTTGATTTTGTGTTCAGGTTAGTGTTAAGGTTAGTTTTAGGGTTCGGGTTAGTGTTAGGAGTTACGTTTAGGGTTAGTGTTAGGTTTAGGTTCAGGGTTAGAGTGATGTTTAGGTTCATAGTGAGGGTCAAGGTAAGGGTTAGGATTACGGTGAGGATTATACTTAGTGTTAGAGTTTACGTTTAGGGTGTTAGGGTTAGGTTTATGGTTAGGGTAGGGTTAAGTTTAGGGTTAATGTAACGGTTAGTATTAGATTAGTGTTACTGTTCGTGTTTGGGTTAGGGTTAGGGATAAGTTTAGGGATAGCGGCAGGTTTAGGGTTGGGAATTCGGTTAGGGGTTCGGGTGAGGTTTAGTGTTAGGTTTACAGTTAAGGTGAGGGTTTAGGGTAAGTGTTATGGTTAGGGTTAGAGTTAGAGTTAGGGTTAGGGTTAGGGTGAATTTTCAGTTAATAGTGAGGGTTAGGTAAGGGTTAGGGTTAAGGTTAGAGTTAGGATTAAGATTAGTGTTAGGGTTAGGTTTAGGGTTAGGGATAGGATAGGGGTAAGGTTAGGGTTAAGGCTAGGTTTACGGTCAAGGGTACGTCTAGGTTAGGGTTAGGATTAGGTGTAGAGTTAGAGTTAGTGCTAGGGTTTAGGGGTAGGGTTCGGGTCAGGTTTAGAGTTTTTGTTAGTGTTAGGGTTAGGGTAGAGTTAAGGTTAGGGTTAAGTTTAGGGTTAGGGTAAGGGTTATGTTTAGGTCAGGGTTAGGGTTAGGGTTAGGGATAGGGTTAGGTTTAGGGAAAGGGTTAGGGTTCGTGTGAGGGTTAGTGTTAGATTTACAGTTAAGCTGATGTTTTACAGTGTTACGGTTAGGGTCAGGGTTAGAGTTAGAGTTAGGGTTAGGGCTAGACTGAGGGGATATTTAGGGTTAGGTTTAATTTTAGGGTTCTGCTTATGTATAGGGTGAAAGTTAAGATTAGCGTTAGGGTAAATATTAGAGTTAGGTGTTTGGGTTAAGGTTAGGATCAGGTTAGGGTTAAGTTTAGGGTTAGTGTTAGTGTCAGGGTTAGGTTTTGGTGTTTGGGTTAATGTTAGGGTTAGCTTTAGGGTTAGGGTTTAGTTTAAGGTTAGGGTCAGGGTGCAGTTTAAGTTAAGTGTGAGGGTTGAGCTTAGGGTTAGTGTTAGGGGTTAGGGTTAGGGTTAAGGTTAGGATTAGGATTAGGGTTAAGATTAGTTTTAGGGTTAGGGTAAGTGTTACGGTTAAGTCATGGTTAGGTTTAGGGCTAGGTAAAGGTTAGAGATAAGATTAGGTTAAGGGTAGGGTTTAGGTTTAGATGTTAGTGTGAGGGTTAGTGCTAGGTTTCCATTTAAGCTGAGTGTGTAGGGTAAGTTTTAGGGTTAGGATTAGGGTTAGAGATAGATTTAGGGTCAGGGTTAGGATTATGTTTAAGGTTAGGGTTAGGTATATGGTTAGGATTAGGGTTAGGGTCAGGGTTGGGGAGATTTAGTATTATGTTTAGTTTTAGGGCTAGGGTTAGGGTGAAGTTTATGTTAAGCGTGAGGGTTAGGGTTAGGGTTAGGGGTAAGGGTTCAGGTTAGGGTCAGGGTTAGGGTTTGCGTTAGGTTTAGGGTTAGCTTTAGTTTTGGTTAGGGTTAGGATTTGAATGAAGTTAGGGTAGGTTTAGGGTTATGGGTAGGGTGAAATTTTGGTTAGAGTTATTGTTCGGGGTTAGGGTTAGGTTTGAGTTTATCGTAGGGTTAAAGTTAGGGTTAAGGTTAGGTTAGGGTTATGGTCAGGGTTAAGATTAGGATTAGGTTTAGGGTGAGGGTTAGGGTCCGAGTTATTGTAAGGGTTAGTTTTAGGGTTACAGGTGGGCCAAGGTTAAGGTTAGGGTTAGGTTTAGGGGTAGGGATAGGGATAGGTTTAGAATTAGGTTAACATAAACTTCACCCTAACCCTAGCCCTAAAACTAAACAGAATTAGAATTAGGGTGAGCTTTAGGTTAGGGATAGGGTGAAGTTTAAGTTAGGGTGAGGGTTAGGGTTAAGGTTATGGCTAAGGTTTGGGTTAGTTTTCAGGTTCGTGTTAAGGTTGTGTTTCGTGTTAGGGTTAAGTTTACGGGTTCTGTTTAGTTTTAGGGTTAGGGTTATGTTTAAGGTTAGGGTTAAGTTTAGTGTTACAGTTAGGGTTAGGGTTACATTTTGTGTTAGGCGTTGTGGTTGGGGTGAGGTTTAGGTTTAGGGTTAGGGTTGGGTAGGGTTAGGATTATGGTTACGGTAAGGTGTTAGGTGTTAGAGGTGTAGTTTAGGGTTAGGGTTTGGGTGAGGGTTCCGGTTAGGCATTGTGGTTCTGGTCATGGTTAGGATTGGTTTAGGGTTAGGGTTAGGTTTATGATTAGGTTTCGGGTTAGTGTTAGAGTTAGAGTTAGAGTTAGGGTGAGAGCTACCTTTAAGGTTAGGGTTAGGTTTTGGTGTTATGGGTTAGGTTTGGGGTTAGGGTTAGGGTTATCATTAGGGCTTAGGTGTTCAGGTTAGTGTTAGGGTTAGGGATAGCATTAGGGTAAGGGTTGTGGGATACCGTTAGGGGTTAGAGTGAGTGTTACGGTTAGTTTTACATTTAAGGCGAGGGTTTAGGATAAGTGTCCCGATTATCGTTAGACATAGAGTTAGGGGTAGGTTTACGTTTAGGGTTAGGTGTAGGGTAAGATTTAGCTTTAGTTTCAGGTTTAGGAGTAGAGTTAGAGTTCTATTTAGGGTCAAGGTTAGAGTTCGGGTTAGGGTTAGGATTAGGTCTAGGGTTAGGATTAGGTTTAGGGTTAGGTTGAGGGGTATTTTAAGGGTTAGGTTTAGGGTTACAGGTGGACTAGCATTATGGTTAGAGTTAGATTTAATGTTAGGGGTTGGGTTAGGTTTAGGTTTAGGTTTAGGACTAAGGTTAGCGTTAGGGTTTGGATGAAGTTTAGGATAGGGTGAGGGTTATTTTTAGGGTTAGGGCTAGACTTTGGGTTTGTGTTCATGTTAGTGCTAAGGTTAGGTTTAGGGTTCAGGTTAGGGTTAGTGGTTATGTTCAGATTAGGTTTAGGTTTAGGGTTAGTGTGAAGTTTAGGTTAAGGGTGAGGGTTAGGATAAGGGTTTGCATTAGGGTTTGGATTCTAGTTAGGGTTAGAGTTTCGGTTTAGGGTGTTAGGGTTAGGTTTATGGTTAGGGAAGGGTTAAGTTTAGGGTTAACGTTAGGGTTAGCGTTAGATTAGGGTTACTGTTCGTCTTCGGGTTAGGGTTAGGGATAATGTGAGGGATAGATAGCATTAGGTTTAGGGTTGGGGATACGGTTAAGGGTTAGGTTTAGGTTTACTTTGAAGGTGAAGGTTTAGGGTAATTGTTATGGTTAGGGTTAGAGTTAGAGTTAGGCTTATGGTTAGGGTGAAGTTTCAGTTAATAGTCAGGGTTAGGGTTAAGGTTAGAGTTATGCTTAAGGTTAGTGTCAGGGTTAGGTTGAAGGTAGGGGTAAGGTTAGGGTTTAGGCTAGGTTTACGGTAAAGGGTAGGGCTAGGTTAGGGTTAGGGTTAGGGTTAGAGTTAGAGTTAGTGCTAGGGTTTAGGCTTAGGGTTAGGGTCAGGTTTAGAGTTATTGTGAGGGTTAGGGTTAAGTTCGAGTTAAGGTTAGTGTTAAGTTTAGGGTTAGGGTAAGGGTTAGGATTAGGTCAAGGTTAAGGTTAGCATTAGGGATAGGGGTAGGATTAGGGAAAGGGTTAGCGATTCATGTGATGGTTAGTGTTAGGTTTACAGTTTAGCTGATGTTTTAGAGTGTTATGGTTAGGGGTATGGTTAGAGTTAGGGTTAGGGTTAGGTTTAGGGTTAGGGCTAGACTGAGGGGATAGTTTAGGGTTAGGTTTAGTTTCAGGTTAGGCTTAGGCTTACGTTTAGGGTGAAGCATACTTTAAGGATGAGGGTTAGGACTAGTGTTAGCGTTACGTGTTTGCGTTAAGGTTAGGGTTAGATTTAGGGTTAGTATTAGGGTCAGGTTTACGTGTTTGGGTTAATGCTAGGGTCAGGTTTAGGCTTAGGTTTAGGGTTAGGGTTAGGGTTCAGTTTAGGGTTAGTGTTAGGGTGCATTTAAAGTTAAGGGCGAGTGTTGAGCTCAGGTTAGCGTTAGGTGTTAGGGTTAGGGTTAAGGTTAGGATTAGGTTTAGGGTTAAGTTTAGGTTTATGCTTAGGTTTAGAGTACATGTTAGGGTTAAGTCATTGTTAGGTTTAGGGCTAGGTTAAGGTTAGAGATAGGGTTAGGTTAAGGGTTGGGGTTAGGTTTAGATGTTAGGGTGAGGGTTAGTTCTAGGTTTCCATTTAAGCTGAGTGTGTAGGGTAAGCTTTAGGGTTAGGATTAGGGTTAGGGTTAGAGTTAGGTTCAGGTTTGGGTTAGGTTGATGGTTAGGATTAGGGTTAGGGTCAGGGTTAGGCGGAGATTTAGTGTTATATTTAGTTTTAGGGTTAGAGTTAGGGTGAAGTTTATGTTAAGCGTGAGGGTTAGGGTTAGGGGTTAGGGTTCAGGTTATGGTCCGGGTTAGGGTTAGGTTTACATTTAGGGTTAGGTTTAAGTTTAGTTTTATTTTTGGTTAAGGTTAGGGTTTGGATGAAGTTAGGGGAGGTTTAGGGTCATGGTTAGGGTGAATTTTGGTTAAGAGTGAGGGTTCCGTTTAGGGTTAGGTTTACGGTTTGTGTTAGGCATTGTGGTTGGTGTGAGGATTAGGTTTAGGATTAGGGTTGGGTAGGGTTAGGATTATGGTTATGGTAAGGTGTTAGGGATTAGAGGAGTAGTTTTGGGTTCGGGCTTGGGTGAGGGTTCCGGTTAGGCATTGTGGTTCTGGTCATGGTTAGGTTTGGTTTAGGGTTAGGGTTAGTTTTATGATTAGGTTTCGGGTTAGTGTTAGAGTTAGGGTTAGGCTTTGGTGCTAGGGGTTAGGTTTTGGGTTAGGGTTAGGGTTATCGTTAGGGCTTAGGTTTTCAGGTGAGTGTTAGGGTTAGGGTTAGGGATAGCATTAGGGTTAGCTTTTGGGGGTACGGTTAGGGGTTAGGTGAGGGTTACAGTTAGTATTGCAGTTAAGGTTAGGTTTTAGGACAAGTGTTAGGATTAGGGTTAGAGTTAGAGTTAGGGTTAGGTTTAGGGTTAGGTGCAGGGTAAGTTTTAGGTTTAAGTCCTGGTTTAGGGTTAGAGTTAGTGTTCTCTTTAGGGTCAAGTTTAGAGTTCGGGTTAGGTTTAGGATTAGGTCTATTGTTGGGCTTAGGATTAGGGTTAGGTTCAGAGCTATTGTAAGGCTTAGGTTTAGGGTTACAGATGGACTAGCTTTACGGTTAGAGTTAGGTTTAAGGTTAGGGTTTGGGCTAGGTTTACGTTTACGGTTATGGTTAGGGTTAGGATTTGGTTGAAGTTTAGCATAGGCTGAGGGTTACTTTTAGGGTTAGGGCTAGAGTTTGGGTTTGTGTTCAGGTTAGTGTTATGGTTAGATTTAGGGTCCAGTTTAGGGTTAGGGGTTATGTTTAGTGTTAGGGTTAGTTTTAGGTTTAGGGTTAGTGTGAAGTTTAGGTTAAGGGTGAGAGTTAGGGTTAGGGTTAGGGTTAGGATTAGGGTTAGTGTTAGACGTTAGGTTTAGGCTGCTAGTTTTAGGTTTATGGTTAGGGTAGGTTTAAGTTTAGGGTTAATGTTAGGGTTAGTGTTAGATTAGGGTTACTGTTCGTGTTAGGGTTACAGTTAGGGTTAGGGATAGCATTAGGTTTAGGGTTAGGAATATAGTTAGGGGTTAGGGTGAGGGTTGGGGATATGGTGAGGGTTAGGTTTAGGTTTACAGTTAAGGTGAGGGTTTAGGGTAATTGTTATGGTTAGGGTTAGAGTTAGGGTCATGGTGAAGTTTCAGTTAATAGTGGGGTTCAGGGTTAATGTTAGATTTAGGGTTAAGGTTAGTGTTAGGGTTAGGTTTAGGTTAGAGTTAAGGTAGCGGTCAGGTTAGGGTTAAGACTAGGTTTACGGTAAAGTGTAAGGCTAGGTTAGGGTTAGGTTTAGAGTTAGTGCTAGGGTTTAGGGTTAGGGTTAAGGTCAGGTTTAGAGTTATTGTGAGGTTTACGGTTAAGGTTAGGGTAGAGTTAAGGTTAAGTTGAAGGTTAGGGTAAGAGTTAGGTTTATGTCAGGTTTAGGGTTAGGATGAGGGATAGGGTTAGGGTTAGGGAAAGGGTTAGGGTTTCGTGTGAGGATTAGTGTTATGTTTACATTAAGCTGATGTTTTTGGGTGTTACAGTAATGTTTAGGGTTAGAGTTAGGTTAGGTTTAGAGTTAGGGCTAGAGTATGGTGATAGTGCTTTAGGTTTAGGTTTAGGGTGGAATTTAGGTTAAGGATGAGGGTTAGGGTTGGGGTAGGTGTTTGGATTAAGGTTAGGGTCAGGTTTAGGGTTTTGGTTTAGAGTTCAGGTTAGATTCAGGGTTAGGGTTAGATTTAGGTTTAGGGTTAGGGTTAGGTTTAGTGTTAGTTTAGCTTAGGGTTAGGGTTTGAATGAAGTTAGGGTAGGTTTAGGGTTATGGTTAGGTTGAAATTTTGGTTAAGTGTGAGGGTTTGGTTTCGGGTTAGGATTAGAGTTAGGGTTAGTGGTTAAGGTTAGGTTTAGGGTTAAGGTTAGGTTTAGGCTAAGCATTAGGGTTAGAGTTAGGGTTAGTGGTTAGTGTTTCAGTTAGGTTTAGGATAGGGTTATAATTAGGGTTAAGTTTAGGGTTACGGTAAGAGTTAGATTTACGTTTACAGTTAAGGTGAGGGTTTTGCGTAACTGTTACGGTTAGGGTTAGGGCTAGGTTTAGGGTTCGAGTTGGGTTAGGGGTTAGGTTTAGGTTAAGTTTATGGTAGGCTTAAAGTTAGGGTTAAGGTTAGGTTAGGGTTAGGGTCAGGGTTAGGATTAGAATTAGGTTTCGGGCAAGGGTTAGTGTCAGAGTTATTATAAGGGTTAGGTTTAGGGTTACAGATGGGCCAAGGTTAAGGTTAGGGTTAGGTTTAGGGGTTGGATTAGGGCTAAAGTTAGGGTTAGCTTTAGGTTAGGGATAGGGTGAAGTAAAGTAGGGTGAGGGTTAGGGATATGGCTAAGGTTTGGGTTCGTTTTCAGGTTAGTGTTAAGTTTATGTTTAGGGTTAGCGTTAAGTTTATGGGTTCTGTTTAGTTTTAGGGTTAGGGTTAGATTTTAGGTTAGGGTTAAGTGTAACAGTTAGGGTTACGATTTGTGTTAGGCATTGTGGTTGGGGTGAGTGTTAGGTTTATGGTTAGGGTTGGGTAGAGTTAGGATTATGGTTATGGTAAGGTGTTAGGGTTTAGAGGTGTAGTTTAGGGTTAGGGTTTGGGTGAGGGTTTCGGTTAGGCATTGTGGTTCTGGTCATGGTTAAGTTTGGTTCAGAGTTAGGGTTAGGTTTATGATTAGGTTTCGGGTTAGTGTTAGAGTTAGGGTGAGGGATAGTGTTAAGGTTTAGGTTAGGTTTTGGTGTTATGGGTTAGGGTTTGCATTAGGGTTTGCGTTAGAAAGAAAAGAGAATAGCAAGAGGCCTTTTCTCCCCGGCTGCTTTCCCAAGCCCTTCCAGCTAAAACTATGTCGTTGCTCCTCTGGAAGGATCCCTGCACCGCGACGTAGTTTCTCAGAAGAAGCCCTGCGTTTGCAAGAGCAAATGAGGAATTCGTTGCAGGAAAGAGGAAGGAAAGAAAGTTTCTCTCCCTCTGCCTGCTTTGCTCAGAGGACTGGATGAAGTCAGGGAGTTCTCCCTTTCACTGAGAAACGTGCGGGCTGCTGTTGCCTGTGCGCTCTCTTCTTTGCAAAAGGGTCTGCAGTTCCACGCCTTGAACCGTGGAAAGGCGCTGGGCTCTGCTAAGACTTCCCCCGGCGCTTCGTTTGCCCTGGGCCAAAGCGAGCCTTCACAATAGCTGAACGCTAACACTGCATACTCGTTCCACTTCCAGAACAGGACTACCGCGAGGCAGTTCTCCGGGGGAAAATGGCCCTTCGCGAAGGGCAGATCTGTGGAGCTCATTGCGGAAAAGCGAAAGCAAAGGACGCTTTTCTCCCTCTAACCGCCTTCGTCAGAGGAACGGGGGAAGTCACAGTGTTCTTTCTCTCACTGAGATACACACAATCTGACGTTGCCTCTGAGCTCCGTTGCTGGCAAAGAACTGAAACGGACATACATTCCTGTGGGGAAACACAGGGCTTTGCTAGGATTTCTCTAGGCAGTGTGTTTTCCCTAGGTCTCACTGTATCAACACTATCTCGCAAGGGCAGCACTGCGTGGGATTTCCTCTGCCAGGAGAGAGCTGCTGCTTTGTAGTTTGTGCTGGGAAACCTTGCTTTGGCAAGTGCGAATTGACTGCATTCAGGCAGAAAGAAAAGAGAATAGCAAGAGGCCTTTTCTCACCGGCTGCTTTCCCAAGCCCTTCCAGCTAAAACTATGTCGTTGCTCCTCTGGAAGGATCCCTGCACCGCGACGTAGGTTTTCAGAAGAAGCCCTGCGCTTGCAAGAGCAAATGAGGAATTCGTTGCAGCAAAGAGGAAGGAAAGAAAGTTTCTCTCCCTCTGCCTGCTTTGCTCAGAGGACTGGATGAAGTCAGGGAGTTCTCCCTTTCACTGAGAAACGTGCAGGCTGCTGTTGCCTGTGCGCTCTCTTCTTTGCAAAAGAGTCTGCAGTTCCACGCTTTGAACCCTGGAAAGGCGCCGGTTTCTGCTAAGACTACCCCGGGCGCTTCGTTTGCCGTGGGCAAAAGCTAGCCTTCACAATAGCTGAACGCCAACACTGCATACTCGTTCCACTTCCAGAACAGGGCTACCACGAAGGAGTTCTCCGCGGGAAAACGGCCCTTCGCGAAGGGCAGATCTGCCGAGCTCATTGCGGGAAAGCGAAAGCAAAGGACGCTTTTCTCCCTCTAACCGCTTTGGTCAGAGGAGCGGGGGAAGTCACAGTGTTCTTTCTCTCACTGAGATACACACAATCTAACGTTGCCTCTGAACTCCGTTGCTGGCAAAGAACGGAAACTGACATGCATTCCTGTGGGGAAACACAGGGCTTTGCTAGGATTTCTCTAGGCAGTGTGTTTTCCCTGGGCCTCACTGTAGCAACACTATCTCGCCAGGGCAACACTGCGTGGGATTTCCTCTGCCAGGAGAGAGCTGCTGCTTTGTAGTTTGTGCTGGGAATCCTTGCTTTGGCAAGTGCCATTTGACCGCATTCAGGCAGAAAGAAAAGAGAATAGCAAGAGGCCTTTCCTCCCCTTTGCTTTCCCAAGCCCTTCCAGCTAAAACTATGTCGTTGCTCCTCTGGAAGGATCCCTGCACCGCGACGTAGTTTCTCAGAAGAAGCCCTGCGTTTGCAAGAGCAATGAGGAATTCGTTGCAGGAAAGAGGAAGGAAAGAAAGTTTCTCTCCCTCTGCCTGCTTTGCTCACAGGACTGGATGAAGTCAGGGAGTTCTCCCTTTCACTGAGAAAGGTGCGGGCTGCTGTTGCCTGTGCGCTCTCTTCTTTGCAAAAGAGTCTGCAGTTCCACGCTGTGAACCGTGGAAAGGCGCCGGGCTCTGCTAAGATTTCCCCCGGCGCTTCCTTTGCCCTGGGCCAAAGCTAGCCTTCACAATAGCTGAACGCCAACACTGCATACTCCTTCCACTTCCAGAACAGGGCTACGGCGAGGCAGTTCTCCGGGGGAAAACGACCCTTCGCGAAGGGCAGATCTGTGGAGCTCATTGCGGGAAAGCGAAAGCAAAGGACGCTTTTCACCCTCTAACCGCTTTCGTCAGAGGAACGGGGGAAGTCACAGTGTTCTTTCTCTCACTGAGATACACACAATCTGACATTGCCTCTGAGCTCCGTTGCTGGCAAAGAACTGAAACGGACATACATTCCTATGGGGAAACACAGGGCTTTGCTAGGATTTCTCTAGGCAGTGTGTTTTCCCTGGGCCTCACTGTAGCAACACTATCTCGCCAGGGCAACACTGCGTGGGATTTCCTCTGCCAGGAGAGAGCTGCTGCTTTATAGTTTGTGCTGGGAAACCTTGCTTTCGCAGGTGCCAATCAACCGCATTCGGGCAGAAAGAAAAGAGAATAGCAAGAGGCCTTTTCTCCCCGGCTGCTCAGCGAAGCCCTTCCAGCTAAAACTATGTCGTTGCTCCTCTGGAAGGATCCCTGCACCGTGACGTAGTTTTTCCAAAGAAGCCTTGCGTTTGCAAGAGCAAATGAGGAATTCGTTGCAGGAAAGAGGAAGGAAAGAAAGTTTCTCTCCCTCTGCATGCTTTGCTCAGAGGACTGGATGAAGTCAGGGAGTTCTCCCTTTCACTGAGAAACGTGCGGGCTGCTGTTGCCTGTGCGCTCTCTTCTTTGCAAAAGAGTCTGCAGTTCCACGCTTTGAACCGTGGAAAGGCGCCGGGCTCTGCTAAGATTTCCCCCGGCGCTTCGTTTGCCCTGGTCCAAAGCGAGCCTTCACCCTAGCTGAACGCTAACACTGCATACTCGTTCCACTTCCAGAACAGGGCTACCGCGAGGCAGTTCTCCGGGGGACAACGGCCCTTCGCGAAGGGCAGATCTGCGGAGCTCATTGCGGTAAAGCGAAAACAAAGGACGCTTTTCTCCCTCTAACCGCTTTCGTCAGAGGAACGGGGGAAGTCACAGGGTTCTTTCTCTCACTGAGATACACACAATCTGACGTTGCCTCTGAGCTCCATTGCTGGCAAAGAACTGAAACTGACATACATTCCTGTGGGGAAACACAGGGCTTTGCTAGGATTTCTCTAGGCAGTGTGTTTTCCCTGGGCCTCACTGTAGCAACACTATCTCGCCAGGGCAACACTGCATGGGATTTCCTCTGCCAGTAGAGAGCTGCTGCTTTGTAGTTTGTGCTGGGAAACCTTGCTTTGGCAAGTGCCAATTGACCGCATTCGGGCAGAAAGAAAAGAGAATAGCAAGAGGCCTTTACTCCCCGGCTGCTTTCCCAAGCCCTTCCAGCTAAAACTATGTCGTTGCTACTCTGGAAGGATCCCTGCACCGCGATGTAGGTTTTCAGAAGAAGCCCTGCGTTTGCAAGAGCAAATGAGGAATTCGTTGCAGGAAAGAGGAAGGAAAGAAAGTTTCTCTCCTTCGGCCTGCTTTGCTCAGAGGACTGGATGAAGTCAGGGAGTTCTCCCTTTCACTGAGAAACGTGCGGGCTGCTGTTGCCTGTGCGCTCTCTTCTTCGCAAAAGAGTCTGCAGTTCCACGCTTTGAACCTTGGAAAGGCGCCAGGCTCTGCTAAGATTTCCCCCGGCGCTTCCTTTGCCCTGGGCCAAAGCGAGCCTTCACATTAGCCGAACGCTAACACTGCATACTCGTTCCACTTCCAGAACAGGGCTACTGCGAGGCAGTTCTCCGGGGGAAAACGGCCCTTCGCGAAGGGCAGATCTGTGGAGCTCATTGCGGGAAAGCGACAGCAAAGGACGCTTTTCTCCCTCTAACCGCTTTCGTCAGAGGAACGGGGGAAATCACAGTGTTCTTTCTCTCACTGAGATACACACAATCTGACGTTGCCTCTGAGCTCCGTTGCTGGCAAAGAACGGAAACTGACATGCATTCCTGTGGGGAAACACAGGGCTTTGCTAGGATTTCTCTAGGCAGTGTGTTTTCCCTGGGTCTCACTGTACCAACACTATCTCGCAAGGGCAGCACTGCATGGGATTTCCTCTGCCAGGAGAGAGCTGCTGCTTTGTAGTTTGTGCTGGGAAACCTTGCTTTGGCAAGTGCGAATTGACCGCATTCAGGCAGAAAGAAAAGAGAACAGCAAGCGGCCTTTTCTCCCCGGCTGTTCTGCCAAGCCCTTCCAGCTAAAACTATGTCGTTGCTCCTCTGGAAGGATCCCTGCACCGTGACGTAGTTTTTCAGAAGAATCCTTACGTTCGCAAGAGCAAATGAGGAATTCGTTGCAGGAAAGAGGAAGGAAAGAAAGTTTCTCTCCTTCTGCCTGCTTTGCTCAGAGGACTGGATGAAGTCAGGGAGTTCTCCCTTTCACTGAGAAACGTGCAGGCTGCTGTTGCCTGTGTGCTCTCTTCTTTGCAAAAGAGTCTGCAGTTCCACGCTTTGAACCTTGGAAAGGCGCCCGGCTCTGCTAAGATTTCCCCCGGCGCTTCGTTTGCCCTGGGCCAAAGCGAGCCTTCACATTAGCTGAACGCTAACACTGCATACTCCTTCCACTTCCAGAACAGGGCTACCGCGAGGCAGTTCTCCGGGGGAAAACGGCCCTTCGCGAAGGGCAGATCTGTGGAGCTCATTGCGGGAAAGCGAAAGCAAAGGACGCTTTTCTCCCTCTAACTGCTTTCGTCAGAGGAACGGGGGAAGTCACAGTGTTCTTTCTCTCACTGAGATACACACAATCTGACGTTGCCTCTGAGCTCCGTTGCTGGCAAAGAACGGAAACTGACATACATTTCTGTGGGGAAACACAGGGCTTTGCTACGATTTCTCTAGGCAGTGTGTTTTCCCTGTGTCTCACTGTATCAACACTATCTCGCAAGGGCAGCACTGCATGGGATTTCCTCTGCCAGGAGAGAGCTGCTGCTTTGTAGTTTGTGCTGGGAAACCTTGCTTTGGCAAGTGCGAATTGACCGCATTCAGGCAGAAAGAAAAGAGAATAGCAAGAGGCCTTTTCTCCCCGGCTGCTTTCCCAAGCCCTTCCAGCTAAAACTATGTCGTTGCTCCTCTGGAGGGATCCCTGCACGGTGACGTAGTTTTTCAGAAGAAGCCTTGCGTTTGCAAGAGCAAATGAGAAATTCGTTGCAGGAAAGAGGAAGGAAAGAAAGTTTCTCTCCTTCTGTCTGCTTTGCTCAGAGGACTGGATGAAGTCAGGGAGTTCTCCCTTTCACTGAGAAAGGTGCGGGCTGCTGTTGCCTGTGCGCTCTCTTCTTTGCAAAAGAGTCTGCAGTTCCACGCTTTGAACCGTGGAAAGGCTCCGGGTTCTGCTAAGACTTCCCCGGGCGCTTCGTTTGCCGTGGGCAAAAGCTAGCCTTCACAATAGCTGAACGCCAACACTGCATACTCGTTCCACTTCCAGAACAGGGCTACCGCGAGGCAGTTCTCCGGGGGAAAACGGCCCTTCGCGAAGGGCAGATCTGTGGAGCTCATTGCGGGAAAGCGAAAGCAAAGGACGCTTTTCTCCCTCTAACTGCTTTCGTCAGAGGAACGGGGGAAGTCACAGTGTTCTTTCTCTCACTGAGATACACACAATCTGACGTTGCCTCTGAGCTCCGTTGCTGGCAAAGAACTGAAACGGACATACATTCCTATGGGGAAACACAGGGCTTTGCTAGGATTTCTCTAGGCAGTGTGTTTTCCCTGGGCCTCACTGTAGCAACACTATCTCGCAAGGGCAACACTGAATGGGATTTCCTCTTCATGAGAGTGCTGCTGCTTTGTAGTTTGTGCTGGGAAACCTTGCCTTGGCAGGTGCCAGTTGACCGCATTCGGGCAGAAAGAAAAGAAAATAGCAAGAGGCCTTTTCTCCCCGGCTGCTTTCCCAAGAACTTCCAGCTAAAACTATGTCGTTGCTCCTCTGGAAGGATCCCTGCACCGTGACGTAGTTTTTCAGAAGAAGCCTTGCGTTTGCAAGAGCAAATGAGAAATTCGTTGCAGGAAAGAGGAAGGAAAGAAAGTTTCTCTCCTTCTGCCTGCTTTGCTCAGAGGACTGGATGAAGTCAGGGAGTTCTCCCTTTCACTGAGAAACGTGCGGGCTGCTGTTGCCTGTGCGCTCTCTTCTTCGCAAAAGAGTCTGCTGTTCCACGCTTTGAACCTTGGAAAGGCGCCCGGCTCTGCTAAGATTTCCCCCTGCGCTTCGTTTGCCCTGGGCCAAAGCGAGCCTTCACATTAGCTGAACGCTAACACTGCATACTCCTTCCACTTCCAGAACAGGGCTACCGCGAGGCAGTTCTCCGGGGGAAAACGGCCCTTCGCGAAGGGCAGATCTGTGGAGCTCATTGCGGGAAAGCCAAAACAAAGGACGCTTTTCTCCCTCTAACCGCTTTCGTCAGAGGAACGGGGGAAGTCACAGTGTTCTTTCTCTCACTGAGATACACACAATCTGACGTTGCCTCTGAGCTCCGTTGCTGGCAAAGAACTGAAACTGACATACATTTCTGTGGGGAAACACAGGGCTTTGCTACGATTTCACTAGGCAGTGTGTTTTCCCTGTGTCTCACTGTATCAACACTATCTCGCAAGGGCAGCACTGCATGGGATTTCCTCTGCCAGGAGAGAGCTGCTGCTTTGTAGCTTGTGCTGGGAAACCTTGCTTTGGCAAGTGCGAATTGACTGCATTCAGGCAGAAAGAAAAGAGAATAGCAAGAGGCCTTTTCTCCCCGGCTGCTTTCCCAAGCCCTTCCAGCTAAAACTATGTCGTTGCTCCTCTGGAAGGATCCCTGCACCGCGACGTAGTTTCTCAAAAGAAGCCCTGCGTTTGCAAGAGCAAATGAGGAATTCGTTGCAGGAAAGAGGAAGGAAAGAAAGTTTCTCTCCCTCTGCCTGCTTTGCTCAGAGGACTGGATGAAGTCAGGGACTTCTCCCTTTCACTGAGAAATTGCCGGCTGCTGTTGCCTGTGCGCTCTCTTCTTTGCAAAAGAGTCTGCAGTTCCACGCTTTGAACCGTGGAAAGGCGCGGGGATCTGCTAAGATTTCCCCCGGCGCTTCGTTTGCCCTGGGCCAAAGCGAGCCTTCACATTAGCTGAACGCTAACACTGCATACTCATTCCACTTCCAGAACAGGGCTACCGCGAGGCAGTTCTCCGGGGGAAAACGGCCCTTCGCGAAGGGCAGATCTGTGGAGCTCATTGCGGGAAAGCGAAAGCAAAGGACGCTTTTCTCCCTCTAACTGCTTTCGTCAGAGGAACGGGGGAAGTCACAGTGTTCTTTCTCTCACTGAGATGCACACACTCTGACGTTGCCTCTTTGCTCCGTTGCTGGCGAAGAACTGAAACGGACATACATTCCTGTGGGGAAACACAGGGCTTTGCTAGGATTTCTCTAGGCAGTGTGTTTTCCCTGGGCCTCACTGTAGCAACACTATCTCGCAAGGACAACACTGAATGGGATTTCCTCTTCATGAGAGAGCTGCTGCTTTGTAGTTTGTGCTGGGAAACCTTGCCTTGGCAGGTGCCAGTTGACCGCATTCGGGCAGAAAGAAAAGAAAATAGCAAGAGGCCTTTTCTCCCCGGCTGCTTTCCCAAGCTCTTCCAGCTAAAACTATGTCGTTGCTCCTCTGGAAGGATCCCTGCACCGCGAAATAGGTTTTCAGAAGAAGCCCTGCGTTTGCAAGAGCAAATGAGGAATTCGTTGCAGGAAAGAGGAAGGAAAGAAAGTTTCTCTCCCTCTGCCTGCTTTGCTCAGAGGACTGGAAGAAGTCAGGGAGTTCTCCCTTTCACGGAGAAACGTGCAGGCTGCTGTTGCTTGTGCGCTCTCTTCTTTGCAAAAGAGTCTGCAGTTCCACGCTTTGAACCGTGGAAAGGCGCCGGTTTCTGCTAAGACTTCCCAGGGCGCTTCGTTTGCCGTGGGCCAAAGCTAGCCTTCACAATAGCTGAACGCCAACACTGCATACTCGTTCCACTTCCAGAACAGGGCTACCGCGAGGCAGTTCTCCGGGGGAAAACGGCCCTTCGCGAAGGGCAGATCTGTGGAGCTCATTGCGGGAAAGCCAAAGCAAAGGACGCTTTTCTCCCTCTAACTGCTTTCGTCAGAGGAACGGGGGAAGTCACAGTGTTCTTTCTCTCACTGAGATACACACAATCTGACCTTGCCTCTGAGCTCCGTTGCTGGCGAAGAACTGAAACGGACATACATTCCTGTGGGGAAACACAGGGCTTTGCTAGGATTTCTCTAGGCAGTGTGTTTTCCCTGGGCCTCACTGTAGCAACACTATCTCGCCAGAGCAACACTGAATGGGATTTCCTCTGCCAGGAGAGAGCTGCTGCTTTGTAGTTTGTGCTGGGAAACCTTGCTTTGGCAAGTGCCAATTGACCGCATTCGGGCAGAAAGAAAAGAGAATAGCAAGAGGCCTTTTCTCCCCGGCTGCTCTGCCAAGCCCTTCCAGCTAAAACTATGTCGTTGCTCCTCTGGAAGGGTCCCTGCAGCGTGACGTTGTTTTTCAGAAGAAGCCTTGCGTTTGCAAGAGCAAATGAGGAATTCGATGCATGAAAGAGGAAGGAAAGAATGTTTCTCTCCTTCTGCCTGCTTTGCTCAGAGGACTGGATGAAGTGAGGGAGTTCTCCCTTTCACTGAGAAACGTGCAGGCTGCTGTTGCCTGTGTGCTCGCTTCTTTGCAAATGAGTCTGCAGTTCCACGCTTTGAACCGTGGAAAGGCGCTGGGCTCTGCTAAGATTTCCCCCGGCGCTTCGTTTGCCCTGGGCCAAAGCGAGCCTTCACAATAGCTGAACGCTATCACTGCATACTCGTTCCACTTCCAGAACAGGGCTACCGCGAGGCAGTTCTCCGGGGGAAAACGGCCCTTCGCGAAGGGCAGATCTGCCGAGCTCATTGCAGGAAAGCGAAAGCAAAGGACGCTTTTCTCTCTCTAACCGCTTTCGTCAGAGGAACGGGGGAAGTCACAGTGTTCTTTCTCTCACTGAGATACACACAATCTGACGTTGCCTCTTTGCTCCGTTGCTGGCGAAGAACTGAAATGGACATACATTTCTTTGGGGAAACATAGGGCTTTGCTAGGATTTCTCTAGGCAGTGTGTTTTAAACCCCTAACAACAAACAACACTAACCCTCTAACAACAACAAACACTAACCTCCTGAATAAAAGCAACACTAACTCCCTAACAACAACCAACACTAACCCCCTAACAACAAACAACACGAAAACCCTAACAACAAACTCCACTAAACCCCAAGAAACAACTCTAAACGCCTAAAAACAAAGAATACTAAACACTTAACAACAAACAACACTAACACCCTAACCACAACCAACCCTAACATCATAACAACAAAGAACACTAACACCCTAAGAACAAACAACACTAACCCGCAACGAAAAACAACAGTAACCCCCTTAGAACAAGAACCCTAACCCCCTAACAACAAACAACCCTAAACCATTAATAACAAACAAAACTAACCCCGGAACAACAAACAACACTAACCCCCTAACAACAAACAACACTAAGCCCTTAACAACAAACAACCCTAACCCCGAACAAGAAACATCCCTAACGCCTTAACAACGAACAACATAACCAAACAGCAAACAACACTAACCCACTAAGAACAAACACTAACCCCGTAACAACAAACTACCCTAACCCCGTAACAACAAACAACCCTAACTTACTAACAACAAACAACATTAACCAGCTAACAACAAACAACACTAACCCCCTAACAACCAATAACCCTAAATCCCTAATAACAAACAACACTAACCCCTAACAACAAAAAACCCTAATACACTAACAACAAACAACCCTAACACGCTAAAAACCAACAACACTAACCCCCTAACCACAAACAGCACTAACCCAATCAAAACAAAAAACACTAACCCCCTAACAACAACCAACACTTTCCCCGTAACAACAAACAACACTAACCCCCTAGCAAGAACCAACACTAACCCCCTAACAAGAAAGAACCCTAATCCCCTAACAACAAACCACCCTAAGCCCCTAACAACAAACAACACTAAACCCCTAACAACAAACAACACTAACCCCCTAACATCAAACTAACCTAACCCCCTAACAACAAACAACCCTAAGCCACTAAAAACAAACAACACTAACCCCCTAACAGGAAACTACCCTAACCTCGTAACCAAAAATACCCTAACTCCGTAAGAACAAACACCCCTAAGCCCCTAACAACAAACAACACTAACACACTAACAACCAACAACCCTAAACCTCTAAAAGCAAACAAAACTAACCCCCTAACAACTATCAACACCAACACTGTAACAACAAACACTAACCCCCTAACAACAAACAACTCTAACTCCCTAACAACCAACTACACTAACCTCCTAACCACAAACAGCAATAACCCAGTAAAAACAAAGAACACTAACCCCCTAACAGCAACCAACACTTACCCCCTAAAAACAAACAACACTAACCCCCTAACAGGAAACAACCCTAATCCCCTAACAACAAACAACCCTAAGCCCCTAAGAACAAAAAACTCTAAACACCGAACAACAGACAACACTAAACCCCTAACCACAAACAACACTAACCCCCTAACAACCAACAACACTAACCCCCTAACCACAAACTACACTAACACCCTAACAACAAACAACACTAAACCCCAACAAGAAACAAACCTAAACCCCTAACAACAAACAACACTAACCCCTAACAACCAGCAACACTAACTCCCTAACCCCAAACAGCACTAACCCACTAAGAACAAAAAACACTAACCTACTAACAACAACCAACACTAACGCCCTAAGAACAAACAACACTAACCCCCTAACAACAAACAACCCTAACCCCCTAACAACAAACAACCGTAACCAAACAACAAAGAACCCTAACCCACTAACAACAAACAACACTAACTCTATAACAAGAAACTACACTAACCCCGTAACAACAAAAAATCCTATCCCCGTAATAACAAAGAACACTAACCCCGTAACAACAAACAACCCTAACCCCCTAACAGCAAACAACCCTAACCCCCTAACAACCAATAACCCTAACCGCCTAACAACAACCAACACTTTCCCCCTAAAAACAAACAACACTAACCCCCTAACAACAAACAACCCTAACCCCCTAAACAACCAGCAACACTAACCCCCTAACCACCAGCACCACTAAGTCAGTAAAAACAAAAAAAACTAACCCCCTAGCAACAACCAACACTTATCCCCTAAAAACAAACAACACTAACCCCCAACAAGAAAGAACCCAAATCCTTTAACAGCAAACAACTCTAACCCCCTAACAGCAAAAAACTCTGAACCCCTAACAACAAACAACACTAACCCACTAACAACAAACAACCCTAACCCCCTAACAACAAAGAACCCTGACCCCCTAACAACCAGCAACACTAACCCCCAACCACAAACACTAATACCCTAAGAACAAAAACCACAAAACCCCAACAAGAAACAACCCTAAACAGCTAACAATAAACAACACTAACCTCCTAACAACAACTATCACTAACACCCTAACAACAACCATCCCTAAACCCCCAACAGCAAACACCACTATCCCCCAACAAGAAACAACCCTAAACCCCTAAAAAGAAACATTAACCCCGTAACAACAAACAACACTAACGCTCTAATCACAAAAAACACTAACACCCTAAGAACAAACAACACCAACCCCCTAACAACAAACAACACTAACACCCTAACAACAACAAACCCAAAACCCTTAATAACAAACGCTGACCCCGAACAAGAAACATTAACCCCCAACAAAAAAAAGCACAAACCCCCTAACAACAACAACACTAATCCCCTAACAACAAACAACCCTAACCCACTAACAACAAACAACCTTAACCCCCAAAAACAAACAACCCTAACCCCCTAAAAACCAACAACACTAACCCCCTAACAACAAACAACACTTACCCCCTAACAACAAACAATCCTAACACCCTAAAAACAAACAATGCAAACCCCCTAAAAACAAACAACCCTAAAACCCGAAAAACAAACAACACTGAACCCCTAAAAACAAACAACACTAAGCCACTAACAACACACAGCACTAATCCACTAACAACAAAAAACACTAACGCCCTAATGACAAGCAACACTAACACCTAACAACAAACAACACTAAACACCTAACAACCATCGACCCTAATCTCCTAACAAGAAACAACCCTAACGCCCTGACAACAAACAACACTCACCCCCTAACAACAAATAACACTGAACCCCTAACAAAAAACCAAATTAACCCCTAATAACAAACAACCCTAACCCCTAACAACAAACAACCCTAACACCCTAACAACAAGCAACACTCAGCCCCTAACAACAAACAACACTAACCCCCAAAAACAAACAACAATAACCAACTAAAAAAACACAATCCTAACCCCCTAACAACAAAAAACACTAATACCCTAAAAACAAACAACTCTAAACAGCTAAAAACAAACAACACTGAACCCCTGACAACAAACAACACTAATCCCCTAACAACAAACAACCCTAACCCACTAAAAACAAACAAAATTGATCCCCTAACAAACAACACTAACCTCCAACAACAAACAACACTAACTCCCCAACATAAAACAACACTAAGCCCCGAACAACAAAAAACTCTAACACACTGACAAACACTCCTAACAGCCTAACAACAAGCAACACTAACCCCCTAAGAACAACAAACCTAAACCCCTAACAACAAACAACACTAACCCCCAAACAACAAACAACAATAAACCCCTAACAACAAACAACACTAACCCCCTAACAACAAACAGCCCTAACCCCGTAACAAAAAACAAACCTAACCACCTAACAACAAACAACCCTAACAAAATAACAACAAACTACCCTAACCCCCAAAAAACAAACAACCCTAACCCGCAACCATAAACAGCACTAACACCCTAACCACAAACAACACTAACACCCTAACCACAAACAACACTAACCCCGTAAGAACAAACAACACTAACCCCCTAACAACAAACAACACTAAC
This sequence comes from Loxodonta africana, assembly GCF_030014295.1. NCBI lineage: Eukaryota > Metazoa > Chordata > Mammalia > Proboscidea > Elephantidae > Loxodonta > Loxodonta africana. The sequence continues at coordinate 136,263,598 of NC_087348.1, forward strand.
ATCCTAACAACAAAAACTACTAAACCCCAACAAGAAATAACCCTAAACCCGTAACAACAAACACTAACCCCCTAACAACAAACAACACTAAACCCCTAACAAGAAACTAACCCAGCCCCGTAACAACAAACAACCCTAACCTCCTAACAACAAACAACCTTAAACCCCTAACAACAAACAACCCTAAACCCCTAACAACAAACAACACTAACACCCTAACAACAAAAACCACTAAACCCCAACAAGAAACAACACTAAACCCCTAACAACAAACACTAACCCCCTAACAACAAACAACACTAAACCCCTAACAAGAAACTAACCTAACCCTGTAATAACAAACAACCCTAACCTCCTAACAGCAAACAACCTTAACCCCCTAACAACAAACAACCCTAAAACCCTAACAACAAACAATCCTAACCAACTAACAACCAAGAACGCTCACCCCCTAACCACAAACAACACTAACACCCTAACCAAAAACAAGACAAACCCCGTAAGAACAAACAACACTAACCCCCTAACAACAAACAACACTAACACCCTAACAACAAAAACTACTAAACCCCAACAAGAAACAACCCTAAACCCCTAACAACAAACACTAACCCCCTAACAACAAACAACACTAAACCCCTAACAAGAAACTAACCTAACTCCGTAATAACAAACAACCCTAACCTCCTAACAACAAACAACCCTAAACCCCTAACAACAAACAACCCTAACCTTCTAACAACAAACAACCCTAACCCCCTAACAAACAACAACACTAACCCCCTAACAACAAACAACACTAACACCCTAACAACAAAAACTACTAAACCCCAACAAGAAACAACCCTAAACCCCTAACAACAAACACTAACCCCCTAACAACAAACAACACTAAACCCCTAACAAGAAACTAACCTAAACCCGTAACAACAAACAACCCTAACCTCCTAACAACAAACAACCTTAAACCCCTAACAACAAACAACCCTAAACCCCTAACAACAAACAACACTAACACCCTAACAACAAAAACCACTAAACCCCAACAAGAAACAACACTAAACCCCTAACAACAAACACTAACCCCCTAACAACAAACAACACTAAACCCCTAACAAGAAACTAACCTAACCCTGTAACAACAAACAGCCCTAACCTCCTAACAACAAACAACCTTAACCCCCTAATAACAAACATCTATAAACCCCTAACAACAAACAATTCTAACCCCCTAACAACCAACAACGCTCACCCCCTAACCACAAACAACACTAACACCCTAACCACAAAAACACTAACCCCGTAAGAACAAACAACACCAACCCCCTAACAACAAACAACCTTAAACCCCTAACAACAAACAACACTAAACCCCTAACAACAAACAACACTAACACCCTAACAACAAAAACCACTAAACCCCAACAAGAAACAACACTAAACCCCTAACAACAAACACTAACCCTCTAACAACAAACAACACTAAACCCCTAACAAGAAACTAACCTAAACCTGTAACAACAAACAACCCTAACCTCCTAACAACAAACAAACCTAACCCCCAACAAACAACAACACTACCCCCTAACCACAAACAACACTAACACCCTAACAACAAAAACTACTAAACCCCAACAAGAAGCAAACCTGAACCCCTAACAACAAACACTAACCCCCTAACAACAAACAACACTAAACCCCTAACAAGAAACTAACCTAACCCTGTAACAACAAACAACCCTAACCTCCTAACAACAAACAACCTTAACCCCCTAACAACAAACAACCCTAAACCCCTAACAACAAACAACCCTAACCCCCTAACAACCAACAACGCACACCCCCTAACCACAAACAACACTAACACCCTAACCACAAACAACACTAACCCCTTAAGAACAAACAACACTAACCACCTAACAACAAAGAACACTAACACCCTAACAACAAAAACCACTAAACCCAACAAGAAACAACCCTACACCCCTAACAACAAACACTAAACCCCTAACAACAAACAACACTAAACCCCTAAGAAGAAACTAACCTAACCCCATAACAACAAACAACCCTAACCTCCTAACAACAAACAACCTTAAACCCCTAACAACAAACAACCCTAAACCCCTAACAAACAACACTAACACCCTAACAACAAACAACACTAACACCCTAACAACAAAAACCACTAAACCCCAACAAGAAACAACACTAAATCCCTAACAAAAAACACTAACCCCCTAACAACAAACAACACTAAACCCCTAACAAGAAACTAACCTAACCCTGTAACAACAAACAACCCTAACCTCCTAACAAAAAACAACCCTAAAACCCTAACAAACAACAACACTAACTCCCTAACCACAAACAACACTAACACCCTAACAACAAAAACTACTAAACCCCAACAAGAAACAACCCTAAACCCCTAACAACAAACACTAACCCCCTAACAACAAACAACAGTAAACCCCTAACAAGATACTAACCTAACCCTGTAACAACAAACAGCCCTAACCTCCTAACAACAAACCACCTTAACCCCCTAACAACAAACAACCCTAAACCCCTAACAACAAACAATCCTAACCCTCTAACAACCAACAAATCTCACCCCCTAACCACAAACAACACTAACACCCTAACCACAAACAACACTAACCCCGTAAGAACAAACAACACTAACCCCCTAACCACAAACAACACTAACACCCTAACAACAAAAACTACTAAACCCCAAAAAGAAACAACCCTAAACCCCTAACAATAAACACTAACCCCCTAACAACAAACAACACTAAACCCCTAACAAGAAACTAACCTAACCCTGTAACAACAAACAACCCTAACCTCCTAACAACAAACAACCTTAACCCCCTAACAACAAACAACCCTAAACCCCTAACAACAAACAATCCTAACCCCCTAACAACCAACAACGCACACCCCCTAACCACAAACAACACTAACACCCTAACCACAAACAACACTAACCCCGTAAGAACAAACTACACTAACCCCCTAACAACAAACAACACTAACACCCTAACAACAAAAACTACTAAACCCCAACAAGAAACAACCCTAAATCCCTAACAACAAACACTAACCCCCTAACAACAAACAACAGTAAACCCCTAACAAGAAACTAACCTAACCCCGTAACAACAAACAACACTAACATCCTAACAACAAACATCCTTAACCCCCTAACAACAAACAACCCTAAACCCCTAACAACAAACAATCCTAACCCCCTAACAACCAACAACGCACACCCCCTAAACACAAACAACACTAACACCCTAACCACAAACAACACTAACCCCGTGAGAACAAACAACACTAACCCCCTAACCACAAACAACACTAACACCCTAACAACAAAAACTACTAAACCCCAAAAAGAAACAACCCTAAACCCCTAACAACAAACACTAACCCCCTAACAACAAACAACACTAAACCCCTAACAAGAAACTAAACTAACCCTGTAACAACAAACAACCCTAACCTCCTAACAACAAACAACCTTAAACCCCTAACAACAAACAACCCTAAACCCCTAACAACAAAAAACACTAACACCCTAACAACAAAAAACACTAAACCCCAACAAGAAACAACACTAAACCCCTAACAACAAACACTAACCCCCTAACAACAAACAACACTAAACCCCTAACAAGAAACTAACCTAACCCTGTAACAACAAACAACCCTAACATCCTAACAACAAACAACCTTAACCCCCTAACAACAAACAACCCTAAACCCCTAACAACAAACAATCCTAACCCCCTAACAACCAACAACGCACACCCCCTAACCACAAACAACACTAACACCCTAACCACAAACAACACTAACCCCGTAAGAACAAACTACACTAACCCCCTAACAACAAACAACACTAACACCCTAACAACAAAAACTACTAAACCCCAACAAGAAACAACCCTAAATCCCTAACAACAAACACTAACCCCCTAACAACAAACAACAGTAAACCCCTAACAAGAAACTAACCTAACCCTGTAACAACAAACAGCCCTAACCTCCTAACAACAAACCACCTTAACCCCCTAACAACAAACAACCCTAAACCCCTAACAACAAACAATCCTAACCCCCTAACAACCAACAACTCTCACCCCCTAACCACAAACAACACTAACACCCTAACCACAAACAACACTAACCCCGTAAGAACAAACAACACTAACCCCCTAACCACAAACAACACTAACACCCTAACAACAAAAACTACTAAACCCCAAAAAGAAACAACCCTAAACCCCTAACAACAAACACTAACCCCCTAACAACAAACAACACTAAACCCCTAACAAGAAACTAAACTAACCCTGTAACAACAAACAACCCTAACCTCCTAACAACAAACAACCTTAAACCCCTAACAACAAACAACCCTAAACCCCTAACAACAAAAAACACTAACACCCTAAGAACAAAAAACACTAAACCCCAACAAGAAACAACACTAAACCCCTAACAACAAACACTAACCCCCTAACAACAAACAACACTAAACCCCTAACAAGAAACTAACCTAACCCTGTAACAACAAACAACCCTAACATCCTAACAACAAACATCCTTAACCCCCTAACAACAAACAACCCTAAACCCCTAACAACAAACAATCCTAACCCCCTAACAACCAACAACGCACACCCCCTAACCACAAACAACACTAACACCCTAACCACAAACAACACTAACCCCGTAAGAACAAACTACACTAACCCCCTAACAACAAACAACACTAACACCCTAACAACAAAAACTACTAAACCCCAACAAGAAACAACCCTAAATCCCTAACAACAAACACTAACCCCCTAACAACAAACAACAGTAAACCCCTAACAAGAAACTAACCTAACCCCGTAACAACAAACAACACTAACATCCTAACAACAAACATCCTTAACCCCCTAAGAACAAACAACCCTAAACCCCTAACAACAAACAATCCTAATCCCCTAACAACCAACAACGCACACCCCCTAACCACAAACAACACTAACACCCTAACCACAAACAACACTAACCCCGTAAGAACAAACTACACTAACCCGCTAACAACAAACAACACTAACACCCTAACAACAAAAACTACTAAACCCCAACAAGAAACAAACCTAAACCCCTAACAACAAACACTAACCCCCTAACAACAAACAACACTAAACCCCTAACAAGAAACTAACCTAACCCCGTAACAACAAACAACCCTAACCTCCTAACAACAAACAACCTTAAACCCCTAACAACAAACAACACTAAACCCCTAACAACAAACAACACTAACACCCTAACAACAAAAACCACTAAACCCCAACAAGAAACAACACTAAATCCCTAACAACAAACACTAACCCCCTAACAACAAACAACACTAAACCCCTAACAGGAAACTAACCTAACCCTGTAACAACAAACAACCCTAACCTCCTAACAAAAAACAACCCTAAAACCCTAACAAACAACAACACTAACTCCCTAACCACAAACAACACTAACACACTAGCAACAAAAACTACTAAACCCCAACAAGAAACAACCCTAAACCCCTAACAACAAACACTAACCCCCTAACAACAAACAACACTAAACCCCTAACAAGATACTAACCTAACCCTGTAACAACAAACAGCCCTAACCTCCTAACAACAAACCACCTTAACCCCCTAACAACAAACAACCCTAAACCCCTAACAACAAACAATCCTAACCCCCTAACAACCAACAACTCTCACCCCCTAACCACAAACAACACTAACACCCTAACCACAAACAACACTAACCCCGTAAGAACAAACAACACTAACCCCCTAACCACAAACAACACTAACACCCTAACAACAAAAACTACTAAACCCCAAAAAGAAACAACCCTAAACCCCTAACAACAAACACTAACCCCCTAACAACAAACAACACTAAACCCCTAACAAGAAACTAAACTAACCCCGTAACAACAAACAACCCTAACCTCCTAACAACAACCTTAAAGCCCTAACAACAAACAACCCTAAACCCCTAACAACAAACAACACTAACACCCTAACAACAAAAACCACTAAACCCCAACAAGAAACAACACTAAACCCCTAACAACAAACACTAACCCCCTAACAACAAACAACACTAAACCCCTAACAAGAAACTAACCTAACCCTGTAACAACAAACAGCCCTAACCTCCTAACAACAAACAACCTTAACCCCCTAACAAACAACAACACTAACCCCCTAACCACAAACAACACTAACACCCTAACAACAAAAACTACTAAACCCCAACAAGAAACAGCCCTAAACCCCTAACAACAAACACTAACCCCCTAACAACTAAAAACACTAAACCCCTAACAAGAAACTAACCTAACCCCGTAACAACAAACAACCCTAACCTCCTAACAACAAACAATCTTAAACCCCTAACAACAAACAACCCTAAACCCCTAACAACAAACAACACTAACACCCTTACAACAAAAACCACTAAACCCCAACAAGAAACAACACTAAACCCCTAACAACAAACACTAACCCCCTAACAACAAACAACACTAAACCCCTAACAAGAAACTAACCTAACCCTGTAACAACAAAGATCCCTAACCTCCTAACAACAAACAACCTTAACCCCCTGAGAACAAACAACCCTAAACCCCTAACAACAAACCATCCTAACCTCCTAACAACCAACAACCTACACCCCCTAACCACAAACAACACTAACACCCTAACCACAAACAACACTAACCCCGTAAGAACAAACAACACTAACCCCCTAACAACAAACAATACTAACACCCTAACAACAAAAACTACTAAACCCCAACAAGAAACAACCCTAAACCCCTAACAACAAACACTAACCCCCTAACAACAAACAACACTAAACCCGTAACAAGAAACTAACCTAACCCTGTAAAAACAAACAACCCTAACCTCCTAACAACAAACAACCTTAACCCCCTAACAACAAACAACACTAAACCCCTAACAACAAACAATCCTAACCCCCTAACAACCAACAACGCTCATCCTCTAACCACAAACAACACTAACCCCCTAACAACAAACAACACTAACACCCTAACAACAAAAACTACTAAACCCCAACAAGAAACAAGCCTAAACTTCTAACAACAAACACTAACCCCCTAACAACAAACAACACTAAACCCCTAACAAGAAACTAACCTAACTCCGTAACAACAAACAACCCTAACCTCCTAACAACAAACAACCCTAAACCCCTAACAACAAACAACCCTAACCTTCTAACAACAAACAACCCTAACCCCCTAACAAACAACAACACTAACCCCCTAACCACAAACAACACTAACACCCTAACAACAAAAACTACTAAACCCCAACAAGAAACAACCCTAAACCCCTAACAACAAACACTCACTAACCCCCTAAGAAAAAACAACACTAAACCCCTAACAAGAAACTAACCTAACCCCGTAACAACAAACAACCCTAACCTCCTAACAAAAACAACCCTAACCCCCTAACAAACAACAACACGAACCCCCTAACCACAAACAACACTAACACCCTAACAACAAAAATTACTAAACCCCAACAAGAAACAACCCTAAACCCCTAACAACAAACACTAACCCCCTAACAACAAAAAACACTAAACCCCTAACAAGAAACTAACCTAACCCCGTAACAACAAACAACCCTAACCTCGTAACAACAAACAACCTTAAACCCCTAACAACAAACAACCCTAAACACCTAACAACAAACAACACTAACACCCTAACAACAAAAACCACTAAACCCCAACAACAAACAACACTAAACCCCTAACAACAAACACTAACCCCCTAACAACAAACAACACTAAACCCCTAACAAGAAACTAACCTAACCCTGTAACAACAAATATCCCTAACCTCCTAACAACAAACAACCTTAACCCCCTAACAACAAACAACCCTAAACCTCTAACAACAAACAATCCTAACCCCCTAACAACCAACAACGCTCACCCCCTAACCACAAGCAACACTAACACCCTAACCACAAACAACACTAACACCCTAACCACAAACAACACTAACACCCTAACAACAAAAACTACTAAACCCCAACAAGAAACAACCCTAAACCCCTAACAACAAACACTAACCCCCTAACAACAAACAACCCTAAACCCCTAACAACAAACAACACTAACACCCTAACAACAAAAACCACTAAACCCCAACAAGAAACAACACAAAACCCCTAACAACAAACACTAACACCCTAACAACAAACAACACTAAACCCCTAACAAGAAACTAACCTAACCCTGTAAAAACAAACAACCCTAACCTCCTAACAACAAACAACCCTAACCCCCTAACAAACAACAACACTAATCCCCTAACCACAAACAACACTTACACCCTAACAACAAAAACTACTAAACCCCAACAAGAAACAACCCTAAACCCCTAACAACAAACACTAACCCCCTAACAACAAACAACACTAAACCCCTAACAAGAAACTAACCTAACCCCGTAACAACAAACAACCCTAACCTCCTAACAGCAAACAACCTTAAACCCCTAACAACAAACAACCCTAAACCCCTAACAACAAACAACACTAACACCCTAACAACAAAAACCACTAAACTCCAACAAGAAACAACACTAAACCCCTAACAACAAACACTAACCCCCTAACAACAAACAACACTAAACCCCTAACAAGAAACTAACCTAACCCTGTAACAACAAACAGCCCTAACCTCCTAACAACAAACCACCTTAACCCCCTAACAACAAACAACCCTAAACCCCTAACAACAAACAATCCCAACCCCCTAACAACCAACAACTCTCACCCCCTAACCACAAACAACACTAACACCCTAACAACAAACAACACTAACCCCGTAAGAACAAACAACACTAACCCCCTAACCACAAACAACACTAACACCCTAACAACAAAAACTACTAAACTCCAAAAAGAAACAACCCTAAACCCCTAACAACAAACACTAACCCCCTAACAACAAACAACACTAAACCCCTAACAAGAAACTAACCTATCCCTTTCACAACAAACAACCCTAACCTCCTAACAACAAACAACCTTAAACCCCTAACAACAAACAACCCTAAACCCCTAGCAACAAAAAACACTAACACCCTAACAACAAAAAACACTAAACCCCAACAAGAAACAACGCTAAACCCCTAACAACAAACACTAACCCCCTAACAACAAACAACACTAAACCCCTAACAAGAAACTAACCTAACCCTGTAACAACAAACAACCCTAACCTCGTAACAACAAACAACCTTAACCCCCTAACAACAAACAACCCTAAACCCCTAACAACAAACAATCCTAACCCCCTAACAACGAACAACGCACACCCCCTATCCACAAACAACACTAACCCCCTAACAACAAACAACACTAACACCCTAAACACAAACAACACTAACCCCGTAAGAACAAACAACACTAACCCCCTAACCACAAACAACACTAACACCCTAACAACAAAAACTACTATACCCCAAAAAGAAACAACCCTAAACCCCTAACAACAAACACTAACCCCCTAACAACAAAAAACACTAAACCCCTAACAAGAAACTAACCCAACCCCGTAACAACAAACAACCCTAACCCCCTAACAACAAACAACCCTAAACCCCTAACAACAAACACCCCTAAGCTTCTAACAACAAACAACCCTAACCGCCTAACAAACAACAACACTAACCCCCTAACCACAAACAACACTAACACCCTAACAACAAAAACTACTAAACTCCAACAAGAAACAACCCTAAACCCCTAATAACAAACACAACCCCCTGACAACAAACAACCCTAAACCCCTAACAACAAACAACACTAACACGCTAACAACAAAAACCACTAAACCCCAACAAGAAACAACACTAAACCCCTAACAACAAACACTAACCCCCTAACAACAAACAACACTAAACCCCTAACAAGAAACTAACCTAACCCTGTAACAACAAACAACCCTAACCTCCTAACAACAAACAACCTTAACCCCCTAACAACAAACAACCCTAAACCCCTAACAACAAACAATCCTAACCCCCTAACAACCAACAACGCACACCCCCTAACCACAAACAACACTAACACCCTAACCACAAACAACACTAACCCCGTAAGAACAAACAACACTAATCTCCTAACAACAAAGAACACTAACACCCTAACAACAAAAACTACTAAACCCCAACAAGAAACAACCCTAAACCCCTAACAACAAACACTAACCCCCTAACAACAAACAACACTAAACCCCTAACAAGAAACTAACCTAACCCCGTAACAACAAACAACCCTAACCTCCTAACAACAAACAACCTTAAACCCCTAACAACAAACAACCCTAAACCCCTAACAACAAACAACACTAACACCCTAACAACAAAAACCACCAAACCCCAACAAGAAACAACACTAAACCCCTAACAACAAACACTAACCCCCTAACAACAAACAACACTAAACCCCTAACAAGAAACTAACCTAACCCTGTAACAACAAACAACCCTAACCTCCTAACAACAAACAACCTTAACCCCCTAACAACAAACAACCCTAAACCCCTAACAACAAACAATCCTAACCTTCTAACAACCAACAACGCTCACCCCATAACCACAAACAACACTAACACCCTAACCACAAACAACACTAACCCTCTAAGAACAAACAACACTAACCCCCTAACAACAAACAACACTAACACCCTAACAACCAAAACTACTAAACCCCAACAAGAAACAACACTAAACCCCTAACAACAAACACTAACCCCCTAACAACAAACAACACTAAACCCCTAACAAGAAACTAACCTATCCCTTTAACAACAAACAACCCTAACCTCCTAACAACAAACAACCTTAAACCCCTAACAACAAACAACCCTAAACCCCTAGCAACAAAAAACACTAACACCCTAACAACAAAAAACACTAAACCCCAACAAGAAACAACACTAAACCCCTAACAACAAACACTAACCCCCTAACAACAAACAACACTAAACCCCTAACAAGAAACTAACCTAACCCTGTAACAACAAACAACCCTAACCTCCTAACAACAAACAACCTTAACCCCCTAACAACAAACAACCCTAAACCCCTAACAACAAACAATCCTAACCCCCTAACAACCAACAACGCACACCCCCTATCCACAAACAACACTAACCCCCTAACAACAAACAACACTAACACCCTAAACACAAACAACACTAACCCCGAAAGAACAAACAACACTAACCCCCTAACCACAAACAAAACTAACACCCTAACAACAAAAACTACTATACCCCAAAAAGAAACAACCCTAAACCCCTAACAACAAACACTAACCCCCTAACAACAAAAAACACTAAACCCCTAACAAGAAACTAACCCAACCCCGTAACAACAAACAACCCTAACCCCCTAACAACAAACAACCCTAAACCCCTAACAACAAACAACCCTAAGCTTCTAACAACAAACAACCCTAACCGCGTAACAAACAACAACACTAACCCCCTAACCACAAACAACACTAACACCCTAACAACAAAAACTACTAAACTCCAACAAGAAACAACCCTAAACCCCTAATAACAAACACAACCCCCTGACAACAAACAACCCTAAACCCCTAACAACAAACAACACTAACACGCTAACAACAAAAACCACTAAACCCCAACAAGAAACAACACTAAACCCGTAACAACAAACACTAACTCCCTAACAACAAACAACACTAAACCCCTAACAAGAAACTAACCTAACCCTGTAACAACAAACAACCCTAACATCCTAACAACAAACATCCTTAACCCCCTAACAACAAACAACCCTAAACCCCTAACAACAAACAATCCTAACCCCCTAACAACCAACAACGCACACCCCCTAACCACAAACAACACTAACACCCTAACCACAAACAACACTAACCCCGTAAGAACAAACTACACTAACCCCCTAACAACAAACAACGCTAACACCCTAACAACAAAAACTACTAAACCCCAACAAGAAACAACCCTAAACCCCTAACAACAAACACTAACCCCCTAACAACAAACAACACTAAACCCCTAACAAGAAACTAACCTAACCCCGTAACAACAAACAACCCTAACCTCCTAACAACAAACAACCTTAAACCCCTAACAACAAACAACCCTAAACCCCTAACAACAAACAACACTAACACCCTAACAACAAAAACCACCAAACCCCAACAAGAAACAACACTAAACCCCTAACAACAAACACTAACCCCCTAACAACAAACAACACTAAACCCCTAACAAGAAACTAACCTAACCCTGTAACAACAAACAACCCTAACCTCCTAACAACAAACAACCTTAACCCCCTAACAACAAACAACCCTAAACCCCTAACAACAAACAATCCTAACCCCCTAACAACCAACAACGCACACCCCCTATCCACAAACAACACTAACCCCCTAACAACAAACAACACTAACACCCTAAACACAAACAACACTAACCCCGTAAGAACAAACAACACTAACACCCTAACAACAAAAACTACTATACCCCAAAAAGAAACAACCCTAAACCCCTAACAACAAACACTAACCCCCTAACAACAAAAAACACTAAACCCCTAACAAGAAACTAACCCAACCCCGTAACAACAAACAACCCTAACCCCCTAACAACAAACAACCCTAAACCCCTAACAACAAACAACCCTAAGCTTCTAACAACAAACAACCCTAACCGCCAAACAAACAACAACACTAACCCCCTAACCACAAACAACACTAACACCCTAACAACAAAAACTACTAAACCCCAACAAGAAACTAACCTAACCCTGTAACAACAAACAACCCTAACCTCCTAACAACAAACAACCTTAACCCCCTAACAACAAACAACCCTAAACCCCTAACAACAAACAATCCTAACCCCCTAACAACCAACAACGCACACCCCCTATCCACAAACAACACTAACCCCCTAACAACAAACAACACTAACACCCTAAACACAAACAACACTAACCCCGAAAGAACAAACAACACTAACCCCCTAACCACAAACAACACTAACACCCTAACAACAAAAACTACTATACCCCAAAAAGAAACAACCCTAAACCCCTAACAACAAACACTAACACCCTAACAACAAAAAACACTAAACCCCTAACAAGAAACTAACCCAACCCCGTAACAACAAACAACCCTAACCCCCTAACAACAAACAACCCTAAACCCCTAACAACAAACAACCCTAAGCTTCTAACAACAAACAACCCTAACCGCGTAACAAACAACAACACTAACCCCCTAACCACAAACAACACTAACACCCTAACAACAAAAACTACTAAACTCCAACAAGAAACAACCCTAAACCCCTAATAACAAACACAACCCCCTGACAACAAACAACCCTAAACCCCTAACAACAAACAACACTAACACGCTAACAACAAAAACCACTAAACCCCAACAAGAAACAACACTAAACCCGTAACAACAAACACTAACTCCCTAACAACAAACAACACTAAACCCCTAACAAGAAACTAACCTAACCCTGTAACAACAAACAACCCTAACATCCTAACAACAAACATCCTTAACCCCCTAACAACAAACAACCCTAAACCCCTAACAACAAACAATCCTAACCCCCTAACAACCAACAACGCACACCCCCTAACCACAAACAACACTAACACCCTAACCACAAACAACACTAACCCCGTAAGAACAAACTACACTAACCCCCTAACAACAAACAACGCTAACACCCTAACAACAAAAACTACTAAACCCCAACAAGAAACAACCCTAAACCCCTAACAACAAACACTAACCCCCTAACAACAAACAACACTAAACCCCTAACAAGAAACTAACCTAACCCCGTAACAACAAACAACCCTAACCTCCTAACAACAAACAACCTTAAACCCCTAACAACAAACAACCCTAAACCCCTAACAACAAACAACACTAACACCCTAACAACAAAAACCACCAAACCCCAACAAGAAACAACACTAAACCCCTAACAACAAACACTAACCCCCTAACAACAAACAACACTAAACCCCTAACAAGAAACTAACCTAACCCTGTAACAACAAACAACCCTAACCTCGTAACAACAAACAACCTTAACCCCCTAACAACAAACAACCCTAAACCCCTAACAACAAACAATCCTAACCCCCTAACAACGAACAACGCACACCCCCTATCCACAAACAACACTAACCCCCTAACAACAAACAACACTAACACCCTAAACACAAACAACACTAACCCCGTAAGAACAAACAACACTAACCCCCTAACCACAAACAACACTAACACCCTAACAACAAAAACTACTATACCCCAAAAAGAAACAACCCTAAACCCCTAACAACAAACACTAACCCCCTAACAACAAAAAACACTAAACCCCTAACAAGAAACTAACCCAACCCCGTAACAACAAACAACCCTAACCCCCTAACAACAAACAACCCTAAACCCCTAACAACAAACACCCCTAAGCTTCTAACAACAAACAACCCTAACCGCCTAACAAACAACAACACTAACCCCCTAACCACAAACAACACTAACACCCTAACAACAAAAACTACTAAACTCCAACAAGAAACAACCCTAAACCCCTAATAACAAACACAACCCCCTGACAACAAACAACCCTAAACCCCTAACAACAAACAACACTAACACGCTAACAACAAAAACCACTAAACCCCAACAAGAAACAACACTAAACCCCTAACAACAAACACTAACCCCCTAACAACAAACAACACTAAACCCCTAACAAGAAACTAACCTAACCCTGTAACAACAAACAACCCTAACCTCCTAACAACAAACAACCTTAACCCCCTAACAACAAACAACCCTAAACCCCTAACAACAAACAATCCTAACCCCCTAACAACCAACAACGCACACCCCCTAACCACAAACAACACTAACACCCTAACCACAAACAACACTAACCCCGTAAGAACAAACAACACTAATCTCCTAACAACAAAGAACACTAACACCCTAACAACAAAAACTACTAAACCCCAACAAGAAACAACCCTAAACCCCTAACAACAAACACTAACCCCCTAACAACAAACAACCCTAACCTCCTAACAGCAAACAACCTTAAACCCCTAACAACAAACAACCCTAAACCCCTAACAACAAACAACACTAACACCCTAACAACAAAAACCACTAAACTCCAACAAGAAACAACACTAAACCCCTAACAACAAACACTAACCCCCTAACAACAAACAACACTAAACCCCTAACAAGAAACTAACCTAACCCTGTAACAACAAACAGCCCTAACCTCCTAACAACAAACCACCTTAACCCCCTAACAACAAACAACCCTAAACCCCTAACAACAAACAATCCCAACCCCCTAACAACCAACAACGCTCACCCCCTAACCACAAACAACACTAACACCCTAACAACAAACAACGCTAACCCCGTAAGAACAAACAGCACTAACCCCCTAACCACAAACAACACTAACACCCTAACAACAAAAACTACTAAACTCCAAAAAGAAACAACCCTAAACCCCTAACAACAAACACTAACCCCCTAACAACAAACAACACTAAACCCCTAACAAGAAACTAACCTATCCCTTTAACAACAAACAACCCTAACCTCCTAACAACAAACAACCTTAAACCCCTAACAACAAACAACCCTAAACCCCTAGCAACAAAAAACACTAACACCCTAACAACAAAAAACACTAAACCCCAACAAGAAACAACACTAAACCCCTAACAACAAACACTAACCCCCTAACAACAAACAACACTAAACCCCTAACAAGAAACTAACCTAACCCTGTAACAACAAACAACCCTAACCTCCTAACAACAAACAACCTTAACCCCCTAACAACAAACAACCCTAAACCCCTAACAACAAACAATCCTAACCCCCTAACAACCAACAACGCACACCCCCTATCCACAAACAACACTAACCCCCTAACAACAAACAACACTAACACCCTAAACACAAACAACACTAACCCCGTAAGAACAAACAACACTAACCCCCTAACCACAAACAACACTAACACCCTAACAACAAAAACTACTATACCCCAAAAAGAAACAACCCTAAACCCCTAACAACAAACACTAACCCCCTAACAACAAAAAACACTAAACCCCTAAAAAGAAACTAACCCAACCCCGTAACAACAAACAACCCTAACCCCCTAACAACAAACAACCCTAAACCCCTAACAACAAACAACCCTAAGCTTCTAACAACAAACAACCCTAACCGCCAAACAAACAACAACACTAACCCCCTAACCACAAACAACACTAACACCCTAACAACAAAAACTACTAAACTCCAACAAGAAACAACCCTAAACCCCTAATAACAAACACAACCCCCTGACAACAAACAACCCTAAACCCCTAACAACAAACAACACTAACACGCTAACAACAAAAACCACTAAACCCCAACAAGAAACAACACTAAACCCGTAACAACAAACACTAACTCCCTAACAACAAACAACACTAAACCCCTAACAAGAAACCAACCTAACCCTGTAACAACAAACAACCCTAACATCCTAACAACAAACATCCTTAACCCCCTAACAACAAACAACCCTAAACCCCTAACAACAAACAATCCTAACCCCCTAACAACCAACAACGCACACCCCCTAACCACAAACAACACTAACACCCTAACCACAAACAACACTAACCCCGTAAGAACAAACTACACTAACCCCCTAACAACAAACAACGCTAACACCCTAACAACAAAAACTACTAAACCCCAACAAGAAACAACCCTAAACCCCTAACAACAAACACTAACCCCCAACAACAAACAACACTAAACCCCTAACAAGAAACTAACCTAACCCCGTAACAACAAACAACCCTAACCTCCTAACAACAAACAACCTTAAACCCCTAACAACAAACAACCCTAAACCCCTAACAACAAACAACACTAACACCCTAACAACAAAAACCACCAAACCCCAACAAGAAACAACACTAAACCCCTAACAACAAACACTAACCCCCTAACAACAAACAACACTAAACCCCTAACAAGAAACTAACCTAACCCTGTAACAACAAACAACCCTAACCTCCTAACAACAAACAACCTTAACCCCCTAACAACAAACAACCCTAAACCCCTAACAACAAACAATCCTAACCCCCTAACAACCAACAACGCTCACCCCATAACCACAAACAACACTAACACCCTAACCACAAACAACACTAACCCTCTAAGAACAAACAACACTAACCCCCTAACAACAAACAACACTAACACCCTAACAACCAAAACTACTAAACCCCAACAAGAAACAACACTAAACCCCTAACAACAAACACTAACCCCCTAACAACAAACAACACTAAACCCCTAACAAGAAACTAACCTATCCCTTTAACAACAAACAACCCTAACCTCCTAACAACAAACAACCTTAAACCCCTAACAACAAACAACCCTAAACCCCTAGCAACAAAAAACACTAACACCCTAACAACAAAAAACACTAAACCCCAACAAGAAACAACACTAAACCCCTAACAACAAACACTAACCCCCTAACAACAAACAACACTAAACCCCTAACAAGAAACTAACCTAACCCTGTAACAACAAACAACCCTAACCTCCTAACAACAAACAACCTTAACCCCCTAACAACAAACAACCCTAAACCCCTAACAACAAACAATCCTAACCCCCTAACAACCAACAACGCACACCCCCTATCCACAAACAACACTAACCCCCTAACAACAAACAACACTAACACCCTAAACACAAACAACACTAACCCCGAAAGAACAAACAACACTAACCCCCTAACCACAAACAAAACTAACACCCTAACAACAAAAACTACTATACCCCAAAAAGAAACAACCCTAAACCCCTAACAACAAACACTAACCCCCTAACAACAAAAAACACTAAACCCCTAACAAGAAACTAACCCAACCCCGTAACAACAAACAACCCTAACCCCCTAACAACAAACAACCCTAAACCCCTAACAACAAACAACCCTAAGCTTCTAACAACAAACAACCCTAACCGCGTAACAAACAACAACACTAACCCCCTAACCACAAACAACACTAACACCCTAACAACAAAAACTACTAAACTCCAACAAGAAACAACCCTAAACCCCTAATAACAAACACAACCCCCTGACAACAAACAACCCTAAACCCCTAACAACAAACAACACTAACACGCTAACAACAAAAACCACTAAACCCCAACAAGAAACAACACTAAACCCGTAACAACAAACACTAACTCCCTAACAACAAACAACACTAAACCCCTAACAAGAAACTAACCTAACCCTGTAACAACAAACAACCCTAACATCCTAACAACAAACATCCTTAACCCCCTAACAACAAACAACCCTAAACCCCTAACAACAAACAATCCTAACCCCCTAACAACCAACAACGCACACCCCCTAACCACAAACAACACTAACACCCTAACCACAAACAACACTAACCCCGTAAGAACAAACTACACTAACCCCCTAACAACAAACAACGCTAACACCCTAACAACAAAAACTACTAAACCCCAACAAGAAACAACCCTAAACCCCTAACAACAAACACTAACCCCCTAACAACAAACAACACTAAACCCCTAACAAGAAACTAACCTAACCCCGTAACAACAAACAACCCTAACCTCCTAACAACAAACAACCTTAAACCCCTAACAACAAACAACCCTAAACCCCTAACAACAAACAACACTAACACCCTAACAACAAAAACCACCAAACCCCAACAAGAAACAACACTAAACCCCTAACAACAAACACTAACCCCCTAACAACAAACAACACTAAACCCCTAACAAGAAACTAACCTAACCCTGTAACAACAAACAACCCTAACCTCCTAACAACAAACAACCTTAACCCCCTAACAACAAACAACCCTAAACCCCTAACAACAAACAATCCTAACCCCCTAACAACCAACAACGCACACCCCCTATCCACAAACAACACTAACCCCCTAACAACAAACAACACTAACACCCTAAACACAAACAACACTAACCCCGTAAGAACAAGCAACACTAACACCCTAACAACAAAAACTACTATACCCCAAAAAGAAACAACCCTAAACCCCTAACAACAAACACTAACCCCCTAACAACAAAAAACACTAAACCCCTAACAAGAAACTAACCCAACCCCGTAACAACAAACAACCCTAACCCCCTAACAACAAACAACCCTAAACCCCTAACAACAAACAACCCTAAGCTTCTAACAACAAACAACCCTAACCGCCAAACAAACAACAACACTAACCCCCTAACCACAAACAACACTAACACCCTAACAACAAAAACTACTAAACCCCAACAAGAAACTAACCTAACCCTGTAACAACAAACAACCCTAACCTCCTAACAACAAACAACCTTAACCCCCTAACAACAAACAACCCTAAACCCCTAACAACAAACAATCCTAACCCCCTAACAACCAACAACGCACACCCCCTATCCACAAACAACACTAACCCCCTAACAACAAACAACACTAACACCCTAAACACAAACAACACTAACCCCGAAAGAACAAACAACACTAACCCCCTAACCACAAACAACACTAACACCCTAACAACAAAAACTACTATACCCCAAAAAGAAACAACCCTAAACCCCTAACAACAAACACTAACACCCTAACAACAAAAAACACTAAACCCCTAACAAGAAACTAACCCAACCCCGTAACAACAAACAACCCTAACCCCCTAACAACAAACAACCCTAAACCCCTAACAACAAACAACCCTAAGCTTCTAACAACAAACAACCCTAACCGCGTAACAAACAACAACACTAACCCCCTAACCACAAACAACACTAACACCCTAACAACAAAAACTACTAAACTCCAACAAGAAACAACCCTAAACCCCTAATAACAAACACAACCCCCTGACAACAAACAACCCTAAACCCCTAACAACAAACAACACTAACACGCTAACAACAAAAACCACTAAACCCCAACAAGAAACAACACTAAACCCGTAACAACAAACACTAACTCCCTAACAACAAACAACACTAAACCCCTAACAAGAAACTAACCTAACCCTGTAACAACAAACAACCCTAACATCCTAACAACAAACATCCTTAACCCCCTAACAACAAACAACCCTAAACCCCTAACAACAAACAATCCTAACCCCCTAACAACCAACAACGCACACCCCCTAACCACAAACAACACTAACACCCTAACCACAAACAACACTAACCCCGTAAGAACAAACTACACTAACCCCCTAACAACAAACAACGCTAACACCCTAACAACAAAAACTACTAAACCCCAACAAGAAACAACCCTAAACCCCTAACAACAAACACTAACCCCCTAACAACAAACAACACTAAACCCCTAACAAGAAACTAACCTAACCCCGTAACAACAAACAACCCTAACCTCCTAACAACAAACAACCTTAAACCCCTAACAACAAACAACCCTAAACCCCTAACAACAAACAACACTAACACCCTAACAACAAAAACCACCAAACCCCAACAAGAAACAACACTAAACCCCTAACAACAAACACTAACCCCCTAACAACAAACAACACTAAACCCCTAACAAGAAACTAACCTAACCCTGTAACAACAAACAACCCTAACCTCCTAACAACAAACAACCTTAACCCCCTAACAACAAACAACCCTAAACCCCTAACAACAAACAATCCTAACCCCCTAACAACCAACAACGCACACCCCCTATCCACAAACAACACTAACCCCCTAACAACAAACAACACTAACACCCTAAACACAAACAACACTAACCCCGTAAGAACAAACAACACTAACACCCTAACAACAAAAACTACTATACCCCAAAAAGAAACAACCCTAAACCCCTAACAACAAACACTAACCCCCTAACAACAAAAAACACTAAACCCCTAACAAGAAACTAACCCAACCCCGTAACAACAAACAACCCTAACCCCCTAACAACAAACAACCCTAAACCCCTAACAACAAACAACCCTAAGCTTCTAACAACAAACAACCCTAACCGCCAAACAAACAACAACACTAACCCCCTAACCACAAACAACACTAACACCCTAACAACAAAAACTACTAAACCCCAACAAGAAACTAACCTAACCCTGTAACAACAAACAACCCTAACCTCCTAACAACAAACAACCTTAACCCCCTAACAACAAACAACCCTAAACCCCTAACAACAAACAATCCTAACCCCCTAACAACCAACAACGCACACCCCCTATCCACAAACAACACTAACCCCCTAACAACAAACAACACTAACACCCTAACCACAAACAACACTAACCCCGTAAGAACAAACAACACTAATCTCCTAACAACAAAGAACACTAACACCCTAACAACAAAAACTACTAAACCCCAACAAGAAACAACCCTAAACCCCTAACAACAAACACTAACCCCCTAACAACAAACAACCCTAACCTCCTAACAGCAAACAACCTTAAACCCCTAACAACAAACAACCCTAAACCCCTAACAACAAACAACACTAACACCCTAACAACAAAAACCACTAAACTCCAACAAGAAACAACACTAAACCCCTAACAACAAACACTAACCCCCTAACAACAAACAACACTAAACCCCTAACAAGAAACTAACCTAACCCTGTAACAACAAACAGCCCTAACCTCCTAACAACAAACCACCTTAACCCCCTAACAACAAACAACCCTAAACCCCTAACAACAAACAATCCCAACCCCCTAACAACCAACAACGCTCACCCCCTAACCACAAACAACACTAACACCCTAACAACAAACAACGCTAACCCCGTAAGAACAAACAGCACTAACCCCCTAACCACAAACAACACTAACACCCTAACAACAAAAACTACTAAACTCCAAAAAGAAACAACCCTAAACCCCTAACAACAAACACTAACCCCCTAACAACAAACAACACTAAACCCCTAACAAGAAACTAACCTATCCCTTTAACAACAAACAACCCTAACCTCCTAACAACAAACAACCTTAAACCCCTAACAACAAACAACCCTAAACCCCTAGCAACAAAAAACACTAACACCCTAACAACAAAAAACACTAAACCCCAACAAGAAACAACACTAAACCCCTAACAACAAACACTAACCCCCTAACAACAAACAACACTAAACCCCTAACAAGAAACTAACCTAACCCTGTAACAACAAACAACCCTAACCTCCTAACAACAAACAACCTTAACCCCCTAACAACAAACAACCCTAAACCCCTAACAACAAACAATCCTAACCCCCTAACAACCAACAACGCACACCCCCTATCCACAAACAACACTAACCCCCTAACAACAAACAACACTAACACCCTAAACACAAACAACACTAACCCCGTAAGAACAAACAACACTAACCCCCTAACCACAAACAACACTAACACCCTAACAACAAAAACTACTATACCCCAAAAAGAAACAACCCTAAACCCCTAACAACAAACACTAACCCCCTAACAACAAAAAACACTAAACCCCTAAAAAGAAACTAACCCAACCCCGTAACAACAAACAACCCTAACCCCCTAACAACAAACAACCCTAAACCCCTAACAACAAACAACCCTAAGCTTCTAACAACAAACAACCCTAACCGCCAAACAAACAACAACACTAACCCCCTAACCACAAACAACACTAACACCCTAACAACAAAAACTACTAAACTCCAACAAGAAACAACCCTAAACCCCTAATAACAAACACAACCCCCTGACAACAAACAACCCTAAACCCCTAACAACAAACAACACTAACACGCTAACAACAAAAACCACTAAACCCCAACAAGAAACAACACTAAACCCGTAACAACAAACACTAACTCCCTAACAACAAACAACACTAAACCCCTAACAAGAAACCAACCTAACCCTGTAACAACAAACAACCCTAACATCCTAACAACAAACATCCTTAACCCCCTAACAACAAACAACCCTAAACCCCTAACAACAAACAATCCTAACCCCCTAACAACCAACAACGCACACCCCCTAACCACAAACAACACTAACACCCTAACCACAAACAACACTAACCCCGTAAGAACAAACTACACTAACCCCCTAACAACAAACAACGCTAACACCCTAACAACAAAAACTACTAAACCCCAACAAGAAACAACCCTAAACCCCTAACAACAAAAACTAACCCCCTAACAACAAACAACACTAAACCCCTAACAAGAAACTAACCTAACCCCGTAACAACAAACAACCCTAACCTCCTAACAACAAACAACCTTAAACCCCTAACAACAAACAACCCTAAACCCCTAACAACAAACAACACTAACACCCTAACAACAAAAACCACCAAACCCCAACAAGAAACAACACTAAACCCCTAACAACAAACACTAACCCCCTAACAACAAACAACACTAAACCCCTAACAAGAAACTAACCTAACCCTGTAACAACAAACAACCCTAACCTCCTAACAACAAACAACCTTAACCCCCTAACAACAAACAACCCTAAACCCCTAACAACAAACAATCCTAACCCCCTAACAACCAACAACGCTCACCCCATAACCACAAACAACACTAACACCCTAACCACAAACAACACTAACCCTCTAAGAACAAACAACACTAACCCCCTAACAACAAACAACACTAACACCCTAACAACCAAAACTACTAAACCCCAACAAGAAACAACACTAAACCCCTAACAACAAACACTAACCCCCTAACAACAAACAACACTAAACCCCTAACAAGAAACTAACCTATCCCTTTAACAACAAACAACCCTAACCTCCTAACAACAAACAACCTTAAACCCCTAACAACAAACAACCCTAAACCCCTAGCAACAAAAAACACTAACACCCTAACAACAAAAAACACTAAACCCCAACAAGAAACAACACTAAACCCCTAACAACAAACACTAACCCCCTAACAACAAACAACACTAAACCCCTAACAAGAAACTAACCTAACCCTGTAACAACAAACAACCCTAACCTCCTAACAACAAACAACCTTAACCCCCTAACAACAAACAACCCTAAACCCCTAACAACAAACAATCCTAACCCCCTAACAACCAACAACGCACACCCCCTATCCACAAACAACACTAACCCCCTAACAACAAACAACACTAACACCCTAAACACAAACAACACTAACCCCGAAAGAACAAACAACACTAACCCCCTAACCACAAACAAAACTAACACCCTAACAACAAAAACTACTATACCCCAAAAAGAAACAACCCTAAACCCCTAACAACAAACACTAACCCCCTAACAACAAAAAACACTAAACCCCTAACAAGAAACTAACCCAACCCCGTAACAACAAACAACCCTAACCCCCTAACAACAAACAACCCTAAACCCCTAACAACAAACAACCCTAAGCTTCTAACAACAAACAACCCTAACCGCGTAACAAACAACAACACTAACCCCCTAACCACAAACAACACTAACACCCTAACAACAAAAACTACTAAACTCCAACAAGAAACAACCCTAAACCCCTAATAACAAACACAACCCCCTGACAACAAACAACCCTAAACCCCTAACAACAAACAACACTAACACGCTAACAACAAAAACCACTAAACCCCAACAAGAAACAACACTAAACCCGTAACAACAAACACTAACTCCCTAACAACAAACAACACTAAACCCCTAACAAGAAACTAACCTAACCCTGTAACAACAAACAACCCTAACATCCTAACAACAAACATCCTTAACCCCCTAACAACAAACAACCCTAAACCCCTAACAACAAACAATCCTAACCCCCTAACAACCAACAACGCACACCCCCTAACCACAAACAACACTAACACCCTAACCACAAACAACACTAACCCCGTAAGAACAAACTACACTAACCCCCTAACAACAAACAACGCTAACACCCTAACAACAAAAACTACTAAACCCCAACAAGAAACAACCCTAAACCCCTAACAACAAACACTAACCCCCTAACAACAAACAACACTAAACCCCTAACAAGAAACTAACCTAACCCCGTAACAACAAACAACCCTAACCTCCTAACAACAAACAACCTTAAACCCCTAACAACAAACAACCCTAAACCCCTAACAACAAACAACACTAACACCCTAACAACAAAAACCACCAAACCCCAACAAGAAACAACACTAAACCCCTAACAACAAACACTAACCCCCTAACAACAAACAACACTAAACCCCTAACAAGAAACTAACCTAACCCTGTAACAACAAACAACCCTAACCTCCTAACAACAAACAACCTTAACCCCCTAACAACAAACAACCCTAAACCCCTAACAACAAACAATCCTAACCCCCTAACAACCAACAACGCACACCCCCTATCCACAAACAACACTAACCCCCTAACAACAAACAACACTAACACCCTAAACACAAACAACACTAACCCCGTAAGAACAAACAACACTAACACCCTAACAACAAAAACTACTATACCCCAAAAAGAAACAACCCTAAACCCCTAACAACAAACACTAACCCCCTAACAACAAAAAACACTAAACCCCTAACAAGAAACTAACCCAACCCCGTAACAACAAACAACCCTAACCCCCTAACAACAAACAACCCTAAACCCCTAACAACAAACAACCCTAAGCTTCTAACAACAAACAACCCTAACCGCCAAACAAACAACAACACTAACCCCCTAACCACAAACAACACTAACACCCTAACAACAAAAACTACTAAACCCCAACAAGAAACTAACCTAACCCTGTAACAACAAACAACCCTAACCTCCTAACAACAAACAACCTTAACCCCCTAACAACAAACAACCCTAAACCCCTAACAACAAACAATCCTAACCCCCTAACAACCAACAACGCACACCCCCTATCCACAAACAACACTAACCCCCTAACAACAAACAACACTAACACCCTAAACACAAACAACACTAACCCCGAAAGAACAAACAACACTAACCCCCTAACCACAAACAACACTAACACCCTAACAACAAAAACTACTATACCCCAAAAAGAAACAACCCTAAACCCCTAACAACAAACACTAACACCCTAACAACAAAAAACACTAAACCCCTAACAAGAAACTAACCCAACCCCGTAACAACAAACAACCCTAACCCCCTAACAACAAACAACCCTAAACCCCTAACAACAAACAACCCTAAGCTTCTAACAACAAACAACCCTAACCGCGTAACAAACAACAACACTAACCCCCTAACCACAAACAACACTAACACCCTAACAACAAAAACTACTAAACTCCAACAAGAAACAACCCTAAACCCCTAATAACAAACACAACCCCCTGACAACAAACAACCCTAAACCCCTAACAACAAACAACACTAACACGCTAACAACAAAAACCACTAAACCCCAACAAGAAACAACACTAAACCCGTAACAACAAACACTAACTCCCTAACAACAAACAACACTAAACCCCTAACAAGAAACTAACCTAACCCTGTAACAACAAACAACCCTAACATCCTAACAACAAACATCCTTAACCCCCTAACAACAAACAACCCTAAACCCCTAACAACAAACAATCCTAACCCCCTAACAACCAACAACGCACACCCCCTAACCACAAACAACACTAACACCCTAACCACAAACAACACTAACCCCGTAAGAACAAACTACACTAACCCCCTAACAACAAACAACGCTAACACCCTAACAACAAAAACTACTAAACCCCAACAAGAAACAACCCTAAACCCCTAACAACAAACACTAACCCCCTAACAACAAACAACACTAAACCCCTAACAAGAAACTAACCTAACCCCGTAACAACAAACAACCCTAACCTCCTAACAACAAACAACCTTAAACCCCTAACAACAAACAACCCTAAACCCCTAACAACAAACAACACTAACACCCTAACAACAAAAACCACCAAACCCCAACAAGAAACAACACTAAACCCCTAACAACAAACACTAACCCCCTAACAACAAACAACACTAAACCCCTAACAAGAAACTAACCTAACCCTGTAACAACAAACAACCCTAACCTCCTAACAACAAACAACCTTAACCCCCTAACAACAAACAACCCTAAACCCCTAACAACAAACAATCCTAACCCCCTAACAACCAACAACGCACACCCCCTATCCACAAACAACACTAACCCCCTAACAACAAACAACACTAACACCCTAAACACAAACAACACTAACCCCGTAAGAACAAACAACACTAACACCCTAACAACAAAAACTACTATACCCCAAAAAGAAACAACCCTAAACCCCTAACAACAAACACTAACCCCCTAACAACAAAAAACACTAAACCCCTAACAAGAAACTAACCCAACCCCGTAACAACAAACAACCCTAACCCCCTAACAACAAACAACCCTAAACCCCTAACAACAAACAACCCTAAGCTTCTAACAACAAACAACCCTAACCGCCAAACAAACAACAACACTAACCCCCTAACCACAAACAACACTAACACCCTAACAACAAAAACTACTAAACCCCAACAAGAAACTAACCTAACCCTGTAACAACAAACAACCCTAACCTCCTAACAACAAACAACCTTAACCCCCTAACAACAAACAACCCTAAACCCCTAACAACAAACAATCCTAACCCCCTAACAACCAACAACGCACACCCCCTATCCACAAACAACACTAACCCCCTAACAACAAACAACACTAACACCCTAAACACAAACAACACTAACCCCGAAAGAACAAACAACACTAACCCCCTAACCACAAACAACACTAACACCCTAACAACAAAAACTACTATACCCCAAAAAGAAACAACCCTAAACCCCTAACAACAAACACTAACCCCCTAACAACAAAAAACACTAAACCCCTAACAAGAAACTAACCCAACCCCGTAACAACAAACAACCCTAACCCCCTAACAACAAACAACCCTAAACCCCTAACAACAAACAACCCTAAGCTTCTAACAACAAACAACCCTAACCGCGTAACAAACAACACTAACCCCCTAACCACAAACAACACTAACACCCTAACAACAAAAACTACTAAACTCCAACAAGAAACAACCCTAAACCCCTAATAACAAACAACACTAACACGCTAACAACAAAAACCACTAAACCCCAACAAGAAACAACACTAAACCCGTAACAACAAACACTAACTCCCTAACAACAAACAACACTAAACCCCTAACAAGAAACTAACCTAACCCTGTAACAACAAACAACCCTAACATCCTAACAACAAACATCCTTAACCCACTAACAACAAACAACCCTAAACCCCTAACAACAAACAATCCTAACCCCCTAACAACCAACAACGCACACCCCCTAACCACAAACAACACTAACACCCTAACCACAAACAACACTAACCCCGTAAGAACAAACTACACTAACCCCCTAACAACAAACAATGCTAACACCCTAACAACAAAAACTACTAAACCCCAACAAGAAACAACCCTAAACCCCTAACAACAAACACTAACCCCCTAACAACAAAAAACACTAAACCCCTAACAAGAAACTAACCTAACCCCGTAACAACAAACAACCCTAACCTCCTAACAACAAACAACCTTAAACCCCTAACAACAAACAACCCTAAACCCCTAACAACAAACAACACTAACACCCTAACAACAAAAACCACCAAACCCCAACAAGAAACAACACTAAACCCCTAACAACAAACACTAACCCCCTAACAACAAACAACACTAAACCCCTAACAAGAAACTAACCTAACCCTGTAACAACAAACAACCCTAACCTCCTAACAACAAACAACCTTAACCCCCTAACAACAAACAACCCTAAACCCCTAACAACAAACAATCCTAACCCCCTAACAACCAACAACGCTCACCCCATAACCACAAACAACACTAACACCCTAACCACAAACAACACTAACCCTGTAAGAACAAACAACACTAACCCCCTAACAACAAACAACACTAACACCCTAACAACCAAAACTACTAAACCCCAACAAGAAACAACCCTAACCTCCTAACAACAAACAAACCTAACCCTCAACAAACAACAACACTAACCCCCAACCACAAACAACACTAACACCCTAACAACAAAAACTACTAAACCCCAACAAGAAGCAAACCTAAACCCCTAACAACAAACACTAACCCCCTAACAACAAACAACACTAAACCCCTAACAAGAAACTAACCTAACCCTGTAACAACAAACAACCCTAACCTCCTAACAACAAACAACCTTAACCCCCTAACAACAAACAACCCTAAACCCCTAACAACAAACAATCCTAACCCCCTAACAACCAAAAACGCACACCCCCTAACCACAAACAACACTAACACCCTAACCACAAACAACACTAACCCCGTAAGAACAAACAACACTAACCCCCTAACAACAAAGAACACTAACACCCTAACAACAAAAACCACTAAACCCAACAAGAAACAACCCTAAACCCCTAACAACAAACACTAAACCCCTAACAACAAACAACACTAAACCCCTAACAAGAAACTAACCTAACCCCATAACAACAAACAACACTAACCTCCTAACAACAAACAACCTTAAACCCCTAACAACAAACAACCCTAAACCCCTAACAACAAACAACACTAACACCCTAACAACAAACAACACTAACACCCTAACAACAAAAACCACTAAACCCCAACAAGAAACAACACTAAATCCCTAACAACAAACACTAACCCCCTAACAACAAACAACACTAAACCCCTAAGAAGAAACTAACCTAACCCTGTAACAACAAACAACCCTAACCTCCTAACAAAAAACAACCCTAAAACCCTAACAAACAACAACACTAACTCCCTAACCACAAACAACACTAACACCCTAGCAACAAAAACTACTAAACCCCAACAAGAAACAACCCTAAACCCCTAACAACAAACACTAACCCCCTAACAACAAACAACACTAAACCCCTAACAAGATACTAACCTAACCCTGTAACAACAAACAGCCCTAACCTCCTAACAACAAACCACCTTAACCCATTAACAACAAACAACCCTAAACCCCTAACAACAAACAATCCTAACCCCCTAACAACCAACAACTCTCACCCCCTAACCACAAACAACACTAACACCCTAACCACAAACAACACTAACCCCGTAATAACAAACAACACTAACCCCCTAACCACAAACAACACTAACACCCTAACAACAAAAACTACTAAACCCCAAAAAGAAACAACCCTAAACCCCTAACAACAAACACTAACCCCCTAACAACAAACAACACTAAACCCCTAACAAGAAACTAAACTAACCCTGTAACAACAAACAACCCTAACCTCCTAACAACAAACAACCTTAAACCCCTAACAACAAACAACCCTAAACCCCTAACAACAAAAAACACTAACACCCTAACAACAAAAAACACTAAACCCCAACAAGAAACAACACTAAACCCCTAACAACAAACACTAACCCCCTACAACAAACAACACTAAACCCCTAACAAGAAACTAACCTAACTCTGTAACAACAAACAACCCTAACATCCTAACAACAAACATCCTTAACCCCCTAACAACAAACAACCCTAAACCCCTAACAACAAACAATCCTAACCCCCTAACAACCAACAACGCACACCCCCTAACCACAAACAACACTAACACCCTAACCACAAACAACACTAACCCCGTAAGAACAAACTACACTAACCCGCTAACAACAAACAACACTAACACCCTAACAACAAAAACTACTAAACCCCAACAAGAAACAACCCTAAATCCCTAACAACAAACACTAACCCCCTAACAACAAACAACAGTAAACCCCTAACAAGAAACTAACCTAACCCCGTAACAACAAACAACACTAACATCCTAACAACAAACATCCTTAACCCCCTAACAACAAACAACCCTAAACCCCTAACAACAAACAATCCTAACACCCTAACAACCAACAACGCACACCCCCTAACCACAAACAACACTAACACCCTAACCACAAACAACACTAACCCCGTAAGAACAAACTACACTAACCCGCTAACAACAAACAACACTAACACCCTAACAACAAAAACTACTAAACCCCAACAAGAAACAACCCTAAACCCCTAACAACAAACACTAACCCCCTAACAACAAACAACACTAAACCCCTATCAAGAAACTAACCTAACCCCTTAACAACAAACAACCCTAACCTCCTAACAACAAACAACCTTAAACCCCTAACAACAAACAACACTAAACCCCTAACAACAAACAACACTAACACCCTAACAACAAAAACCACTAAACCCCAACAAGAAACAACACTAAACCCCTATCAACAAACACTAACCCCCAACAACAAACGACACTAAACCCCTAACAAGAAACTAACCTAACCCTGTAACAACAAACAACCCTAACCTCCTAACAACAAACAACCTTAACCCCCTAACAACAAACAACCCTAAACCCCTAACAACAAACAATCCTAACCCCCTTACAACCAACAACGCTCACCCCCTAACCACAAACAACACTAACACCCTAACCACAAACAACACTAACCCCGTAAGAACAAACAACACTAACCCCCTAACAACAAAACAACACTAACACCCTAACAACAAAAACTACTAAACCCCAACAAGAAACAACCCTAAACCCCTAACAACAAACAACCCTAAACCCCTAACAACAAACAACACTAACACCCTAACAACAAAAACCACTAAACCCCAACAAGAAACAACACTAAACCCCTAACAACAAACACTAACCCCCTAACAACAAACAACACTAAACCCCTAACAAGAAACTAACCTAACCCTGTAACAACAAACAGCCCTAACGTCCTAACAACAAACAACCTTAACCCCCTAACAAACAACAACACTAACCCCCTAACCACAAACAACACTAACACCCTAACAACAAAAACTACTAAACCCCAACAAGAAACAGCCCTAAACCCCTAACAACAAACACTAACCCCCTAACAACAAAAAACACTAAACCCCTAACAAGAAACTAACCTAACCCCGTAACAACAAACAACCCTAACCTCCTAACAACAAACAACCTTAAACCCCTAACAAGAAACAACCCTAAACCCCTAACAACAAACAACACTAACACCCTAACAACAAAAACCACTAAACCCCAACAAGAAACAACACTAAACCCCTAACAACAAACACTAACCCCCTAACAACAAACAACACTAAACCCCTAACAAGAAACTAACCTAACCCTGTAACAAGAAAGATCCCTAACCTCCTAACAACAAACAACCTTAACCCCCTAACAACAAACAACCCTAAACCCCTAACAACAAACCATCCTAACCCCCTAACAACCAACAACGCACACCCCCTAACCACAAACAACACTAACACCCTAAACACAAACAACACTAACCCCGTAAGAACAAACAACACTAACCCCCTAACAACAAACAACACTAACACCCTAACAACAAAAACTACTAAACCCCAACAAGAAACAACCCTAAACCCCTAACAACAAACACTAACCCCCTAACAACAAAAAACACTAAACCCCTAACAAGAAAGTAACCTAACCCCGTAACAACAAACAACCCTAAACCCCTAACAAAAAACAACCACAACCTTCTAACAACAAAAAACCCTAACCCCCTAACAAACAACAACACTAACCCCCTAACCACAAACAACACTAACACCCTAACCACAAACAACACTAACACCCTAACAACAAAAACTACTAAACCAAAACAAGAAACAACCCTAAACCCCTAACAACAAACACTAACCCCCTAACAGCAAACAACACTAAACCCCTAACAAGAAACTAACCTAACCCCCTAACAACCAACAACGCACACCCCCTAACCACAAACAACACTAACACCCTAACCACAAACAACACTAACCCCGTAAGAACAAACTACACTAAGCCCCTAACGACAAACAACACTAACACCCTAACAACAAAAACCACTGAACCCAACAAGAAACAACCCTAAACCCCTAACAACAAACACTAACCCCCTAACAACAAACAACACTAAACCCCTAACAAGAAACTAACCTAACCCCGTAACAACAAACAACCCTAACCTCCTAACAGCAAACAACCTTAAACCCCTAACAACAAACAACCCTAAACCCCTAACAACAAACAACACTAACACCCTAACAACAAAAACCACTAAACTCCAACAAGAAACAACACTAAACCCCTAACAACAAACACTAACCCCCTAACAACAAACAACACTAAACCCCTAACAAGAAACTAACCTAACCCTGTAACAACAAACAGCCCTAACCTCCTAACAACAAACCACCTTAACCCCCTAACAACAAACAACCCTAAACCCCTAACAACAAACAATCCCAACCCCCTAACAACCAACAACTCTCACCCCCTAACCACAAACAACACTAACACCCTAACAACAAAAATTACTAAACCCCAACAAGAAACAACCCTAAACCCCTAACAACAAACACTCACTAACCCCCTAAGAACAAACAACACTAAACCCCTAACAAGAAACTAACCTAACCCCGTAACAACAAACAACCCTAACCTCCTAACAAAAAACAACCCTAACCCCCTAACAAACAACAACACGAACCCCCTAACCACAAACAACACTAACACCTTAACAACAAAAATGACTAAACCCCAACAAGAAACAACCCTAAACCCCTAACAACAAACACTAACCCCCTAACAACAAAAAACACTAAACCCCCTAACAAGAAACTAACCTAACCCCGTAACAACAAACAACCCTAACCTCGTAACAACAAACAACCTTAAACCCCTAACAACAAACAACCCTAAATACCTAACAACAAACAACACTAACACCCTAACAACAAAAACCACTAAACCCCAACAACAAACAACACTAAACCCCTAACAACAAACACTAACCCCCTAACAACAAACAACACTAACACCCTAACAACAAAAACCACTAAACTCCAACAAGAAACAACACTAAACCCCTAACAACAAACACTAACCCCCTAACAACAAACAACACTAAACCCCTAACAAGAAACTAACCTAACCCTGTAACAACAAACAGCCCTAACCTCCTAACAACAAACCACCTTAACCCCCTAACAACAAACAACCCTAAACCCCTAACAAAAAACAATCCCAACCCCCTAGCAACCAACAACTCTCACCCCCTAACCACAAACAACACTAACACCCTAACAACAAAAACTACTAAACCCCAACAAGAAACAACCCTAAACCCCTAACAACAAACACTCACTAACCCCCTAAGAACAAACAACACTAAACCCCTAACAAGAAACTAACCTAACCCCGTAACAACAAACAACCCTAACCTCCTAACAAAAAACAACCCTAACCCCCTAACAAACAACAACACGAACCCCCTAACCACAAACAACACTAACACCCTAACAACAAAAATTACTAAACCCCAACAAGAAACAACCCTAAACCCCTAACAACAAACACTAACCCCCTAACAACAAAAAACACTAAACCCCTAACAAGAAACTAACCTAACCCCGTAACAACAAACAACCCTAACCTCGTAACAACAAACAACCTTAAACCCCTAACAACAAACAACCCTAAACACCTAACAACAAACAACACTAACACCCTAACAACAAAAACCACTAAACCCCAACAACAAACAACACTAAACCCCTAACAACAAACACTAACCCCCTAACAACAAACAACACTAAACCCCTAACAAGAAACTAACCTAACCCTGTAACAACAAATATCCCTAACCTCCTAACAACAAACAACCTTAACCCCCTAACAACAAACAACCCTAAACCCCTAACAACAAACAATCGTAACCCCCTAACAACCAACAACGCTCATCCTCTAACCACAAACAACACTAACACCCTAAGCAAAAACAAGACAAATCCCGTAAGAACAAACAACACTAACCCCCTAACAACAAACAACACTAACACCCTAACAACAAAAACTACTAAACCCCAACAAGAAACAACCCTAAACCCCTTACAACAAACACTAACCCCCTAACAACAAACAACACTAAACCCCTAACAAGAAACTAACCTAAACCCGTAACAACAAACAACCCTCACCTCCTAACAACAAACAACCTTAAACCCCTAACAACAAACAACCCTAAACCCCTAACAACAAACAACACTAACACCCTAACAACAAAAACCACTAAACCCCAACAAGAAACAACACTAAACCCCTAACAACAAACACTAACCCCCTAACAACAAACAACACTAAACCCCTAACAAGAAACTAAAATAACCCTGTAACAACAAAGAACCCAAACCTCCTAACAACAAACAACCCTAACCCCCTAACAAACAACAACACTAAGCCCCTAACCACAAGCAACACTAACACCCAAACAACTAAAACTACTAAACCCCAACAAGAAACAACCCTAAACCCCTAACAACAAACACTAACCCCCTAACAACAAACAACACTAAACCCCTAACAAGAAACTAACCATACCCCGTAACAACAAACAACCCTAACCTCCTAACAACAAACAACCTTAAACCCCTAACAACAAACAACCCTAAACACCTAACAACAAACAACACTAACACCCTAACAACAAAAACCACTAAACCCCAACAAGAAACAACACTAAACCCCTAACAACAAACACTAACCCCCTAACAAGAAACAACACTAAACCCCTAACAAGAAACTAACCTAACCCTGTAACAACAAACAGCCCTAACCTCCTAACAACAAACAACCTTAACCCCCTAATAACAAACAACTATAAACCCCTAACAACAAAAAATTCTAACCCCCTAACAACCAACAACGCTCACCCCCTAACCACAAACAACACTAACACCCTAACCACAAAAACACTAACCCCGTAAGAACAAACAACACTAACCCCCTAACAACAAACAATACTAACACCCTAACAACAAAAACTACTAAACCCCAACAAGAAACAACTCTAAACTCCTAACAACAAACACTAACCCCCTAACAACAAAAAACACTAAACCCCTAAGAAGAAACTAACCTAACCCCGTAACAACAAACAACCCTAAACCCCTAACAACAAACAACCATAACCTTCTAACAACAAGCAACCCTAACCCCCTAACAAACAACAACACTAACCCCCTAACCACAAACAACACTAACACCCTAACCACAAACAACACTAACACCCTAACAACAAAAACTACTAAACCCCAACAAGAAAAAACCCTAAACCCCTAACAACAAACACTAACCCCCTAACAACAAACAACACTAAACCCCTAACAAGTAACTTACCTATCCCCGTAACAACAAACAACCCTAACCTCCTAACAACAAACAACCTTAAACCCCTAACAACAAACAACCCTAAACCCCTAACAACAAACAACACTAACACCCTAAGAACAAAAACCACTAAACCCCAACAAGAAACAACCCTAAAACCCTAACAACAAACACTAACCCCCTAACAACAAACAACACTAAACCCCTAACAAGAAACTAACCTAACCCCGTAACAACAAACAACCCTAACCTCCTAACAGCAAACAACCTCAAACCCCTAACAACAAACAACCCTAAACCCCTAACAACAAACAATCCTAACCCCCTAACAACCAACTCTCAACCCCTAACCACAAAGAACACTAACACCCTAACAACAAACAACACTAACCCAGTAAGAACAAACAACACTAACCCCCTAACCACAAACAACACTAACACCCTAACAACAAAAACTACTAAACTCCAAAAAGAAACAACCCTAAACCCCTAACAACAAACACTAACCCCCTAACAACAAACAACACTAAACCCCTAACAAGAAACTAACCTAACCCTTTAACAACAAACAACCCTAACCTCCTAACAACAAACAACCTTAACCCCCTAACAACAAACAACCCTAAAACCCTAACAACAAACAATCCTAACCCCCTAACAACCAACAACGCACACCCCCTATCCACAAACAACACTAACCCCCTAACAACAAACAACACTAACACCCTAACAACAAGAACTACTAAACCCCAACAAGAAAAAACCCTAAACCCCTAACAACAAACACTAACCCCCTAACAACAAACAACACTAAACCCCTAACAAGAAACTAACCTAAACCCGTAACAAGAAACAACCCTAACCTCCTAACAACAAACAACCTTAAACCCCTAACAACAAACAACCCTAAACCCCTAACAACAAACAACACTAACACCCTAACAACAAAAACCACTAAACCCCAACAAGAAACAACACTAAACCCCTAACAACAAACACTAACCCCCTAACAACAAACAACACTAAACCCCTAACAAGAAACTAACCTAACCCTGTAACAACAAACAACCCTAACCTCCTAACAACAAACAACCTTAACCCCCTAACAACAAACAACCCTAAACCCCTAACAACAAACAATCCTAACCCCCTAACAACCAACAACGCACACCCCCTAACCACAAACAACACTAACACCCTAACCACAAACAACACTAACCCCGTAAGAACAAACAACACTAACCCCCTAACAACAAAGAACACTAAACCCCTAACAAGAAACTAACCTAACCCCATAACAACAAACAACCCTAACCTCCTAACAACAAACAACCTTAAACCCCTAACAACAAACAACCCTAAACCCCTAACAACAAACAACACTAACACCCTAACAACAAACAACACTAACACCCTAACAACAAAAACCACTAAACCCCAACAAGAAACAACACTAAACCCCTAACAAGAAACACTCACCCCCGAACAACAAACAACACTAAACCCCTAACAAGAAACTAACCTAACCCTGTAACAACAAACAACCCTAACCTCCTAACAAAAAACAACCCTAAAACCCTAACAAACAACAACACTAACTCACTAACCACAAACAACACTAACACCCTAGCAACAAAAACTACTAAACCCCAACAAGAAACAACCCTAAACCCCTAACAACAAACACTAACCCCCTAACAACAAACAACACTAAACCCCTAACAAGAAACTAACCGAACCCCGTAACAGCAAACAACCCTAACCTCCTAACAACAAACAACTTTAAACCCCTAACAACAAAGAACCCTAAACCCCTAACAACAAACAACACTAACACCCTAACAACAAAAACTACTAAACCCCAACAAGAAACAACACTAAACCCCTAACAACAAACACTAACATCCTAACAACAAACAACACTAAACCCCTAACAAGAAACTAACCGTACCCTGTAACAACAAACAACCCTAACCTCCTAACAACAAACAACCTTAACCCCCTAACAACAAAGAACCCTAAACCCCTAACAACAAACAATCCTAACCCCCTAACAACCAACAACTCTCACCCCCTAACCACAAACTACACTAATACCCTAACCACAAACAACACTAACCCCGTAAGAACAAACAACACTAACCCCCTAACCACAAACAACACTAACACCCTAACAACAAAAACTACTATACCCCAACAAGAAACAACCCTAAACCCCTAACAACAAACACTAACCCCCTAACAACAAACAACACTAAACCCCTAACAAGAAACTAACCTAACCCCGTAACAACAAACAACCCTAACCTCCTAACAACAAACAACCTTAAACCCCTAACAACAAACAACCCTAAACCCCTAACAACAAACAACACTAACACCCTAACAACAAAAACCACTAAACCCCAACAAGAAACAACACTAAACCCCGAACAACAAACACTAACCCCCTAACAACAAACAACACTAAACCCCTAACAAGAAACTAACCTAACCCTGTAAAAACAAACAACCCTAACCTCCTAACAACAAACAACCCTAACCCCCTAACAAACAACAACACTAAACCCCTAACCACAAACAACACTTACACCCTAACAACAAAAACTACTAAACCCCAACAAGAAACAACCCTAAACCCCTAACAACAAACACTAACCCCCTAACAACAAACAACACTAAACCCCTAACAAGAAACTAACCTAACCCCGTAACAACAAACAACCCTAACCTCCTAACAGCAAACAACCTTAAACCCCTAACAACAAACAACCCTAAACCCCTAACAACAAACAACACTAACACCCTAACAACAAAAACCACTAAACTCCAACAAGAAACAACACTAAACCCCTAACAACAAACACTAACCCCCTAACAACAAACAACACTAAACCCCTAACAAGAAACTAACCTAACCCTGTAACAACAAACAGCCCTAACCTCCTAACAACAAACCACCTTAACCCCCTAACAACAAACAACCCTAAACCCCTAACAACAAACAATCCCAACCCCCTAACAACCAACAACTCTCACCCCCTAACCACAAACAACACTAACACCCTAACAACAAAAATTACTAAACCCCAACAAGAAACAACCCTAAACCCCTAACAACAAACACTCACTAACCCCCTAAGAACAAACAACACTAAACCCCTAACAAGAAACTAACCTAACCCCGTAACAACAAACAACCCTAACCTCCTAACAAAAAACAACCCTAACCCCCTAACAAACAACAACACGAACCCCCTAACCACAAACAACACTAACACCTTAACAACAAAAATGACTAAACCCCAACAAGAAACAACCCTAAACCCCTAACAACAAACACTAACCCCCTAACAACAAAAAACACTAAACCCCCTAACAAGAAACTAACCTAACCCCGTAACAACAAACAACCCTAACCTCGTAACAACAAACAAC
This sequence comes from Loxodonta africana, assembly GCF_030014295.1. Classification (NCBI taxonomy): domain Eukaryota; kingdom Metazoa; phylum Chordata; class Mammalia; order Proboscidea; family Elephantidae; genus Loxodonta; species Loxodonta africana. The sequence continues at coordinate 136,303,699 of NC_087348.1, forward strand.
CTTAAACCCCTAACAACAAACAACCCTAAATACCTAACAACAAACAACACTAACACCCTAAAAACAAAAACCACTAAACCCCAACAACAAACAACACTAAACCCCTAACAACAAACACTAACCCCCTAACAACAAACAACACTAACACCCTAACAACAAAAACCACTAAACTCCAACAAGAAACAACACTAAACCCCTAACAACAAACACTAACCCCCTAACAACAAACAACACTAAACCCCTAACAAGAAACTAACCTAACCCTGTAACAACAAACAGCCCTAACCTCCTAACAACAAACCACCTTAACCCCCTAACAACAAACAACCCTAAACCCCTAACAACAAACAATCCCAACCCCCTAGCAACCAACAACTCTCACCCCCTAACCACAAACAACACTAACACCCTAACAACAAAAACTACTAAACCCCAACAAGAAACAACCCTAAACCCCTAACAACAAACACTCACTAACCCCCTAAGAACAAACAACACTAAACCCCTAACAAGAAACTAACCTAACCCCGTAACAACAAACAACCCTAACCTCCTAACAAAAAACAACCCTAACCCCCTAACAAACAACAACACGAACCCCCTAACCACAAACAACACTAACACCCTAACAACAAAAATTACTAAACCCCAACAAGAAACAACCCTAAACCCCTAACAACAAACACTAACCCCCTAACAACAAAAAACACTAAACCCCTAACAAGAAACTAACCTAACCCCGTAACAACAAACAACCCTAACCTCGTAACAACAAACAACCTTAAACCCCTAACAACAAACAACCCTAAACACCTAACAACAAACAACACTAACACCCTAACAACAAAAACCACTAAACCCCAACAACAAACAACACTAAACCCCTAACAACAAACACTAACCCCCTAACAACAAACAACACTAAACCCCTAACAAGAAACTAACCTAACCCTGTAACAACAAATATCCCTAACCTCCTAACAACAAACGACCTTAACCACCTAACAACAAACAACCCTAAACCTCTAACAACAAACAATCCTAACCCCCTAACAACCAACAACGCTCACCCCCTAACCACAAGCAACACTAACACCCTAACCACAAACAACACTAACACCCTAACCACAAACAACACTAACACCCTAACAACAAAAACTACTAAAAACCAACAAGAAACAACCCTAAACCCCTAACAACAAACACTAACCCCCTAACAACAAACAACCCTAAACCCCTAACAACAAACAACACTAACACCCTAACAACAAAAACCACTAAACCCCAACAAGAAACAACACTAAACCCCTAACAACAAACACTAACCCCCTAACAACAAACAACACTAAACCCCTAACAAGAAACTAACCTAACCCTGTAAAAACAAACAACCCTAACCTCCTAACAACAAACAACCCTAACCCCCTAACAAACAACAACACTAATCCCCTATCCACAAACAACACTTACACTCTAACAACAAAAACTACTAAACCCCAACAAGAAACAACCCTAAACCCCTAACAACAAACACTAACCCCCTAACAACAAACAACACTAAACCCCTAACAAGAAACTAACCTAACCCCGTAACAACAAACAACCCTAACCTCCTAACAGCAAACAACCTTAAACCCCTAACAACAAACAACCCTAAACCCCTAACAACAAACAACACTAACACCCTAACAACAAAAACCACTAAACTCCAACAAGAAACAACACTAAACCCCTAACAACAAACACTAACCCCCTAACAACAAACAACACTAAACCCCTAACAAGAAACTAACCTAACCCTGTAACAACAAACAGCCATAAACTCCTAACAACAAACCACCTTAACCCCCTAACAACAAACAACCCTAAACCCCTAACAACAAACAATCCCAACCCCCTAACAACCAACAACTCTCACCCCCTAACCACAAACAACACTAACACCCTAACAACAAACAACACTAACCCCGTAAGAACAAACAACAGTAACCCCCTAACCACAAACAACACTAACACCCTAACAACAAAAACTACTAAACTCCAAAAAGAAACAACCCTAAACCCCTAACAACAAACACTAACCCCCTAACAACAAACAACACTAAACCCCTAACAAGAAACTAACCTATCCCTTTAACAACAAACAACCCTAACCTCCTAACAACAAACAACCTTAAACCCCTCACAACAAACAACCCTAAACCCCTAGCAAAAAAAACACTAACACCCTAACAACAAAAAACACTAAACCCCAACAAGAAAAAACACTAAACCCCTAACAACAAACACTAACCCCCTAACAACAAACAACACTAAACGCCTAACAAGAAACTAACCTAACCCTGTAACAACAAACAACCCTAACCTCCTAACAACAAACAACCTTAACCCCCTAACAACAAACAACCCTAAACCCCTAACAACAAACAATCCTAACCCCCTAACAACCAACAACGCACACCCCCTATCCACAAACAACACTAACCCCCTAACAACAAACAACACTAACACCCTAAACACAAACAACACTAACCCCGTAAGAAGAAACAACACTAACCCCCTAACCACAAACAACACTAACACCCTAACAACAAAAACTACTATACCCCAAAAAGAAACAACCCTAAACCCCTAACAACAAACACTAACCCCCTAACAACAAACAACACTAAACCCCTAACAAGAAACTAACCTAACCCCGTAACAACAAACAACCCTAACCTCCTAACAACAAACAACCTTAAACCCCTAACAACAAACAACACTAAACCCCTAACAACAAACAACACTAACACCCTAACAACAAAAACCACTAAACCCCAACAAGAAACAACACTAAACCCCTATCAACAAACACTAACCCCCAACAACAAACGACACTAAACCCCTAACAAGAAACTAACCTAACCCTGTAACAACAAACAACCCTAACCTCCTAACAACAAACAACCTTAACCCCCTAACAACAAACAACCCTAAACCCCTAACAACAAACAATCCTAACCCCCTTACAACCAACAACGCTCACCCCCTAACCACAAACAACACTAACACCCTAACCACAAACAACACTAACCCCGTAAGAACAAACAACACTAACCCCCTAACAACAAAACAACACTAACACCCTAACAACAAAAACTACTAAACCCCAACAAGAAACAACCCTAAACCCCTAACAACAAACACTAATCCCCTAACAACAAACAACACTAAACCCCTAACAAGAAACTAACCTAACCCCGTAACAACAAACAACCCTAACCTCCTAACAACAACCTTAAACCCCTAACAACAAACAACCCTAAACCCCTAACAACAAACAACACTAACACCCTAACAACAAAAACCACTAAACCCCAACAAGAAACAACACTAAACCCCTAACAACAAACACTAACCCCCTAACAACAAACAACACTAAACCCCTAACAAGAAACTAACCTAACCCTGTAACAACAAACAGCCCTAACGTCCTAACAACAAACAACCTTAACCCCCTAACAAACAACAACACTAACCCCTTAACCACAAACAACACTAACACCCTAACAACAAAAACTACTAAACCCCAACAAGAAACAGCCCTAAACCCCTAACAACAAACACTAACCCCCTAACAACAAAAAACACTAAACCCCTAACAAGAAACTAACCTAACCCCGTAACAACAAACAACCCTAACCTCCTAACAACAAACAACCTTAAACCCCTAACAAGAAACAACCCTAAACCCCTAACAACAAACAACACTAACACCCTAACAACAAAAACCACTAAACCCCAACAAGAAACAACACTAAACCCCTAACAACAAACACTAATCCCCTAACAACAAACAACACTAAACCCCTAACAAGAAACTAACCTAACCCTGTAACAAGAAAGATCCCTAACCTCCTAACAACAAACAACCTTAACCCCCTAACAACAAACAACCCTAAACCCCTAACAACAAACCATCCTAACCCCCTAACAACCAACAACGCACACCCCCTAACCACAAACAACACTAACACCCTAAACACAAACAACACTAACACCCTAACAACAAGAACTACTAAACCCCAACAAGAAACAACCCTAAACCCCTAACAACAAACACTAACCCCCTAACAACAAACAACACTAAACCCGTAACAAGAAACTAACCTAACCCTGTAAAAACAAACAACCCTAACCTCCTAACAACAAACAACCCTATCCCCCTAAAAAACAACAACACTAACCCCCTAACCACAAACAACACTAACACTCTAACAACAAAAACTACTAAACCCCAACAAGAAACAACCCTAAACCCCTAACAACAAACACTAACCCCCTAACAACAAACAACACTAAACCCCTAACAAGAAACTAACCTAACCCTGTAACAACAAACAACCCTAACCTCCTAACAACAAACAACCTTAACCCCCTAACAACAAACAACCCTAAACCCCTAACAACAAACAATCCTAACCCCCTAACAACCAACAACGCACACCCCCTAACCACAAACAACACTAACACCCTAACCACAAACAACACTAACCTCGTAAGAACAAACAACACTAACCCCCTAACAACAAAGAACACTAACACCCTAACAACAAAAACCACTAAACCCAACAAGAAACAACCCTAAACCCCTAACAACAAACACTAAACCACTAACAACAAACAACACTAAACCCCTAACAAGAAACTAACCTAACCCCATAACAACAAACAACCCTAACCTCCTAACAACAAACAACCTTAAACCCCTAACAACAAACAACCCTAAACCCCTAACAACAAACAACACTAACACCCTAACAACAAAAACCACTAAACCCCAACAAGAAACAACACTAAATCCCTAACAACAAACACTAACCCCCTAACAACAAACAACACTAAACCCCTAACAAGAAACTAACCTAACCGTGTAACAACAAACAACCCTAACCTCCTAACAAAAAACAACCCTAAAACCCTAACAAACAACAACACTAACTCCCTAACCACAAACAACACTAACACCCTAGCAACAAAAACTACTAAACCCCAACAAGAAACAACCCTAAACCCCTAACAACAAACACTAACCCCCTAACAACAAACAACACTAAACCCCTAACAAGATACTAACCTAACCCTGTAACAACAAACAGCCCTAACCTCCTAACAACAAACCACCTTAACCCCCTAACAACAAACAACCCTAAACCCCTAACAACAAACAATCCTAACCCCCTAACAACCAACAACTCTCACCCCCTAACCACAAACAACACTAACACCCTAACCACAAACAACACTAACCCCGTAAGAACAAACAACACTAACCCCCTAACCACAAACAACACTAACACCCTAACAACAAAAACTACTAAACCCCAAAAAGAAACAACCCTAAACCCCTAACAACAAACACTAACCCCCTAACAACAAACAACACTAAACACCTAACAAGAAACTAAACTAACCCTGTAACAACAAACAACCCTAACCTCCTAACAACAAACAACCTTAAACCCCTAACAACAAACAACCCTAAACCCCTAACAACAAAAAACACTAACACCCTAACAACAAAAAACACTAAACCCCAACAAGAAACAACACTAAACCCCTAACAACAAACACTAACCCACTAACAACAAACAACACTAAACCCCTAACAAGAAACTAACCTAACCCTGTAACAACAAACAACCCTAACATCCTAACAACAAACATCCTTAACCCCCTAACAACAGACAACCCTAAACCCCTAACAACAAACAATCCTAACCCCCTAACAACCAACAACGCACACGCCCTAACCACAAACAACACTAACACCCTAACCACAAACAACACTAACCCCGTAAGAACAAACAACACTAACCCCCTAACCACAAACAACACTAAGACCCTAACAACAAAAACTACTAAACCCCAAAAAGAAACAACCCTAAACCCCTAACAACAAACACTAACCCCCTAACAACAAACAACACTAAACCCCTAACAAGAAACTAACCTAACCCTGTAAAAACAAACAACCCTAACCTCCTAACAACAAACAACCCTAACCCCATAACAAACAACAACACTAATCCCCTAACCACAAACAACACTTACACTCTAACAACAAAAACTACTAAACCCCAACAAGAAACAACCCTAAACCCCTAACAACAAACACTAACCCCCTAACAACAAACAACACTAAACCCCTAACAAGAAACTAACCTAACCCCGTAACAACAAACAACCCTAACCTCCTAACAGCAAACAACCTTAAACCCCTAACAACAAACAACCCTAAACCCCTAACAACAAACAACACTAACACCCTAACAACAAAAACCACTAAACTCCAACAAGAAACAACACTAAACCCCTAACAACAAACACTAACCCCCTAACAACAAACAACACTAAACCCCTAACAAGAAACTAACCTAACCCTGTAACAACAAACAGCCCTAACCTCCTAACAACAAACCACCTTAACCCCCTAACAACAAACAACCCTAAACCCCTAACAACAAACAATCCCAACCCCCTAACAACCAACAACTCTCACCCCCTAACCACAAACAACACTAACACCCTAACCACAAACAACACTAACCCCGTAAGAACAAACAACACTAACCCCCTATCCACAAACAACACTAACACCCTAACAACAAAAACTACTAAAACACCACAAGAAACAACCCTAAACCCCTAACAACAAACACTAACCCCCTAACAACAAACAACACTAAACCCCTAACAAGAAACTAACCTAAACCCGTAACAACAAACAACCCTAACCTCCTAACAACAAACAACCTTAAACCCCTAACAACAAACAACCCTAAACCCCTAACAACAAACAACACTAACACCCTAACAACAAAAACCACTAAACCCCAACAAGAAACAACACTAAACCCCTAACAACAAACACTAACCCCCTAACAACAAACAACACTAAACCCCTAACAAGAAACTAACCTAACCCTGTAACAACAAACAGCCCTAACCTCCTAACAACAAACAACCTTAACCCCCTAATAACAAGCATCTATAAACCCCTAACAACAAACAATTCTAACCCCCTAACAACCAACAACGCTCACCCCCTAACCACAAACAACACTAACACCCTAACCACAAAAACACTAACCCCGTAAGAACAAACAACACTAACCCCCTAACAACAAACAACCTTAAACCCCTAACAACAAACAACACTAAACCCCTAACAACGAACAACACTAACACCCTAACAACAAAAACCACTAAACCCCAACAAGAAACAACACTAAACCCCTAACAACAAACACTAACCCTCTAACAACAAACAACACTAAACCCCTAACAAGAAATTAACCTAAACCTGTAACAACAAACAACCCTAACCTCCTAACAACAAACAAACCTAACCCCCAACAAACAACAACACTAACCCCCTAACCACAAACAACACTAACACCCTAACAACAAAAACTACTAAACCCCAACAAGAAGCAAACCTAAACCCCTAACAACAAACACTAACCCCCTAACAACAAACAACACTAAACCCCTAACAAGAAACTAACCTAACCCTGTAACAACAAACAACCCTAACCTCCTAACAACAAACAACCTTAACCCCCTAACAACAAACAACCCTAAACCCCTAACAACAAACAATCCTAACCCCCTAACAACCAACAACGCACACCCCGTAACCACAAACAACACTAACACCCTAACCACAAACAACACTAACCCCGTAAGAACAAACAACACTAACCCCCTAACAACAAAGAACACTAACACCCTAACAACAAAAACCACTAAACCCAACAAGAAACAACCCTAAACCCCTAACAACAAACACTAACCCCCTAACAACAAAAAACACTAAACCCCTAACAAGAAAGTAACCTAACCCCATAACAACAAACAACCCTAACCTCCTAACAACAAACAACCTTAAACCCCTAACAACAAACAACCCTAAACCCCTAACAACAAACAACACTAACACCCTAACAACAAACAACACTAACACCCTAACAACAAAAACCACTAAACCCCGACAAGAAACAACACTAAATCCCTAACAACAAACACTAACCCCCTAACAACAAACAACACTAAACCCCTAACAAGAAACTAACCTAACCCTGTAACAACAAACAACCCTAACCTCCTAACAAAAAACAACCCTAAAACCCTAACAAACAATAACACTAACTCCCTAACCACAAACAACACTAACACCCTAGCAACAAAAACTACTAAACCCCAACAAGAAACAACCCTAAACCCCTAACAACAAACACTAACCCCCTAACAACAAACAACACTAAACCCCTAACAAGATACTAACCTAACCCTGTAACAACAAACAGCCCTAACCTCCTAACAACAAACCACCTTAACCCCCTAACAACAAACAACCCTAAACCCCTAAGAACAAACAATCCTAACCCCCTAACAACCAACAACTCTCACCCCCTAACCACAAACAACACTAACACCCTAACCACAAACAACACTAACCCCGTAAGAACAAACAACACTAACCCCCTAACCACAAACAACACTAACACCCTAACAACAAAAACTACTAAACCCCAAAAAGAAACAACCCTAAACCCCTAACAACAAACACTAACCCCCTATCAACAAACAACACTAAACCCCTAACAAGAAACTAAACTAACCCTGTAACAACAAACAACCCTAACCTCCTAACAACAAACAACATTAAACCCCTAACAACAAACAACCCTAAACCCCTAACAACAAAAAACACTAACACCCTAACAACAAAAAACACTAAACCCCATCAAGAAACAACACTAAACCCCTAACAACAAACACTAACCCCCTAACAACAAACAACACTAAACCCCTAACAAGAAACTAACCTAACCCTGTAACAACAAACAACCCTAATATCCTAACAACTAACATCCTTAACCCCCTAACAACAAACAACCCTAAACCCCTAACAACAAACAATCCTAACCCCCTAACAACCAACAACGCACACGCCCTAACCACAAACAACACTAACACCCTAACCACAAACAACACTAACCCCGTAAGAACAAACTACACTAACCCGCTAACAACAAACAACACTAACACCCTAACAACAAAAACTACTAAACCCCAACAAGAAACAACCCTAAATCCCTAACAACAAACACTAACCCCCTAACAACAAACAACAGTAAACCCCTAACAAGAAACTAACCTAACCCCGTAACAACAAACAACACTAACATCCTAACAACAAACATCCTTAACCCCCTAACAACAAACAACCCTAAACCCCTAACAACAAACAATCCTAACCCCCTAACAACCAACAACGCACACCCCCTAACCACAAACAACACTAACACCCTAACCACAAACAACACTAACCCCGTAAGAACAAACTACACTAACCCGATAACAACAAACTACACTAACACCCTAACAACAAAAACTACTAAACCCCAACAAGAAACAACCCTAAACCCCTAACAACAAACACTAACCCCCTAACAACAAACAACACTAAACCCCTAACAAGAAACTAACCTAACCCCGTAACAACAAACAACCCTAACCTCCTAACAACAAACAACCTTAAACCCCTAACAACAAACAACACTAAACCCCTAACAACAAACAACACTAACACCCTAACAACAAAAACCACTAAACCCCAACAAGAAACAACACTAAACCCCTAACAACAAACACTAACCCCCAACAACAAACGACACTAAACCCCTAACAAGAAACTAACCTAACCCTGTAACAACAAACAACCCTAACCTCCTAACAACAAACAACCTTAACCCCCTAACAACAAACAACCCTAAACCCCTAACAACAAACAATCCTAACCCCCTTACAACCAACAACGCTCACCCCCTAACCACAAACAACACTAACACCCTAACCACAAACAACACTAACCCCGTAAGAACAAACAACACTAACCCCCTAACAACAAAACAACACTAACACCCTAACAACAAAAACTACTAAACCCCAACAAGAAACAACCCTAAACCCCTAACAACAAACACTAATCCCCTAACAACAAACAACACTAAACCCCTAACAAGAAACTAACCTAACCCCGTAACAACAAACAACCCTAACCTCCTAACAACAACCTTAAACCCCTAACAACAACCAACCCTAAAAACCTAACAACAAACAACACTAACACCCTAACAACAAAAACCACTAAACCCCAACAAGAAACAACACTAAACCCCTAACAACAAACACTAACCCCCTAACAACAAACAACACTAAACCCCTAACAAGAAACTAACCTAACCCTGTAACAACAAACAGCCCTAACCTCCTAACAACAAACAACCTTAACCCCCTAACAAACAACAACACTAACCCCCTAACCACAAACAACACTAACACCCTAACAACAAAAACTACTAAACCCCAACAAGAAACAGCCCTAAACCCCTAACAACAAACACTAACCCCCTAACAACAAAAAACACTAAACTCCTAACAAGAAACTAACCTAACCCCGTAACAACAAACAACCCTAACCTCCTAACAACAATCTTAAACCCCTAACAACAAACAACCCTAAACCCCTAACAACAAACAACACTAACACCCTAACAACAAAAACCACTAAACCCCAACAAGAAACAACACTAAACCCCAAGCAACAAACACTAACCCCCTAACAACAAACAACACTAAACCCCTAACAAGAAACTAACCTAACCCTGTAACAAAAAAGATCCCTAACCTCCTAACAACAAACAACCTTAACCCCCTGACAACATACAACCCTAAACCCCTAACAACAAACCATCCTAACCCCCTAACAAACAACAACGCACACCCCCTAACCACAAACAACACTAACACCCTAACCACAAACAGCACTAACCCCGTAAGAACAAACAACACTAACCCCCTAACAACAAACAATACTAACACCCTAACAACAAAAACTACTAAACCCCAACAAGAAACAACCCTAAACCCCTAACAACAAACACTAACCCCCTAACAACAAACAACACTAAACCCGTAACAAGAAACTAACCTAACCCTGTAAAAACAAACAACCCTAACCTCCTAACAACAAACAACCCTATCCCCCTAAAAAACAACAACACTAACCCCCTAACCACAAACAACACTAACACTCTAACACCAAAAACTACTAAACCCCAACAAGAAACAACCCTAAACCCCTAACAACAAACACTAACCCCCTAACAACAAACAACACTAAACCCCTAACAAGAAACTAACCTAACCCCGTAACAACAAACAACCCTAACCTCCTAACAGCAAACAACCTTAAACCCCTAAGAACAAACAACCCTCAACCCCTAACAGCAAACAACACTAACACCCTAACAACAAAAACCACTAAACCCCAACAAGAAACAACACTAAACCCCTAACAACAAACACTAACCCCCTAACAACAAACAACACTAAACCCCTAACAAGAAACTAACCTAACCCTGTAACAACAAACAGCCCTAACCACCTAACAACAAACAACCTTAACCCCCTAACAACAAACAACCCTAAACCCCTAACAACAAACAATCCTAACCCCCTAACAACCAACAACGCACACCCCCTATCCACAAACAACACTAACCCCCTAACAACAAACAACACTAACACCCTAAACACAAACAACACTAACCCCGTAAGAACAAACAACACTAACCCCCTAACCACAAACAACACTAACACCCTAACAACAAAAACTACTAAACCCCCACAAGAAACAACCCTAAACCCCTAACAACAAACACTAACCCCCTAACAACAAACAACACTAAACCCCTAACAAGATACTAACCTAACCCTGTAACAACAAACAGCCCTAACCTCCTAACAACAAACCACCTTAACCCCCTAACAACAAACAAACCTAAACCCCTAACAACAAACAATCCTAACCGCCTAACAACCAACAACTCTCACCCCCTAACAACAAACAACACTAACACCCTAACCACAAACAACACTAACCCCGTAAGAACAAACAACACTAACCCCCTAACCACAAACAACACTAACACCCTAACAACAAAAACTACTAAACCCCAAAAAGAAACAACCCTAAACCCCTAACAACAAACACTAACCCCCTAACAACAAACAACACTAAACCCCTAACAAGAAACTAAACTAACCCTGTAACAACAAACAACCCTAACCTCCTAACAACAAACAACCTTAAACCCCTAACAACAAACAACCCTAAACCCCTAACAACAAAAAACACTAACACCGTAACAACAAAAAACACTAAACCCCATCAAGAAACAACACTAAACCCCTAACAACAAACACTAACCCCCTAACAACAAACAACACTAAACCCCTAACAAGAAACTAACCTAACCCTGTAACAACAAACAACCCTAACATCCTAACAACAAACCTCCTTAACCCCCTAACAACAAACAACCCTAAACCCCTAACAACAAACAATCCTAACCCCCTAACAACCAACAACGCACACGCCCTAACCACAAACAACACTAACACCCTAACCACAAACAACACTAACCCCCTAACCACAAACAACACTAACACCCTAACAACAAAAACTACTAAACCCCAAAAAGAAACAACCCTAAACCCCTAACAACAAACACTAACCCCCTAACAACAAACAACACTAAACCCCTAACAAGAAACTCACCTAACCCCGTAACAACAAACAACCCTAACCTCCTAACAACAAACAACCTTAAACCCCTAACAACAAACAACCCTAAACACCTAACAACAAAAAACACTAACACCCTAACAACAAAAAACACTAAACCCCAACAAGAAACAACACTAAACCCCTAACAACAAACACTAACCCCCTAACAACAAACAACACTAAACCCCTAACAAGAAACTAACCTAACCCTGTAACAACAAACAACCCTAACATCCTAACAACAAACATCCTTAACCCCCTAACAACACACAACCCTAAACCCCTATCAACAAACAATCCTAACCCCGTAACAACCAACAACGCTCACCCCCTAACCACAAACAACACTAACACCCTAACCACAAACAACACTAACCCCCTAACAACAAACAACACTAACACCCTAACAACAAAAACTACTAAACCCCAACAAGAAACAACCCTCAACCCCTAACAACAAACACTAACCCCCTAACAACAAACAACACTCAACCCCTATCAAGAAACTAACCTAACCCCGTAACAACAAACAACCCTAACCTCCTAACAACAAACAACCTTAAACCCCTAACAACAAACAACCCAAAACCCCTAACAACAAACAACACTAACACCCTAACAACAAAAACCACTAAACCCCAACAAGAAACAACACTAAACCCCTAACAACAAACACTAACCCCCTAACAACAAACAACACTAAACCCCTAACAAGAAACTAACCTAACCCTGTAACAACAAACAACCCTAACCTCCTAACAAAAAACAATCTTAACCCCCTAATAACAAACAACTATAAACCCCTAACAACAAACAATTCTAACCCCCTAACAACCAACAACGCTCACCCCCTAACAACAAACAACTCTAACACCCTAACCACAAAAACACTAACCCCGTAAGAACAATCAACACTAACCCCCTAACAACAAACAACCTTAAACCCCTAACAACAAACAACACTAAACCCCTAACAACAAACAACACTAACACCCTAACAACAAAAACCACTAAACCCCAACAAGAAACAACACTAAACCCCTAACAACAAACACTAACCCCCTAACAACAAACAACACTAAACCCCTAACAAGAAACTAACCTAACCCTGTAACAACAAACAGCCCTAACCTCCTAACAACAAACAACCATAACCCCCTAACAAATAACAACACTAACCCCCTAACCACAAACAACACTAACACCCTAACAACAAAAACTACTAAACCCCAACAAGAAACAGCCCTAAACCCCTAACAACAAACACTAACCCCCTAACAACAAAAAACACTAAACCCCTAACAAGAAACTAAACTAACCCCGTAACAACAAACAACCCTAACCTCCTAACAACAAACAACCTTAAACCCCTAACAACAAACAACCCTAAACCCCTAACAACAAACAACACTAACACCCTAACAAAAAAAACCACTAAACCCCAACAAGAAACAACACTAAACCCCTAACAACAAACACTAACCCCCTAACAACAAACAACACTAAACCCCTAACAAGAAACTAACCTAACCCTGTAACAACAAAGATCCCTAACCTCCTAACAACAAACAACCTTAACCCCCTGACAACAAACAACCCTAAACCCCTAACAACAAACCATCCTAACCCCCTAACAACCAACAACGCACACCCCCTAACCACAAACAACACTAACACCCTAACCACAAACAACACTAACCCCGTAAGAACAAACAACACTAACCCCCTAACAACAAACAATACTAACACCCTAACAACAAAAACTACTAAACCCAACAAGAAACAACCCTAAACCCCTAACAACAAACACTAACCCCCTAACAACAAACAACACTAAACCCGTAACAAGAAACTAACCTAACCCTGTAAAAACAAACAACCCTAACCTCCTAACAACAAACAACCCTATCCCCCTAAAAAACAACAACACTAACCCGCTAACCACAAACAACACTAACACTCTAACAACAAAAACTACTAAACCCCAACAAGAAACAACCCTAAACCCCTAACAACAAACACTAACCCCCTAACAACAAACAACACTAAACCCCTAGCAAGAAACTAACCTAACCCCGTAACAACAAACAACCCTAACCTCCTAACAGCAAACAACCTTAAACCCCTAACAACAAACAACCCTCAACCCCTAACAACAAACAACACTAACACCCTAACAACAAAAACCACTAAACCCCAACAAGAAACAACACTAAACCCCTAACAACAAACACTAACCCCCTAACAACAAACAACACTAAACCCCTAACAAGAAACTAACCTAACCCTGTAACAACAAACAGCCCTAACCTCCTAACAACAAATCACCTTAACCCCCTAACAACAAACAACCCTAATCCCTAACAACAAACAATCCTAACCCCCTAACAACCAACAACTCTCACCCCCTAACCACAAACAACACTAACCCCCTAACCACAAACAACACTAACACCCTAACAACAAAAACTACTAAACCCCAAAAAGAAACAACCCTAAACCCCTAACAACAAACACTAACCCCCTAACAACAAACAACTCTAAACCCCTAACAAGAAACTAACCTAAACCCGTAACAACAAACAACCCTAACCTCCTAACAACAAACAACCTTAAACCCCTAACAACAAACAACCCTAAACCCCTAACAACAAAAAACACTAACACCCTAACAACAAAAAACACTAAACCCCAACAAGAAACAACACTAAACCCCTAACAACAAACACTAACCCCCTAACAACAAACAACACTAAACCCCTAACAAGAAACTAACCTAACCCTGTAACAACAAACAACCCTAACATCCTAACAACAAACATCCTTAACCCCCTAACAACAAACAACCCTAAACCCCTATCAACAAACAATCCTAACCCCGTAACAACCAACAACGCTCACCCCCTAACCACAAACAACACTAACACCCTAACCACAAACAACACTAACCCCCTAACAACAAACAACACTAACACCCTAACAACAAAAACTACTAAACCCCAACAAGAAACAACCCTCAACCCCTAACAACAAACACTAACCCCCTAACAACAAACAACACTCAACCCCTATCAAGAAACTAACCTAACCCCGTAACAACAAACAACCCTAACCTCCTAACAACAAACAACCTTAAACCCCTAACAACAAACAACCCAAAACCCCTAACAACAAACAACACTAACACCCTAACAACAAAAACCACTAAACCCCAACAAGAAACAACACTAAACCCCTAACAACAAACACTAACCCCCTAACAACAAACAACACTAAACCCCTAACAAGAAACTAACCTAACCCTGTAACAACAAACAACCCTAACCTCCTAACAAAAAACAATCTTAACCCCCTAATAACAAACAACTATAAACCCCTAACAACAAACAATTCTAACCCCCTAACAACCAACAACGCTCACCCCCTAACAACAAACAACTCTAACACCCTAACCACAAAAACACTAACCCCGTAAGAACAATCAACACTAACCCCCTAACAACAAACAACCTTAAACCCCTAACAACAAACAACACTAAAACCCTAACAACAAACAACACTAACACCCTAACAACAAAAACCACTAAACCCCAACAAGAAACAACACTAAACCTCTAACAACAAACACTAACCCTCTAACAACAAACAACACTAAACCCCTAACAAGAAACTAACCTAACCCTGTAACAACAAACAACCCTAACCTCCTAACAACAAACAAACCTAACCCCCAACAAACAACAACACTAACCCCTTAACCACAAACAACACTAACACCCTAACAACAAAAACTACTAAACCCCAACAAGAAGCAAACCTAAACCCCTAACAACAAACAAAACTAAACCCCTAAGAAGAAACTAACCTAACCCCGTAACAACAAACAACCCTAACCTCCTAACAACAAACAACCTTAAACCCCTAACAACAAACAACCCTAAACCCCTAACAACAAACAGCACTAACACCCTAACAACAAAAACTACTAAACCCCAACAAGAAAAAACACTAAACCCCTACCAACAAACACTAACCCCCTAACAACAAACAACACTAAACCCCTAACAAGAAACTAACCTAACCCTGTAACAACAAACAGCCCTAACCTCCTAACAACAAACCACCTTAAACCCCTAACAACAAACAACCCTAACCCCTAACAACAAACTATCCTAACCCCCTAACAACCAACAACTCTCACCCACTAACCACAAACAACACTAACACCCTAACCACAAACAACACTAACCCCGTAAGAACAAACAACACTAACCCCCTAACCACAAACAACACTAACACCCTAACAACAAAAACTACTAAACTCCAAAAAGAAACAACCCTAAACCCCTAACAACAAACACTAACGAACTAACAACAAACAACACTAAACCCCTAACAAGAAACTAACCTAACCCTGTAACAACAAACAACCCTAACCTCCTAACAACAAACAACCTTAAACCCCTAACAACAAACAACCCTAAACCCCTAACAAAAAAAACACTAACACCCTAACAACAAAAAACACTAAACCCCAACAAGAAACAACACTAAACCCCTAACAACAAACACTAACCCCGTAACAACGAACAACACTAAACCTCTAACAAGAAACTAACCTAACCCTATAACAACAAACAACCCTAACCTCGTAACAACAAACAACCTTAACCCCCTAACAACAAGCAACCCTAAACCCCTAACAACAAACAATCCTAACCCCCTAACAACCAACAACGCACACCCCCTATCCACAAACAACACTAACCCCCTAACCACAAACAACACTAACACCCTAACAACAAGAACTACTAAACCCCAACAAGAAACAACCCTAAACCCCTAACAACAAACACTAACCCCCTAACAACAAACAACACTAAACCCCTAACAAGAAACTAACCTAAACCCGTAACAACAAACAACCCTAACCTCCTAACAACAAACAACCTTAAACCCCTAACAACAAACAACCCTAAACCCCTAACAACAAACAACACTAACACCCTAACAACAAAAACCATTAAACCCCAACAAGAGACAACACTAAACCCCTAACAACAAACACTAACCCCCTAACAACAAACAACACTAAACCCCTAACAAGAAACTAACCTAACCCTGTAACAACAAACAACCCTAACCTCCTAACAACAAACAACCCTAACCCCCTAACAAACAACAACACTAACCCCCTAACCACAAACAACACTAACACCCTAACAACTAAAACTACTAAACCCCAACAAGAAACAACCCTAAACCCCTAACAACAAACACTAACCCCCTAACAACAAAAAACACTAAACCCCTAACAAGAAACTAACCTAACCCCGTAACAACAAACAACCCTAACCTCCTAACAACAAACAACCTTAAACCCCTAACAACAAACAACCCTAAACACCTAACAACAAACAACACTAACACCCTAACAACAAAAACCACTAAACCCCAACAAGAAACAACACTAAACCCCTAACAACAAACACTAACCTCCTAACAACAAACAACACTAAACCCCTAACAAGAAACTAACCTAACCCTGTAACAACAAACAACCCTAACCTCCTAACAACAAACAACCTTAACCCCCTAACAACAAACAACCTTAAACCCCTAACAACAAACAATCCTAACCCCCTAACAACCAACAACGCTCATCCTCTAACCACAAACAACACTAACACCCTTAGCAAAAACAAGACAAACCCCGTAAGAACAAACAACACTAACCCCCTAACAACAAACAACACTAACACCCTAACAACAAAAACTACTAAACCCCAACAAGAAACAACCCTAAACCCCTAACAACAAACACTAACCCCCTAACAACAAACAACACTAAACCCCTAACAAGAAACTAACCTAAACCCGTAACAACAAACAACCCTAACCTCCTAACAACAAACAACCTTAAACCCCTAACAACAAACAACCCTAAACCCCTAACAACAAACAACACTAACACCCTAACAACAAAAACCACTAAACCCCAACAAGAAACAACACTAAACCCCTAACAACAAACACTAACCCCCTAACAACAAACAACACTAAACCCCTAACAAGAAACTAAAATAACCCTGTAACAACAAAGAACCCAAACCTCCTAACAACAAACAACCCTAACCCCCTAACAAACAACAACACTAAGCCCCTAACCACAAGCAACACTAACACCCTAACAACTAAAACTATTAAACCCCAACAACAAACAACCCTAAACCCCTAACAACAAACACTAACCCCCTAACAACAAACAACACTAAACCCCTAACAAGAAACTAACCAAACCCCGTAACAACAAACAACCCTAACCTCCTAACAACAAACAACCTTAAACCCCTAACAACAAACAACCCTAAACACCTAACAACAAACAACACTAACACCCTAACAACAAAAACCACTAAACCCCAACAAGAAACAACACTAAACCCCTAACAACAAACACTAACCCCCTAACAACAAACAACACTAAACCCCTAACAAGAAACTAACCTAACCCTGTAACAACAAACAACCCTAACCTCCTAACAACAAACAACCTTAACCCCCTAATAACAAACAACTATAAACCCCTAACAACAAACAATACTAACACCCTAACAACAAAAACCACTAAACCCCAACAAGAAACAACACTAAACCCCTAACAACAAACACTAACCCTCTAACAACAAACAACACTAAACCCCTAACAAGAAACTAACCTAAACCTGTAACAACAAACAACCCTAACCTCCTAACAGCAAACAAACCTAACCCCCAACAAACAACAACACTAACCCCCTAACCACAAACAACACTAACACCCTAACAACAAAAACTACTAAACCCCAACAAGAAGCAAACCTAAACCCCTAACAACAAACACTAACCCCCTAACAACAAACAACCCTAAACCCCTAACAAGAAACTAACCTAACCCTGTAACAACAAACAACCCTATCCTCCTAACAACAAACAACCTTAACCCCCTAACAACAAACAACCCTAAACCCCTAACAACAAACAATCCTAACCCCCTAACAACCAACAACGCACACCCCCTAACCACAAACAACACTAACACCCTAACCACAAACAACACTAACCCCGTAAGAACAAACAACACTAACCCCCTAACAACAAAGAACACTAACACCCTAACAACAAAAACCACTAAACCCAACAAGAAACAACCCTAAACCCCTAACAACAAACACTAAACCACTAACAACAAACAACACTAAACCCCTAACAAGAAACTAACCTAACCCCATAACAACAAACAACCCTAACCTCCTAACAACAAACAACCTTAAACCCCTAACAACAAACAACCCTAAACCCCTAACAACAAACAACACTAACACCCTAACAACAAACAACACTAACACCCTAACAACAAAAACCACTAAACCCCAACAAGAAACAACACTAAATCCCTAACAACAAACACTAACCCCCTAACAACAAACAACACTAAACCCCTAACAAGAAACTAACCTAACCCTGTAACAACAAACAACCCTAACCTCCTAACAAAAAACAACCCTAAAACCCTAACAAACAACAGCACTAACTCCCTAACCACAAACAACACTAACACCCTAGCAACAAAAACTACTAAACCCCAACAAGAAACAACCCTAAACCCCTAACAACAAACACTAACCCCCTAACAACAAACAACACTAAACCCCTAACAAGATACTAACCTAACCCTGTAACAACAAACAGCCCTAACCTCCTAACAACAAACCACCTTAACCCCCTAACAACAAACAACCCTAAACCCCTAACAACAAACAATCCTAACCCCCTAACAACCAACAACTCTCACCCCCAACCACAAACAACACTAACCCCGTAAGAAGAAACAACACTAACCCCCTAACCACAAACAACACTAACACCCTAACAACAAAAACTACTAAACCCCAAAAAGAAACAACCCTAAACCCCTAACAACAAACATTAACCCCCTAACAACAAACAACACTAAACCCCTAACAAGAAACTAAACTAACCCTGTAACAACAAACAACCCTAACCTCCTAACAACAAACAACCTTAAACCCCTAACAACAAACAACCCTAAACCCCTAACAACAAAAAACACTAACACCCTAACAACAAAAAACACTAAACCCCAACAAGAAACAACACTAAACCCCTAACAACAAACACTAACCCCCTAACAACAAACAACACTAAACCCCTAACAAGAAACTAACCTAACCCTGTAACAACAAACAACCCTAACATCCTAACAAAAAACATCCTTAACCCCCTAACAACAAACAACCCTAAACCCCTAACAACAAACAATCCTAACCCCCTAACAACCAACAACGCACACCCCCTAACCACAAACAACACTAACACCCTAACCACAAACAACACTAACCCCGTAAGAACAAACTACACTAACCCGCTAACAACAAACAACACTAACACCCTAACAACAAAAACTACTAAACCCCAACAAGAAACAACCCTAAATCCCTAACAACAAACACTAACCCCCTAACAACAAACAACAGTAAACCCCTAACAAGAAACTAACCTAACCCCGTAACAACAAACAACACTAACATCCTAACAACAAACATCCTTAACCCCCTAACAACAAACAACCCTAAACCCCTAACAACAAACAATCCTAACCCCCTAACAACCAACAACGCACACCCCCTAACCACAAACAACACTAACACCCTAACCACAAACAACACTAACCCCATAAGAACAAACTACACTAACCCGCTTACAAGAAACAACAATAACACCCTAACAACAAAAACTACAAAACCCCAACAAGAAACAACCCTAAACCCCTAACAACAAACACTAACCCCCTAACAACAAACAACACTAAACCCCTAACAAGAAACTAACCTAACCCCGTAACAACAAACAACCCTAACCTCCTAACAACAAACAACCCTATCCCCCTAAAAAACAACAACACTAACCCCCTAACCACAAACAACACTAACACTCTAACAACAAAAACTACTAAACCCCAACAAGAAACAACCCTAAACCCCTAACAACAAACACTAACCCCCTAACAACAAACAACACTAAACCCCTAACAAGAAACTAACCTAACCCCGTAACAACAAACAACCCTAACCTCCTAACAGCAAACAACCTTAAACCCCTAAGAACAAACAACCCTCAACCCCTAACAACAAACAACACTAACACCCTAACAACAAAAACCACTAAACACCAACAAGAAACAACACTAAACCCCTAACAACAAACACTAACCCCCTAACAACAAACAACACTAAACCCCTAACAAGAAACTAACCTAACCCTGTAACAACAAACAGCCCTAACCTCCTAACAACAAACCACCTTAACCCCCTAACAACAAACAACCCTAATCCTTAACAACAAACAATCCTAACCCCCTAACAACCAACAACTCTCACCCCCTAACCACAAACAACACTAACACCCTAACAACAAAAACCACTAAACCCCAACAAGAAACAACACTAAACCCCTACCAACAAACACTAACCCCCTAACAACAAACAACACTAAACCCCTAACAAGAAACTAACCTAACCCTGTAACAACAAACAGCCCTAACCTCCTAACAACAAACCACCTTAAACCCCTAACAACAAACAATCCTAACCCCCTAACAACCAACAACGCACACCCCCTAACCACAAACAACACTAACACCCTAACCACAAACAACACTAACCCCGTAAGAACAAACAACACTAACCCCCTAACCACAAACAACACTAACACCCTAACAACAAAAACTATTAACCCCAAAAAGAAACAACCCTAAACCCCTAACAACAAACACTAACCCCCTAACAACAAACAACACTAAACCCCTAACAAGAAACTAACCTAACCCTGTAACAACAAACAACCCTAACCTCCTAACAACAAACAACCTTAAACCCCTAACAACAAACAACCCTAAACCCCTAACAACAAAAAACACTAACACCCTAACAACAAAAAACACTAAACCCCAACAAGAAACAACACTAAACCCCTAACAACAAACACTAACCCCCTAACAACAAACAACACTCAACCCCTAACAAGAAACTAACCTAACCCCGTAACAACAAACAACCCTAACCTCCTAACAACAAACAACCTTAAACCCCTAACAACAAACAACCCAAAACCCCTAACAACAAACAACACTAACACCCTAACAACAAAAACCACTAAACCCCAACAAGAAACAACACTAAACCCCTAACAACAAACACTAACCCCCTAACAACAAACAACACTAAAACCCTAACAAGAAACTAACCTAACCCTGTAACAACAAACAACCCTAACCTCCTAACAACAAACATCCTTAACCCCCTAACAACAAACAACCCTAAACCCCTAACAACAAACAATCCTAACCCCGTAACAACCAACAACGCTCACCCCCTGACCACAAACAACACTAACACCCTAACCACAAACAACACTAACCCTGTAAGAACAAACAACACTAACCCCTTAACAACAAACAACACTAACACCCTAACAACAAAAACTACTAAACCCCAACAAGAAACAACCCTCAACCCCTAACAACAAACAGTAACCCCCTAACAACAAACAACACTCAACCCCTAACAAGAAACTAACCTAACCCCGTAACAACAAACAACCCTAACCTCCTAACAACAAACAACCCAAAACCCCTAACAACAAACAACACTAACACCCTAACAACAAAAACCACTAAACCCCAACAAGAAACAACACTAAACCCCTAACAACAAACACTAACCCCCTAACAACAAACAACACTAAACCCCTAACAAGAAACTAACCTAAACCTGTAACAACAAACAACCCTAACCTCCTAACAAAAAACAATCTTAACCCCCTAATAACAAACAACTATAAACCCCTAACAACAAACAATTCTAACCCCCTAACAACCAACAACGCTCACCCCCTAACAACAAACAACACTAACACCCTAACCACAAAAACACTAACCCCGTAAGAACAATCAACACTAACCCCCTAACAACAAACAACCTTAAACCCCTAACAACAAACAACACTAAACCCCTAACAACAAACAACACTAACACCCTAACAACAAAAACCAATAAACCCCAACAAGAAACAACACTAAACCCCTAACAACAAACACTAACCCTCTAACAACAAACAACACTAAACCCCTAACAAGAAACTAACCTAACCCTGTAACAACAAACAACCCTAACCTCCTAACAACAAACAAACCTAACCCCCAACAAACAACAATACTAACCCCCTAACCACAAACAACACTAACACCCTAACAACAAAAACTACTAAATCCCAACAAGAAGCAAACCTAAACCCCTAACAACAAACAACACTAAACCCCTAACAAGAAACTAACCTAACCCCGTAACAACAAACAACCCTAACCTCCTAACAACAAACAACCTTAAACCCCTAACAACAAACAACCCTAAACCCCTAACAACAAACAGCACTAACACCCTAACAACAAAAACCACTAAACCCCAACAAGAAACAACACTAAACCCCTACCAACAAACACTAACCCCCTAACAACAAACAACACTAAACCCCTAACAAGAAACTAACCTAACCCTGTAACAACAAACAGCCCTAACCTCCTAACAACAAACCACCTTAACCCCCTAACAACAAACAACCCTAAACCCCTAACAACAAACTATCCTAACCCCCTAACAACCAACAAGTCTCACCCCCTAACCACAAACAACACTAACACCCTAACCACAAACAACACTAACCCCGTAAGAACAAACAACACTAACCCCCTAACCACAAACAACACTAACACCCTAACAACAACAACTACTAAACTCCAAAAAGAAACAACCCTAAACCCCTAACAACAAACACTAACCCCCTAACAACAAACAACACTAAACCCCTAACAAGAAACTAACCTAACCCTGTAACAACAAACAACCCTAACCTCCTAACAACAAACAACCTTAAACCCCTAACAACAAACAACCCTAAACCCCTAACAACAAAAAACACTAACACCCTAACAACAAAAAACACTAAACCCCAACAAGAAACAACACTAACCCCCTAACAACAAACAACACTAACACCCTAACAACAAGAACTACTAAACCCCAACAAGAAACAACCCTAAACCCCTAACAACAAACACTAACCCCCTAACAACAAACAACACTAAACCCCTAACAAGAAACTAACCTAAACCCGTAACAACAAACAACCCTAACCTCCTAACAACAAACAACCTTAAACCCCTAACAACAAACAACCCTAAACCCCTAACAACAAACAACACTAACACCCTAACAACAAAAACCACTAAACCCCAACAAGAAACAACACTAAACCCCTAACAACAAACACTAACCCCCTAACAACAAACAACACTAAACCCCTAACAAGAAACTAACCTAACCCTGTAACAACAAACAACCCTAACCTCCTAACAACAAACAACCTTAACCCCCTAACAACAAACAACCCTAAACCCCTAACAACAAACAATCCTAACCCCCTAACAACCAACAACGCTCACCCCCTAACCACAAACAACACTAACACCCTAACCACAAACAACACTAACCCCGTAAGAACAAACAACACTAACCCCCTAACAACAAAGAACACTAACACGCTAACAACAAAAACCACTAAACCCAACAAGAAACAACCCTAAACCCCTAACAACAAACACTAACCCCCTAACAACAAACAACACTAAACCCCTAACAAGAAACTAACCTAACCCCATAACAACAAACAACCCTAACCTCCTAACAACAAACAACCTTAAACCCCTAACAACAAACAACCCTAAACCCCTAACAACAAACAACACTAACACCCTAACAACAAACAACACTAACACCCTAACAACAAAAACCACTAAACCCCAACAAGAAACAACACTAAACCCCTAACAACAAACACTAACCCCCTAACAACAAACAACACTGAACCCCTAACAAGAAACTAACCTAACCCTGTAACAACAAACAGCCCTAACCTCCTAACAAAAAACAACCCTAAAACCCTAACAAACAACAACACTAACTCCCTAACCACAAACAACACTAACACCCTAGCAACAAAAACTACTAAACCCCAACAAGAAACAACCCTAAACCCCTAACAACAAACACTAACCCCCTAACAACAAACAACACTAAACCCCTAACAAGAAACTAACCTAACCCCGTAACAACAAACAACCCTAACCTCCTAACAACAAACAACTTTAAACCCCTAACAACAAAGAACCCTAAACCCCTAACAACAAACAACACTAACACCCTAACAACAAAAACTACTAAACCCCAACAAGAAACAACACTAAACCCCTAACAACAAACACTAACATCCTAACAACAAACAACACTAAACCCCTAACAAGAAACTAACCGTACCCTGTAACAACAAACAACCCTAACCTCCTAACAACAAACAACCTTAACCCCCTAACAACAAACAACCCTAAACCCCTAACAACAAACAATCCTAACCCCCTAACAACCAACAACTCTCACCCCCTAACCACAAACTACACTAACACCCTAACCACAAACAACACTAACCCCGTAAGAACAAACAACACTAACCCCCTAACCACAAACAACACTAACACCCTAACAACAAAAACTACTATACCCCAACAAGAAACAACCCTAAACCCCTAACAACAAACACTAACCCCCTAACAACAAAAAACACTAAACCCCTAACAAGAAAGTAACCTAACCCCGTAACAACAAACAACCCTAAACCCCTAACAAAATACAACCACAACCTTCTAACAACAAAAAACCCTAACCCCCTAACAAACAACAACACTAACCCCCTAACCACAAACAACACTAACACCCTAACCACAAACAACACTAACACCCTAACAACAAAAACTACTAAACCAAAACAAGAAACAACCCTAAACCCCTAACAACAAACACTAACCCCCTAACAGCAAACAACACTAAACCCCTAACAAGAAACTAACCTAACCCCCTAACAACCAACAACGCACACCCCCTAACCACAAACAACACTAACACCCTAACCACAAACAACACTAACCCCGTAAGAACAAACTACACTAAGCCCCTAACAACAAACAACACTAACACCCTAACAACAAAAACCACTGAACCCAACAAGAAACAACCCTAAACCCCTAACAACAAACACTAACCCCCTAACAACAAACAACACTAAACCCCTAACAAGTAACTTACCTAACCCCGTAACAACAAACAACCCTAACCTCCTAACAACAAACAACCTTAAACCCCTAACAACAAACAACCCTAAACCCCTAACAACAAACAACACTAACACCCTAACAACAAAAACCACTAAACCCCAACAAGAAACAACACTAAACCCCTAACAACAAACACTAACCCCCTAACAACAAACAACACTAAACCCCTAACAAGAAACTAACCTAACTCCGTAACAACAAACAACCCTAACCTCCTAACAACAAACAACCCTAAACCCCTAACAACAAACAACCCTAACCTTCTAACAACAAACAACCCTAACCCCCTAACAAACAACACTAACCCCCTAACCACAAACAACGCTAACACCCTAACAACAAAAACTACTAAACCCCAACAAGAAACAACCCTAAACCCCTAACAACAAACACTAACCCCCTAACAACAAACAACACTAAACCCCTAACAAGAAACTAACCTAAACCCGTAACAACAAACAATCCTAACCACCTAACAACAAACAACCTTAAACCCCTAACAACAAACAACCCTAAACCCCTAACAACAAGCAACACTAACACCCTAACAACAAAAACCACTAAACCCCAACAAGAAACAACACTAAACCCCTAACAACAAACACTAACCCCCTAACAACAAACAACACTAAACCCCTAAAAATAAACTAACCTAACCCTGTAACAACAAACAACCCTAACCTCCTAACAACAAACAACCCTAACCCCCTAACAAACAACAACACTAAGCCCCTAACCACAAACAACACTAACACCCTAACAACTAAAACTGATAAACCCCAACAAGAAACAACCCTAAACCCCTAACAACAAACACTAACCCCCTAACAACAAACAACACTAAACCCCTAACAAGAAACTAACCTAACCCCGTAACAACAAACAACCCTAACCTCCTAAGAACAAACAACCTTAAACCCCTAACAACAAACAACCCTAAACCCCTAACAACAAACAACACTAACACCCTAACAACAAAAAACACTAAACCCCAACAAGAAACAACACTAAACCCCTAACAACAAACACTAACCTCGTAACAACAAACAACACTAAAGCCCTAACAAGAAACTAACCTAACCCTGTAACAACAAACAACCCTAACCTCCTAACAACAAACAACCTTAACCCCCTAACAACAAACAACCCTAAACCCCTAACAACAAACAATCCTAACCCCCTAACAACCAACAACGCTCACCCTCTAACCACAAACAACACTAACACCCTAACCACAAACAACACTAACCCCGTAAGAACAAACAACACTAACCCCCTAACCACAAACAACACTAACACCCTAACAACAAAAACTACTAAACCCCAACAAGAAACAACCCTAAACCCCTAACAACAAACACTCACTAACCCCCTAAGAACAAACAACACTAAACCCCTAACAAGAAACTAACCTAACCCCGTAACAACAAACAACCCTAACCTCCTAAGAAAAAACAACCCTAACCCCCTAACAAACAACAACACGAACCCCCTAACCACAAACAACACTAACACCCTAACAACAAAAATTACTAAACCCCAACAAGAAACAACCCTACACCCCTAACAACAAACACTAACCCCCTAACAACAAAAAACACTAAACCCCTAACAAGAAACTAACCTAACCCCGTAACAACAAACAACCCTAACCTCGTAACAACAAACAACCTTAAACCCCTAACAACAAACAACCCTAAACACCTAACAACAAACAACACTAACACCCTAACAACAAAAACCACTAAACCCCAGCAACAAACAACACTAAACCCCTAACAACAAACACTAACCCCCTAACAACAAACAAAACTAAACCCCTAACAAGAAACTAACCTAACCCTGTAACAACAAATATCCCTAACCTCCTAACAACAAACAACCTTAACCCCCTAACAACAAACAACCCTAAACCTCTAACAACAAACAATCCTAACCCCCTAACAACCAACAACGCTCACCCCCTAACCACAAGCAACACTAACACCCTAACCACAAACAACACTAACACCCTAACCACAAACAACACTAACACCCTAACAACAAAAACTACTAAACCCCAACAAGAAACAACCCTAAACCCCTAACAACAAACACTAACCCCCTAACAACAAACAACCCTAAACCCCTAACAACAAACAACACTAACACCCTAACAACAAAAACCACTAAACCCCAACAAGAAACAACACTAAACCCCTAACAACAAACACTAACCCCCTAACAACAAACAACACTAAACCCCTAACAAGAAACTAACCTAACCCTGTAAAAACAAACAACCCTAACCTCCTAACAACAAACAACCCTAACCCCCTAACAAACAACAACACTAATCCCCTAACCACAAACAACACTTACACCCTAACAACAAAAACTACTAAACCCCAACAAGAAACAACCCTAAACCCCTAGCAACAAACTCTAACCCCCTAACAACAAACAACACTAAACCCCTAACAAGAAACTAACCTAACCCCGTAACAACAAACAACCCTAACCTCCTAACAGCAAACAACCTTAAACCCCTAACAACAAACAACCCTAAACCCCTAACAACAAACAACACTAACACCCTAACAACAAAAACCACTAAACTCCAACAAGAAACAACACTAAACCCCTAACTACAAACACTAACCCCCTAACAAAAAACAACACTAAACCCCTAACAAGAAACTAACCTAACCCTGTAACAACAAACAGCCCTAAACTCCTAACAACAAACCACCTTAACCCCCTAACAACAAACAACCCTAAACCCCTAACAACAAACAATCCCAACCCCCTAACAACCAACAACTCTCACCCCCTAACCACAAACAACACTAACACCCTAACAACAAACAACACTAACCCCGTAAGAACAAACAACAGTAACCCCCTAACCACAAACAACACTAACACCCTAACAACAAAAACTACTAAACTCCAAAAAGAAACAACCCTAAACCCCTAACAACAAACACTAACCCCCTAACAAGAAACAACACTAAACCCCTAACAAGAAACTAACCTATCCCTTTAACAACAAACAACCCTAACCCCCTAACAACAAACAACCTTAAACCCCTAACAACAAACAACCCTAAACCCCTAGAAACAAAAAACACTAACACCCTAACAACAAAAAACACTAAACCCCAACAAGAAACAACACTAAACCCCTAACAACAAACACTAACCCCCTAACAACAAACAACACTAAACCCCTAACAAGAAACTAACCTAACCCTGTAACAACAAACAACCCTAACCTCCTAACAACAAACAAACTTAACCCCCTAACAACAAACAACCCTAAACCCCTAACAACAAACTATCCTAACCCCCTAACAACCAACAACGCACACCCCCTATCCACAAACAACACTAACCCCCTAACAACAAACAACACTAACACCCTAAACACAAACAAAACTAACCCCGTAAGAACAAACAACACTAACCCCCTAACCACAAACATACACTAACACCCTAACAACAAAAACTACTATACCCCAAAAAGAAACAACCCTAAACCCCTAACAACAAACACTAACCCCCTAACAACAAAAAACACTAAACCCCTAACAAGAAACTAACCCAACCCCGTAACAACAAACAACCCTAACCCCCTAACAACAAACAACCCTAAACCCCTAACAACAAACAACCCTAAGCTTCTAACAACAAACAACCCTAACCGCCTAACAAACAACAACACTAACCCCCTAACCACAAACAACACTAACACCCTAACAACAAAAACTACTAAACTCCAACAAGAAACAACCCTAAACCCCTAATAACAAACACAACCCCCTGACAACAAACAACCCTAAACCCCTAACAACAAACAACGCTAACACCCTAACAACAAAAACCACTAAACCCCAACAAGAAACAACACTAAACCCCTACCAACAAACACTAACCCCCTAACAACAAACACTAAACCCCTAACAAGAAACTAACCTAACCCTGTAACAACAAACAGCCCTAACCTCCTAACAACAAACAACCTTAACCCCCTAAAAACAAACAACCCTAAACGACTAACAACAAAAAATTCTAACCCCTTAACAACCAACAACTCTCACCCCCTAAGCACAAACAACACTAACACCCTAACCACAAACAACACTAACCCCGTAAGAACAAACAACACTAACCCCCTAACCAAAAACGACACTAACACCCTAACAACAAAAACTACTATAACCCAACAAGAAACAACCCTAAACCCCTAACAACAAACACTAACCCCCTAACAACAAACAACACTAAACCCCTAACAAGAAACTAACCTAAACCCGTAACAACAAACAATTCTAACCACCTAACAACAAACAACCTTAAACCCCTAACAACAAACAACCCTAAACCCCTAACAACAAACAACACTAACACCCTAACAACAAAAACCACCAAACCCCAACAAGAAACAACACTAAACCCCTAACAACAAACACTAACCCCCTAACAACAAACAACACTAAACCCCTAACAAGAAACTAACCTAACCCTGTAACAACAAACAACCCTAACCTCCTAACAACAAACAACCTTAACCCCCTAACAACAAACAACCCTAAACCCCTAACAACAAACAATCCTAACCCCCTAACAACCAACAACGCTCACCCCATAACCACAAACAACACTAACACCCTAACCACAAACAACACTAACCCTGTAAGAACAAACAACACTAACCCCCTAACAACAAACAACACTAACACCCTAACAACAAAAACTACTAAACCCCAACAAGAAACAACCCTAAACCCCTAACAACAAACACTAACCCCCTAACAACAAACAACACTAAACCCCTAACAAGAAACTAACCTAAACCCGTAACAACAAACAACCCTAACCTCCTAACAACAAACAACCTTTAACCCCTAACTACAAACAACCTTAAACCCCTAACAACAAACAACACTAACACCCTAACAACAAAAACTACTAAACCCCAACAAGAAACAACCCTAAACCCCTAACAACAAACACTAACCCCCTAACAACAAACAACACTAAACCCCTAACAATAAACTAACCTAACCCTGTAACAACAAACAGCCCTAACCTCCTAACAACAAACAACCTTAACCCCCTAACAACAAACAACCCTAAACCCCTAACAACAAACAATCCTAACCCCCTAACAACCAACAACTCTCACCCCCTAACCACAAACAACACTAACACCCTAACCACAAACAACACTAACCCCGTAAGAACAAACAACACTAACCCCCTAACCACAAACAACACTAACACCCTAACAACAAAAACTACTAAACCCCCACAAGAAACAACCCTAAACCCCTAACAACAAACACTAACCCCCTAACAGCAAACAACACTAAACCCCTAACGAGAAACTAACCTAACCCCGTAACAACAAACAACCCTAACCTCCTAACAACAAACAACCTTAAACCCCTAACAACAAACAACCCTAAACCCCTAACAACAAACAACACTAACACCCTAACAACAAAAACCACTAAACCCCAACAAGAAACAACACTAAACCCCTAACAACAATCACTAACGCCCTAAAAACAAACAACACTAAACCCCTAAGAAGAAACTAACCTAACCCTGTAACAACAAACAACCTTAACCTCCTAACAAAAAACAACCTTAACCCCCTAACAAACAACACTAACCCCCTAACCACAAACAACACTAACACCCTAAGAACAAAAACTACTAAACCCCAACAAGAAACAGCCCTAAACCCCTAACAACAAACACTAACCCCCTAACAACAAAAAACACTAAACCCCTAACAAGAAACTAACCTAACCCCGTAACAACAAAAAACCCTAACCTCCTAACAACAAACAACCTTAAACCCCTAACAACAAACAACCCTAAACCCCTAACAACCAACAACACTAACACCCTAACAACAAAAACCACTAAACCCCAAGAAGAAACAACACTAAACCCCTAACAACAAACACTAACCCCCTAACA
Source organism: Loxodonta africana (assembly GCF_030014295.1). Lineage (NCBI taxonomy): Eukaryota > Metazoa > Chordata > Mammalia > Proboscidea > Elephantidae > Loxodonta > Loxodonta africana. The sequence continues at coordinate 136,336,641 of NC_087348.1, forward strand.
ACAAACAACACTAAACCCCTAACAAGATACTAACCTAACCCTGTAACAACAAAGATCCCTAACCTCCTAACAACAAACAACCTTAACCCCCTAACAACAAACAACCCTAAACCCCTAACAACAAACCATCCTAACCCCCTAACAACCAACAACGCACACCCCCTAACCACAAACAACACTAACACCCTAACCACAAACAACACTAACCCCGTAAGAACAAACAACACTAACCCCCTAACAACAAACAACACTAACACCCTAACAACAAAAACTACTAAACCCCAACAAGAAACAACCCTAAACCCCTAACAACAAACACTAACCCCCTAACAACAAACAACACTAAACCCCTAACAAGAAACTAACCTAACCCTGTAACAACCAACAACCCTAACCTCCTAACAACAAACAACCTTAAACCCCTAACAACAAACAACCCTAAACCCCTAACAACAAACAACACTAACACCCTAAGAACAAAAACCACTAAATCCCAACAGGGAACAACACTAAACCCCTAACAACGAACACTAACCCCCTAACAACAAACAACACTAAACCCCTAACAAGAAACTAACCTAACCCCGTAACAACAAACAACTCTAACCTCCTAACAACAAACAACCCTAACCCCCTAACAAACAACAACACTAACCCCCTAACCACAAACAACACTAACACCCTAACAACAAAAACTACTAAACCCCAACAAGAAACAACCCTAAACCCCTAACAACAAACACTAACCCCTTAACAGCAAATAACACTAAACCCCTAACAAGAAACTAACCTAACCCCGTAACAACAAACAACCCTAACCTCCTAACAACAAACAACCTTAAACCCCTAACAACAAACAACCCTAAACCCCTAACAACAAACAACACTAACACCCTAACAACAAAAACCACTAAACCCCAACAGGAAACAACACTAAACCCCTAACAACAAACACTAACCCCCTAACAACAAACAACACTAAACCCCTAACAAGAAACTAACCTAACCCTGTAACAACAAACAGCCCTAACTTCCTAACAACAATCCACCTTAACCCCCTAAAAACAAACAACCCTAAACGACTAACAACAAACAATCCTAACCCCTTAACAACCAACAACTCTCACCCCCTAAGCACAAACAACACTAACACCCTAACCACAAACAACACTAACCCCGTAAGAACAAACAACACTAACCCCCTAACCAAAAACGACAGTAACACCCTAACAACAAAAACTACTATACCCCAACAAGAAACAACCCTAAACCCCTAACAACAAACACTAACCCCCTAACAACAAAAAACACTAAACCCCTAACAAGAAACTAACCTAACCCCGTAACAACAAACAACCCTAACCCCCTAACAACAAACAACCCTAAACCCCTAACAACAAACAACCCTAACCTTCTAACAACAAACAACCCTAACCCCCTAACAAACAACAACACTAACCCCCTGACCACAAACAACACTTACACCCTAACAACAAAAACTACAAAACTCCAACAAGAAACAACCCTAAACCCCTAATAACAAACACAACCCCCTGACAACAAACAACCCTAAACCCCTAACAACAAACAACACTAACACCCTAACAACAAAAACCACTAAACCCCAACAAGAAACAACACTAAACCCGTAACAACAAACACTAACTCCCTAACAACAAACAACACTAAACCCCTAAGAAGAAACTAACCTAAACCCGTAACAACAAACAATTCTAACCACCTAACAACAAACAACCTTAAACCCCTAACAACAAACAACCCTAAACCCCTAACAACAAACAACACTAACACCCTAACAACAAAAACCACCAAACCCCAACAAGAAACAACACTAAACCCCTAACAGCAAACACTAACCCCCTAACAACAAACAACACTAAACCCCTAACAAGAAACTAACCTAGCCCTGTAACAACAAACAACCCTAACCTCCTAACAACAAACAACCTTAACCCCCTAACAACAAACAACCCTAAACCCCTAACAACAAACAATCCTAACCCCCTAACAACCAACAACGCTCACCCCATAACCACAAACAACACTAACACCCTAACCACAAACAACACTAACCCTGTAAGAACAAACAACACTAACCCCCTAACAACAAACAACACTAACACCCTAACAACAAAAACTACTAAACCCCAACAAGAAACAACCCTTAACCCCTAACAACAAACACTAACCCCCTAACAACAAACAACACTAAAGCCCTAACAATAAACTAACCTAACCCTGTAACAACAAACAACCCTAACCTCCTAACAACAAACAACCTTAACCCCCTAACAACAAACAACCCTAAACGCCTAAGAACAAACAATCTTAACCCCCTAACAACCAACAACTCTCACCCCCTAACCACAAACAACACTAACACCCTAACCACAAACAACACTAACCCCGTAAGAACAAACAACACTAACCCCCTAACCACAAACAACACTAACACCCTAACAACAAAAACTACTAAACCCCCACAAGAAACAACCCTAAACCCCTAACAACAAACACTAACCCCCTAACAGCAAACAACACTAAACCCCTAACAAGAAACTAACCTAACCCCGTAACAACAAACAACCCTAACCTCCTAACAACAAACAACCTTAAACCCCTAACAACAAACAACCCTAAACCCCTAACAACAAACAACACTAACACCCTAACAACAAAAACCTCTAAACCCCAACAAGAAACAACACTAAACCCCTAACAACAATCACTAACGCCCTAACAACAAACAACACTAAACCCCTAACAAGAAACTAACCTAACCCTGTAACAACAAACATCCTTAACCTCCTAACAAAAAACAACCTTAACCCCCTAACAAACAACAACACTAACCCCCTAACCACAAACAACACTAACACCCTAAGAACAAAAACTACTAAACCCCAACAAGAAACAGCCCTAAACCCCTAACAACAAACACTAACCCCCTAACAACAAACAACACTAAACCCCTAACAAGAAACTAACCTAACCCCGTAACAACAAAAAACCCTAACCTCCTAACAACAAACAACCTTAAACCCCTAACAACAAACAACCCTAAACCCCTAACAACCAACAACACTAACACCCTAACAACAAAAACCACTAAACCCCAAGAAGAAACAACACTAAACCCCTAACAACAAACACTAACCCCCTAACAACAAACAACACTAAACCCCTAACAAGAAACTAAACTAACCCTGTAACAACAAAGATCCCTAACCTCCTAACAACAAACAACCTTAACCCCCTAACAACAAACAACCCTAAACCCCTAACAACAAACCATCCTAACCCCCTAACAACCAACAACGCACACCCCCTAACCACAAACAACACTAACACCCTAACCACAAACAACACTAACCCCGTAAGAACAAACAACACTAACCCCCTAACAACAAACAACACTAACACCCTAACAACAAAAACTACTAAACCCCAACAAGAAACAACCCTAAACCCCTAACAACAAACACTAACCCCCTAACAACAAACAACACTAAACCCCTAACAAGAAACTAACCTAACCCTGTAACAACCAACAACCCTAACCTCCTAACAACAAACAACCTTAACCCCCTAACAACAAACAACCCTAAACCCCTAACAACAAACAACACTAACACCCTAAGAACAAAAACCACTAAACCCCAACAGGAAACAACACTAAACCCCTAACAACAAACACTAACCCCCTAACAACAAACAACACTAAACCCCTAACAAGAAACTAACCTAACCCCGTAACAACAAACAACTCTAACCTCCTAACAACAAACAACCCTAACCCCCTAACAAACAACAACAATAACCCCCTAACCACAAACAACACTAACACCCTAACAACAAAAACTACTAAACCCCAACAAGAAACAACCCTAAAACCCTAACAACAAACACTAACCCCTTAACAGCAAACAACACTAAACCCCTAACAAGAAACTAACCTAACCCCGTAACAACAAACAACCCTAACCTCCTAACAACAAACAACCTTAAACCCCTAACAACAAACAACCCTAAACCCCTAACAACAAACAACACTAACACCCTAACAACAAAAACCACCAAACCCCAACAAGAAACAACACTAAACCCCTAACAACAAACACTAACCCCCTAACAACAAACAACACTAAACCCCTAACAAGAAACTAACCTAACCCTGTAACAACAAACAACCCTAACCTCCTAACAACAAACAACCTTAACCCCCTAACAACAAACAACCCTAAACCCCTAACAACAAACAATCCTAACCCCCTAACAACCAACAACGCACACCCCCTAACCACAAACAACACTAACACCCTAACCACAAACAACACTAACCCCGTAAGAACAAACAACACTAACCCCCTAACAACAAAGAACACTAACACGCTAACAACAAAAACCACTAAACCCAACAAGAAACAACCCTAAACCCCTAACAACAAACACTAACCCCCTAACAACAAACAACACTAAACCCCTAACAAGAAACTAACCTAACCCCATAACAACAAACAACCCTAACCTCCTAACAACAAACAACCTTAAACCCCTAACAACAAACAACCCTAAACCCCTAACAACAAACAACACTAACACCCTAACAACAAACAACACTAACACCCTAACAACAAAAACCACTAAACCCCAACAAGAAACAACACTAAACCCCTAACAACAAACTCTAACCCCCTAACAACAAACAACACTAAACCCCTAACAAGAAACTAACCTAACCCTGTAACAACAAACAACCCTAACCTCCTAACAAAAAACAACCCTAAAACCCTAACAAACAACAACACTAACTCCCTAACCACAAACAACACTAACCCCGTAAGAACAAACAACACTAACCCCCTAACCACAAACAACACTAACACCCTAACAACAAAAACTACTATACCCCAACAAGAAACAACCCTAAACCCCTAACAACAAACACTAACCCCCTAACAACAAAAAACACTAAACCCCTAACAAGAAAGTAACCTAACCCCGTAACAACAAACAACCCTAAACCCCTAACAAAAAACAACCACAACCTTCTAACAACAAAAAACCCTAACCCCCTAACAAACAACAACACTAACCCCCTAACCACAAACAACACTAACACCCTAACCACAAACAACACTAACACCCTAACAACAAAAACTACTAAACCCCAACAAGAAACAACCCTAAACCCCTAACAACAAACACTAACCCCCTAACAACAAACAACACTAAACCCCTAACAAGAAACTAACCTAAACCCGTAACAACAAACAATCCTAACCACCTAACAACAAACAACCTTAAACCCCTAACAACAAACAACCCTAAACCCCTAACAACAAGCAACACTAACAACCTAACAACAAAAACCACTAAACCCCAACAAGAAACAACACTAAACCCCTAACAACAAACACTAACCCCCTAACAACAAAAAACACTAAACCCCTAACAATAAACTAACCTAACCCTGTAACAACAAACAACCCTAACCTCCTAACAACAAACAACCTTAACCCCCTAACAACAAACAACCCTAAACCCCTAACAACAAACAATCCTAACCCCCTAACAACCAACAACGCTCACCCCCTAACCACAAACAACACTAACACCCTAAACACAAACAACACTAACCCCGTAAGAACAAACAACACTAACCCCCTAACCACAAACAACATTAACACCCTAACAACAAAAACTACTAAACCCCAACAAGAAACAACCCTAAACCCCTAACAACAAACACTCACTAACCCCCTAAGAACAAACAACACTAAACCCCTAACAAGAAACTAACCTAAGCCCGTAACAACAAACAACCCTAACCTCCTAAGAAAAAACAACCCTAACCCCCTAACAAACAACAACACGAACCCCCTAACCACAAACAACACTAACACCCTAACAACAAAAATTACTAAACCCCAACAAGAAACAACCCTAAACCCCTAACAACAAACACTAACCCCCTAACAACAAAAAACACTAAACCCCTAACAAGAAACTAACCTAACCCCGTAACAACAAACAACCCTAACCTCGTAACAACAAACAACCTTAAACCCCTAACAACAAACAACCCTAAACACCTAACAACAAACAACACTAACACCCTAACAACAAAAACCACTAAACCCCAGCAACAAACAACACTAAACCCCTAACAACAAACACTAACCCCCTAACAACAAACAACACTAAACCCCTAACAAGAAACTAACCTAACCCTGTAACAACAAATATCCCTAACCTCCTAACAACAAACAACCTGAACCCCCTAACAACAAACAACCCTAAACCTCTAACAACAAACAATCCTAACCCCCTAACAACCAACAACGCTCAACCCCTAACCACAAGCAACACTAACACCCTAACCACAAACAACACTAACACCCTAACCACAAACAACACTAACACCCTAACAACAAAAACTACTAAACCCCAACAAGAAACAACCCTAAACCCCTAACAACAAACACTAACCCCCTAACAACAAACAACCCTAAACCCCTAACAACAAACAACACTAACACCCTAACAACAAAAACCACTAAACCCCAACAAGAAACAACACTAAACCCCTAACAACAAACACTAACCCCCTAACAACAAACAACACTAAACCCCTAACAAGAAACTAACCTAACCCTGTAACAACAAACAGCCCTAAACTCCTAACAACAAACCACCTTAACCCCCTAACAACAAACAACCCTAAACCCCTAACAACAAACAATCCCAACCCCCTAACAACCAACAACTCTCACCCCTAACCACAAACTACACTAACACCCTAACCACAAACAACACTAACCCCGTAAGAACAAACAACACTAACCCCCTAACCACAAACAACACTAACACCCTAACAACAAAAACTACTATACCCCAACAAGAAAGAACCCTAAACCCCTAACAACAAACACTAACCCCCTAACAACAAAAAACACTAAACCCCTAACAAGAAAGTAACCTAACCCCGTAACAACAAACAACCCTAAACCCCTAACAAAAAACAACCACAACCTTCTAACAACAAAAAACCCTAACCCCCTAACAAACAACACTAACCCCCTAACCACAAACAACACTAACACCCTAACCACAAACAACACTAACACCCTAACAACAAAAACTACTAAACCAAAACAAGAAACAACCCTAAACCCCTAACAACAAACACTAACCCCCTAACAGCAAACAACACTAAACCCCTAACAAGAAACTAACCTAACTCCCTAACAACCAACAACGCACACCCCCTAACCACAAACAACACTAACACCCTAACCACAAACAACACTAACCCCGTAAGAACAAACTACACTAAGCCCCTAACAACAAACAACACTAACACCCTAACAACAAAAACCACTGAACCCAACAAGAAACAACCCTAAACCCCTAACAACAAACACTAACCCCCTAACAACAAACAACACTAAACCCCTAACAAGTAACTTACCTAACCCCGTAACAACAAACAACCCTAACCTCCTAACAACAAACAACCTTAAACCCCTAACAACAAACAACCCTAAACCCCTAACAACAAACAACACTAACACCCTAACAACAAAAACCACTAAACCCCAAGAAGAAACAACACTAAACCCCTAACAACAAACACTAACCCCCTAACAACAAACAACACTAAACCCCTAACAAGAAACTAACCTAACTCCGTAACAACAAACAACCCTAACCTCCTAACAACAAACAACCCTAAACCCCTAACTACAAACAACCCTAAACCCCTAACAACAAACAACACTAACACCCTAACAACAAAAACTAGTAAACCCCAACAAGAAACAACCCTAAACCCCTAACAACAAACACTAACCCCCTAACAACAAACAACACTAAACCCCTAACAATAAACTAACCTAACCCTGTAACAACAAACAGCCCTAACCTCCTAACAACAAACAACCTTAACCCCCTAACAACAAACAACCCTAAACCCCTAAGAACAAACAATCCTAACCCCCTAACAACCAACAACTCTCACCCCCTAACCACAAACAACACTAACACCCTAACCACAAACAACACTAACCCCGTAAGAACAAACAACACTAACCCCCTAACCACAAACAACACTAACACCCTAACAACAAAAACTACTAAACCCCCACAAGAAACAACCCTAAACCCCTAACAACAAACACTAACCCCCTAACAGCAAACAACACTAAACCCCTAACAAGAAACTAACCTAACCCCGTAACAACAAACAACCCTAACCTCCTAACAACAAACAACCTTAAACCCCTAACAACAAACAACCCTAAACCCCTAACAACAAACAACACTAACACCCTAACAACAAAAACCACTAAACCCCAACAAGAAACAAAACTAAACCCCTAACAACAATCACTAACGCCCTAAAAACAAACAACACTAAACCCCTAAGAAGAAACTAACCTAACCCTGTAACAACAAACAACCTTAACCTCCTAACAAAAAACAACCTTAACCCCCTAACAAACAACAACACTAACCCCCTAACCACAAACAACACTAACACCCTAAGAACAAAAACTACTAAACCCCAACAAGAAACAGCCCTAAACCCCTAACAACAAACACTAACCCCCTAACAACAAACAACCCTAAACCCCTAACAACAAACAACACTAACACCCTAACAACAAAAACCACTAAACCCCAACAAGAAACAACACTAAACCCCTAACAACAAACACTAACCCCCTAACAACAAACAACACTAAACCCCTAACAAGAAACTAACCTAACCCTGTAACAACAAACAGCCCTAAACTCCTAACAACAAACCACCTTAACCCCCTAACAACAAACAACCCTAAACCCCTAACAACAAACAATCCCAACCCCCTAACAACCAACAACTCTCACCCCCTAACCACAAACAACACTAACACCCTAACAACAAACAACACTAACCCCGTAAGAACAAACAACACTAACCCCCTAACCACAAACAACACTAACACCCTAACAACAAAAACTACTAAACTCCAAAAAGAAACAACCCTAAACCCCTAACAACAAACACTAACCCCCTAACAACAAACAACACTAAACCCCTAACAAGAAACTAACCTATCCCTTTAACAACAAACAACCCTAACCCCCTAACAACAAACAACCTTAAACCCCTAACAACAAACAACCATAAACCCCTAACAACAAACAACACTAACACCCTAACAACAAAAACCACTAAACCCCAAGAAGAAACAACACTAAACCCCTAACAACAAACACTAACCCCCTAACAACAAACAACACTAAACCCCTAACAAGAAACTAACCTAACTCCGTAACAACAAACAACCCTAACCTCCTAACAACAAACAACCCTAAACCCCTAACTACAAACAACCCTAAACCCCTAACAACAAACAACACTAACACCCTAACAACAAAAACTAGTAAACCCCAACAAGAAACAACCCTAAACCCCTAACAACAAACACTAACCCCCTAACAACAAACAACACTAAACCCCTAACAATAAACTAACCTAACCCTGTAACAACAAACAGCCCTAACCTCCTAACAACAAACAACCTTAACCCCCTAACAACAAACAACCCTAAACCCCTAAGAACAAACAATCCTAACCCCCTAACAACCAACAACTCTCACCCCCTAACCACAAACAACACTAACACCCTAACCACAAACAACACTAACCCCGTAAGAACAAACAACACTAACCCCCTAACCACAAACAACACTAACACCCTAACAACAAAAACTACTAAACCCCCACAAGAAACAACCCTAAACCCCTAACAACAAACACTAACCCCCTAACAGCAAACAACACTAAACCCCTAACAAGAAACTAACCTAACCCCGTAACAACAAACAACCCTAACCTCCTAACAACAAACAACCTTAAACCCCTAACAACAAACAACCCTAAACCCCTAACAACAAACAACACTAACACCCTAACAACAAAAACCACTAAACCCCAACAAGAAACAACACTAAACCCCTAACAACAATCACTAACGCCCTAAAAACAAACAACACTAAACCCCTAAGAAGAAACTAACCTAACCCTGTAACAACAAACAACCTTAACCTCCTAACAAAAAACAACCTTAACCCCCTAACAAACAACAACACTAACCCCCTAACCACAAACAACACTAACACCCTAAGAACAAAAACTACTAAACCCCAACAAGAAACAGCCCTAAACCCCTAACAACAAACACTAACCCCCTAACAACAAACAACCCTAAACCCCTAACAACAAACAACACTAACACCCTAACAACAAAAACCACTAAACCCCAACAAGAAACAACACTAAACGCCTAACAACAAACACTAACCCCCTAACAACAAACAACACTAAACCCCTAACAAGAAACTAACCTAACCCTGTAACAACAAACAGCCCTAAACTCCTAACAACAAACCACCTTAACCCCCTAACAACAAACAACCCTAAACCCCTAACAACAAACAATCCCAACCCCCTAACAACCAACAACTCTCACCCCCTAACCACAAACAACACTAACACCCTAACAACAAACAACACTAACCCCGTAAGAACAAACAACACTAACCCCCTAACCACAAACAACACTAACACCCTAACAACAAAAACTACTAAACTCCAAAAAGAAACAACCCTAAACCCCTAACAACAAACACTAACCCCCTAACAACAAACAACACTAAACCCCTAACAAGAAACTAACCTATCCCTTTAACAACAAACAACCCTAACCCCCTAACAACAAACAACCTTAAACCCCTAACAACAAACAACCATAAACCCCTAGTAACAAAAAACACTAACAACCTAACAACAAAAAACACTAAACCCCAACAAGAAACAACACTAAACCCCTAACAACAAACACTAACCCCCTAACAACAAACAACACTAAACCCCTAACAAGAAACTAACCTAACCCTGTAACAACAAACAACCCTAACCTCCTAACAACAAACAAACTTAACCCCCTAACAACAAACAACCCTAAACCCCTAACAACAAACTATCCTAACCCCCTAACAACCAACAACGCACACCCCCTATCCACAAACAACACTAACCCCCTAACAACAAACAACACTAACACCCTAAACACAAACAACACTAACCCCGTAAGAACAAACAACACTAACCCCCTAACCACAAACAACACTAACACCCTAACAACAAAAACTACTATACCCCAAAAAGAAACAACCCTAAACCCCTAACAACAAACACTAACCCCCTAACAACAAAAAACATTAAACCCCTAACAAGAAACTAACCCAACCCCGTAACAACAAACAACCCTAACCCCCTAACAACAAACAACCCTAAACCCCTAACAACAAACAACCTTAAGCTTCTAACAACAAACAACCCTAACCGCCTAACAAACAACAACACTAACCCCCTAACCACAAACAACACTAACACCCTAACAACAAAAACTACTAAACTCCAACAAGAAACAACCCTAAACCCCTAATAACAAACACAACCCCCTGACAACAAACAACCCTAAACCCCTAACAACAAACAACACTAACACCCTAACAACAAAAACCACTAAACCCCAACAAGAAACAACACTAAACCCCTAACAACAAACACTAACTCCCTAACAACAAACAACACTAAACCCCTAACAAGAAACTAACCTAACCCTGTAACAACAAACAACCCTAACATCCTAACAACAAACATCCTTAACCCCCTAACAACAAACAACCCTAAACCCCTAACAACAAACAATCCTAACCCCCTAACAACCAACAACGCACACCCCCTAACCACAAACAACACTAACACCCTAACCACAAACAACACTAACCCCGTAAGAACAAACTACACTAACCCCCTAACAACAAACAACGCTAACACCCTAACAACAAAAACTACTAAACCCCAACAAGAAACAACCCTAAACCCCTAACAACAAACACTAACCCCCTAACAACAAACAACACTAAACCCCTAACAAGAAACTAACCTAACCCCGGAACAACAAACAACCCTAACCTCCTAACAACAAACAACCTTAAACCCCTAACAACAAACAACCCTAAACCCCTAACAACAAACAACACTAACACCCTAACAACAAAAACCACCAAACCCCAACAAGAAACAACACTAAACCCCTAACAACAAACACTAACCCCCTAACAACAAACAACACTAAACCCCTAACTAGAAACTAACCTAACCCTGTAACAACAAACAACCCTAACCTCCTAACAACAAACAACCTTAACCACCTAACAACAAACAACCCTAAACCCCTAACAACAAACAATCCTAACACCCTAACAACCAACAACGCTCACCCCATAACCACAAACAACACTAACACCCTAACCACAAACAACACTAACCCTGTAAGAACAAACAACACTAACCCCCTAACAACAAACAACACTAACACCCTAACAACCAAAACTACTAAACCCCAACAAGAAACAACCCTAAACCCCTAACAACAAACACTAACCCCCTAACAACAAACAACACTAAACCCCTAACAAGAAACTAACCTAAACCCGTAACAACAAACAACCCTAACCTCCTAACAACAAACAACCTTAAACCCCTAACTACAAACAACCCTAAACCCCTAACAACAAACAACACTAACACCCTAACAACAAAAACTACTAAACCCCAACAGGAAACAACACTAAATCCCTAACAACAAACACTAACCCCCTAACAACAAACAAAACTAAACCCCTAACAAGAAACTAACCTAACCCCGTAACAACAAACAACTCTAACCTCCTAACAACAAACAACCCTAACCCCCTAACAAACAACAACACTAACCCCCTAACCACAAACAACACTAACACCCTAACAACAAAAACTACTAAACCCCAACAAGAAACAACCCTAAACCCCTAACAACAAACACTAACCCCTTAACAGCAAACAACACTAAACCCCTAACAAGAAACTAACCTAACCCCGTAACAACAAACAACCCTAACCTCCTAACAACAAACAACCTTAAACCCCTAACAACAAACAACCCTAAACCCCTAACAACAAACAACACTAACACCCTAACAACAAAAAACACTAAACCCCAACAGGAAACAACACTAAACCCCTAACAACAAACACTAACCCCCTAACAACAAACAACACTAAACCCCTAACAAGAAACTAACCTAACCCTGTAACAACAAACAGCCCTAACTTCCTAACAACAATCCACCTTAACCCCCTAAAAACAAACAACCCTAAACGACTAACAACAAACAATCCTAACCCCTTAACAACCAACAACTCTCACCCCCTAAGCACAAACAACACTAACACCCTAACCACAAACAACACTAACCCCGTAAGAACAAACAACACTAACCCCCTAACCAAAAACGACACTAACACCCTAACAACAAAAACTACTATAACCCAACAAGAAACAACCCTAAACCCCTAACAACAAACACTAACCCCCTAACAACAAACAACACTAAACCCCTAACAAGAAACTAACCTAAACCCGTAACAACAAACAATTCTAACCACCTAACAACAAACAACCTTAAACCCCTAACAACAAACAACCCTAAACCCCTAACAACAAACAACACTAACACCCTAACAACAAAAACCACCAAACCCCAACAAGAAACAACACTAAACCCCTAACAACAAACACTAACCCCCTAACAACAAACAACACTAAACCCCTAACAAGAAACTAACCTAACCCTGTAACAACAAACAACCCTAACCTCCTAACAACAAACAACCTTAACCCCCTAACAACAAACAATCCTAAACCCCTAACAACAAACAATCCTAACCCCCTAACAACCAACAACGCTCACCCCATAACCACAAACAACACTAACACCCTAACCACAAACAACACTAACCCTGTAAGAACAAACAACACTAACCCCCTAACAACAAACAACACTAACACCCTAACAACAAAAACTACTAAACCCCAACAAGAAACAACCCTAAACCCCTAACAACAAACACTAACCCCCTAACAACAAACAACACTAAACCCCTAACAAGAAACTAACCTAAACCCGTAACAACAAACAACCCTAACCTCCTAACAACAAACAACCTTAAACCCCTAACTACAAACAACCCTAAACCCCTAACAACAAACAACACTAACACCCTAACAACAAAAACTACTAAACCCCAACAAGAAACAAAACTAAACCCCTAACAACAAACACTAACCCCCTAACAACAAACAACACTAAACCCCTAACAATAAACTAACCTAACCCTGTAACAACAAACAGCCCTAACCTCCTAACAACAAACAACCTTAACCCCCTAACAACAAACAACCCTAAACCCCTAAGAACAAACAATCCTAACCCCCTAACAACCAAAAACTCTCACCCCCTAACCACAAACAACACTAACACCCTAACCACAAACAACACTAACCCCGTAAGAACAAACAACACTAACCCCCTAACCACAAACAACACTAACACCCTAACAACAAAAACTACTAAACCCCCACAAGAAACAACCCTAAACCCCTAACAACAAACACTAACCCCCTAACAGCAAACAACACTAAACCCCTAACAAGAAACTAACCTAACCCCGTAACAACAAACAACCCTAACCTCCTAACAACAAACAACCTTAAACCCCTAACAACAAACAACCCTAAACCCCTAACAACAAACAACACTAACACCCTAACAACAAAAACCACTAAACCCCAACAAGAAACAACACTAAACCCCTAACAACAATCACTAACGCCCTAAAAACAAACAACACTAAACCCCTAAGAAGAAACTAACCTAACCCTGTAACAACAAACAACCTTAACCTCCTAACAAAAAACAACCTTAACCCCCTAACAAACAACAACACTAACCCCCTAACCACAAACAACACTAACACCCTAAGAACAAAAACTACTAAACCCCAACAAGAAACAGCCCTAAACCCCTAACAACAAACACTAACCCCCTAACAACAAAAAACACTAAACCCCTAACAAGAAACTAACCTAACCCCGTAACAACAAAAAACCCTAACCTCCTAACAACAAACAACCTTAAACCCCTAACAACAAACAACCCTAAACCCCTAACAACCAACAACACTAACACCCTAACAACAAAAACCACTAAACCCCAAGAAGAAACAACACTAAACCCCTAACAACAAACACTAACCCCCTAACAACAAACAACACTAAACCCCTAACAAGAAACTAACCTAACCCTGTAACAACAAAGATCCCTAACCTCCTAACAACAAACAACCTTA
This sequence comes from Loxodonta africana, assembly GCF_030014295.1. Taxonomy (NCBI): domain Eukaryota; kingdom Metazoa; phylum Chordata; class Mammalia; order Proboscidea; family Elephantidae; genus Loxodonta; species Loxodonta africana. Next base: position 136,351,954 of record NC_087348.1, read on the forward strand.
ACCCCCTAACAACAAACAACCCTAAACCCCTAACAACAAACCATCCTAACCCCCTAACAACCAACAACGCACACCCCCTAACCACAAACAACACTAACACCCTAACCACAAACAACACTAACCCCGTAAGAACAAACAACACTAACCCCCTAACAACAAACAACACTAACACCCTAACAACAAAAACTACTAAACCCCAACAAGAAACAACCCTAAACCCCTAACAACAAACACTAACCCCCTAACAACAAACAACACTAAACCCCTAACAAGAAACTAACCTAACCCTGTAACAACCAACAACCCTAACCTCCTAACAACAAACAACCTTAAACCCCTAACAACAAACAACCCTAAACCCCTAACAACAAACAACACTAACACCCTAAGAACAAAAACCACTAAATCCCAACAGGGAACAACACTAAACCCCTAACAACAAACACTAACCCCCTAACAACAAACAACACTAAACCCCTAACAAGAAACTAACCTAACCCCGTAACAACAAACAACTCTAACCTCCTAACAACAAACAACCCTAACCCCCTAACAAACAACAACACTAACCCCCTAACCACAAACAACACTAACACCCTAACAACAAAAACTACTAAACCCCAACAAGAAACAACCCTAAACCCCTAACAACAAACACTAACCCCTTAACAGCAAACAACACTAAACCCCTAACAAGGAACTAACCTAACCCCGTAACAACAAACAACCCTAACCTCCTAACAACAAACAACCTTAAACCCCTAACAACAAACAACCCTAAACCCCTAACAACAAACAACACTAACACCCTAACAACAAAAACCACTAAACCCCAACAGGAAACAACACTAAACCCCTAACAACAAACACTAACCCCCTAACAACAAACAACACTAAACCCCTAACAAGAAACTAACCTAACCCTGTAACAACAAACAGCCCTAACTTCCTAACAACAATCCACCTTAACCCCCTAAAAACAAACAACCCTAAACGACTAACAACAAACAATCCTAACCCCTTAACAACCAACAACTCTCACCCCCTAAGCACAAACAACACTAACACCCTAACCACAAACAACACTAACCCCGTAAGAACAAACAACACTAACCCCCTAACCAAAAACGACACTAACACCCTAACAACAAAAACTACTATACCCCAACAAGAAACAACCCTAAACCCCTAACAACAAACACTAACCCCCTAACAACAAAAAACACTAAACCCCTAACAAGAAACTAACCTAACCCCGTAACAACAAACAACTCTAACCCCCTAACAACAAACAACCCTAAACCCCTAAAAACAAACAACCCTAACCTTCTAACAACAAACAACCCTAACCCCCTAACAAACAACAACACTAACCCCCTGACCACAAACAACACTTACACCCTAACAACAAAAACTACAAAACTCCAACAAGAAACAACCCTAAACCCCTAATAACAAACACAACCCCCTGACAACAAACAACCCTAAACCCCTAACAACAAACAACACTAACACCCTAACAACAAAAACCACTAAACCCCAACAAGAAACAACACTAAACCCGTAACAACAAACACTAACTCCCTAACAACAAACAACACTAAACCCCTAAGAAGAAACTAACCTAAACCCGTAACAACAAACAATTCTAACCACCTAACAACAAACAACCTTAAACCCCTAACAACAAACAACCCTAAACCCCTAACAACAAACAGCACTAACACCCTAACAACAAAAACCACCAAACCCCAACAAGAAACAACACTAAACCCCTAACAGCAAACACTAACCCCCTAACAACAAACAACACTAAACCCCTAACAAGAAACTAACCTAGCCCTGTAACAACAAACAACCCTAACCTCCTAACAACAAACAACCTTAACCCCCTAACAACAAACAACCCTAAACCCCTAACAACAAACAATCCTAACCCCCTAACAACCAACAACGCTCACCCCATAACCACAAACAACACTAACACCCTAACCACAAACAACACTAACCCTGTAAGAAGAAACAACACTAACCCCCTAAGAACAAACAACACTAACACCCTAACAACAAAAACTACTAAACCCCAACAAGAAACAACCCTAAACCCCTAACAACAAACACTAACCCCCTAACAACAAACAACACTAAACCCCTAACAAGAAACTAACCTAACTCCGTAACAACAAACAACCCTAACCTCCTAACAACAAACAACCCTAAACCCCTAACAACAAACAACCCTAACCTTCTAACAACAAACAACCCTAACCCCCTAACAAACAACAACACTAACCCCCTAACCACAAACAACAATAACACCCTAACAACAAAAACTACTAAACCCCAACAAGAAACAACCCTAAACCCCTAACAACAAACACTAACCCCCTAACAACAGACAACACTAAACCCCTAACAAGAAACTAACCTAAACCCGTAACAACAAACAACCCTAACCTCCTAACAACAAACAACCTTAAACCCCAAACAACAAACAACCCTAAACCCCTAACAACAAACAACACTAACACCCTAACAACAAAAACCACTAAACCCCAACAAGAAACAACACTAAACCCCTAACAACAAACACTAACCCCCTAACAACAAACAACACTAAACCCCTAACAAGAAACAAACCTAACCCTGTAACAACAAACAACCCTAACCCCCTAACAAACAACAACACTAAGCCCCTAACCACAAACAACACTAACACCCTAACAACTAAAACTACTAAACCCCAACAAGAAACAACCCTAAACCCCTAAGAACAAACACTAACCCCCTAACAACAAACAACACTAAACCCCTAACAAGAAACTAACCTAACCCCGTAACAACAAACAACCCTAAACCCCTAACAACAAACAACACTAACACCCTAACAACAAAAACCACTAAATCCCAACAAGAAACAACACTAAACCCCTAACAACAAACACTAACCTCCTAACAACAAACAGCACTAAACCCCTAACAAGAAACTAACCTAACCCTGTAACAACAAACAACCCTAACCTCCTAACAACAAACAACCTTAACCACCTAACAAGAAACAACCCTAAACGCCTAACAACAAACAATCCTAACCCCCTAACAACCAACAACGCACACCCCCTAACCACAAACAACACTAACACCCTAACCACAAACAACACTAACCCCGTAAGAACAAACAACCCTAAACCCCTAACAACAAACACTAACACCCTAACAACAAAAACCACTAAACCCCAACAAGAAACAACACTAAACCCCTAACAACAAACACTAACCCCCTAACAACAAACACTAAACCCCTAACAACAAACACTAACCCCCTAACAACAAACAACACTAAACACCTAACAAGAAACTAACCTAACCCTGTAACAACAAACAACCCTAACCTCCTAACAACAAACAACCCTAAACCCCTAACCACAAACAACCCTAACGTTCTAACAACAAACAACCCTAACCCCCTAACAAACAACACTAACCCCCTAACCACAAACAACACTAACACCCTAACAACAAAAACTACTAAACAACAACAAGAAACAACCCTAAAGCCCTAACAACAAACACTAACCCCCTAACAACAAGTAACTCTAAACCCCTAACAAGAAACTAACCTAACCCCGTAACAACAAACAACCCTAACCTCCTAACAACAAACAACCTTAAACCCCTAACAACAAATAACAATAAACACCTAACAACAAACAACACTAACACCCTAACAACAAAAACCACTAAACCCCAACAAGAAACAGCCCTAAACCCCTAACAACAAACACTAACCCCCTAACAACAAACAACACTAAACCCCTAACAAGAAACTAACCTAAACCTGTAACAACAAACAGCCCTAACCTCCTAACAACAAACAACCTTAACCCCCTAATAACAAACAACTCTAAACCAGTAACAACAAACAATTCTAACCCCCTAACAACCAACAACGCTCACCCCCTAACCAAAAACAACACTAACACCCTAACCACAAAAACACTAACCCCGTAAGAACAAACAACACTAACCCCATAACAACAAACAACTTTAAACCCCTAACAACAAACAACACTAAACCCCTAACAACAAACAACACTAACACCCTAACAACAAAAACCACTAAACCCGAACAAGAAACAACACTAAACCCCTAACAACAAACACTAACCCTCTAACAACAAACAACACTAAACCCCTAACAAGAAACTAACCTAACCCTATAACAACAAACAACCCTAACCTCCTAACAACAAACAACCCTAACCCCCTAACAAACAACAACACTAACCCCCTAACCACAAACAACACTAACACCCTAAAAACAAGAACTACTAAACCCCAACAAGAAACAACCCTAAACCCCTGACAACAAACACTAACCCCCTAACAACAAACAACACTAAACCCCTAACAAGAAACTAACCTAAACCCGTAACAACAAACAACCCCAACCTCCTAACAACAAACAACCTTAACCCCCTAACAACAAACAACCCTAAACCCCTAACAACAAACAATCCTAACCCCCTAACAACCAACAACGCACACCCCCTATCCACAAACAACACTAACACCCTAACCACAAACAACACTAACCCCCTAAGAACAAACAACACTAACCCCCTAACAACAAACAACACTAACACCCTAACAACAAAAACTACTAAACCCCAAAAAGAAACAACACTAAACCCCTAACAACAAACACTAACCCCCTAACAACAAACAACACTAAACCCCTAACAAGAAACTAACCTAAACCCGTAACAACAAACAACCCCAACCTCCAAACAACAAACAACCTTAAACCCCTAACAAGAAACAACCCTAAACCCCTAACAACAAACAACACTAACACCCTAACAACAAAAACCACTAAACCCCAACAAGAAACAACAATAAACCCCTAACAACAAACACTAACCCCCTAACAATAAAACAACACTAAACCCCTAACAATAAACTAACCTAACCCTGTAACAACAAACAACCCTAACCTCCTAACAACAAACCCTAACCCCCTGACAAACAACAACACTAAGCCCCTAACCACAAACAACACTAACACCCTAACAACTAAAACTACTAAACCCCAACAAGAAACAGCCCTAAACCCCTAACAACAAACACTAACCCCCTAACAACAAACAACACTAAACCCCTAACAAGAAACTAACCTAACCCCGTAACAACAAACAACCCTAACCTCCTAACAACAAACAACCTTAAACCCCTAACAACAAACAACCCTAAACCCCTAACAACAAACAACACTAACACCCTAACAACAAAAACCACTAAACCCCAACAAGAAACAACACTAAACCCCTAACAACAAACACTAACCCCCTAACAACAAACAACACTAAACACCTAACAAGAAACTAACCTAACCCTGTAACAACAAAGATCCCTAACCTCCTAACAACAAACAACCTTAACCCCCTAACAACAAACAACCCTAAACCCCTAACAACAAACAATCCTAACCCCCTAACAACCAACAACGCACACTCCCTAACCACAAACAACACTAACACCCTAACCACAAACAACACTAACCCCGTAAGAACAAACAACACTAACCCCCTAACAACAAACAACACTAACACCCTAACAACAAAAACTACTAAACCCCAACAAGAAACAACCCTAAACCCCTAACAACAAACACTAACCCCTAACAACAAACAACACTAAACCCCTTACAAGAAACTAACCTAACCCCGTAACAACAAACAACCCTAACCTCCTAACAACAAACAACCTTAAACCCCTAACAACAAACAACCCTAAACCCCTAACAACAAACAACACTAACACCCTAACAACAAAAACAACTAAACCCCAACAGGAAACAACACTAAACCCCTAACAACAAACACTAACCCCCTAACAACAAACAACACTAAACCCCTAACAAGAAACTAACCTAACCCTGCAACAAAAAACAGCCCTAACCTCCTAACAACAAACCACCTTAACCCCCTAACAACAAACAACCCTAAACCCCTAACAACAAACAATCCTAACCCCCTAACAACCAACAACGCTCACCCCCTAACCACAAACAACACTAACACCCTAACCACAAACAACACTCACCCCGTAAGAACAAACAACACTAACCCCCTAACAACAAACAACACTAACACCCTAACAACAAAAACTACTAAACCCCAACAAGAAACAACCCTAAACCCCTAACAACAAACACTAACCCCTAACAACAAACAACACTAAACCCCTTACAAGAAACTAACCTAACCCCGTAACAACAAACAACCCTAACCTCCTAACAACAAACAACCTTAAACCCCTAACAACAAACAACCCTAAACCCCTAACAACAAACAACACTAACACCCTAACAACAAAAACAACTAAACCCCAACAGGAAACAACACTAAACCCCTAACAACAAACACTAACCCCCTAACAACAAACAACACTAAACCCCTAACAAGAAACTAACCTAACCCTGCAACAAAAAACAGCCCTAACCTCCTAACAACAAACCACCTTAACCCCCTAACAACAAACAACCCTAAACCCCTAACAACAAACAATCCTAACCCCCTAACAACCAACAACTCTCACCCCCTAACCACAAACAACACTAACACCCTAACCACAAACAACACTAACCCCGTAAGAACAAACAACACTAACCCCCTAACCACAAACAACACTAAAACCCTAACAACAAAAACTACTAAACCCCAAAAAGAAACAACCCTAAACCCCTAACAACAAACACTAAACCCCTAACAACAAACAACACTAAACCCCTAACAAGAAACTAACCTAACCCTGTAACAACAAACAACCCTAACCTCCTAACAACAAACGACCTTAAACCCCTAACAACAAACAACCCTAAACCCCTAACAACAAACAACACTAACACCCTAACAACAAAAACCACTTAACCCCAACAAGAAACAACACTAAACCCCTAACAACAAACACTAACCCCCTAACAACAAACAACACTAAACCCCTAACAAGAAACTAACCTAACCCTGTAACAACAAACAAACCTAACCTCCTAACAACAAACAACCTTAAACCCCTAACAACAAACAACCCTAAACCCCTAACAACAAACAATCCTAACCCCCTAACAACCAACAACGCACACCCCCTATCCACAAACAACACTAACACCCTAACCACAAACAACACTAACCCCCTAAGAACAAACAACACTAACCCCCTAACAACAAACAACACTAACACCTTAACAAGAAAAACTACTAAACCCCAACAAGAAACAACCCTAAACCCCTAACAACAAGCACTAACCCCCTAACAACACACAACACTAAACCCCTAACAAGAAACTAACCTAAACCCGTAACAACAAACAACCCTAACCTCCTAACAACAAACAACTTTAAACCCCTTACAACAAACAACCCTAAACCCCTAACAACAAACAACACTAACACCCTAACAACAAAAACCACTAAACCCCAACAAGAAACAACACTAAACCCCTAACAACAAACACTAACCCCCTAACAACAAACAACACTAAACCCCTAACAAGAAACTAACCTAACCCTGTAACAACAAACAACCCTAACCTCCTAACAACAAACAACCCTAACCCCCTAACAAACAACAACACTAAGCCCCTAACCACAAACAACACTAACACCCTAACAACTAAAACTACTAAACCCCAACAAGAAACAACCCTAAACCCCTAACAACAAACACTAACCCCCTAACAACAAACAACACTAAACCCCTAACAAGAAACTAACCTAACCCTATAACAACCAACAACCCTAACCTCCTAACAACAAACAACCTTAAACCCCTAACAACAAACAACCCTAAACCACTAACAACAAACAACACTAACACCCTAAGAACAAAAACCACTAAACCCCAACAGGAAACAACACTAAACCCCTAACAACAAACACTAACCCCCTAACAACAAACAACACTAAACCCCTAACAAGAAACTAACCTAACCCCGTAACAACAAACAACTCTAACCTCCTAACAACAAACAACCCTAACCCCCTAACAAACAACAACACTAACCCCCTAACCACAAACAACACTAACACCCTAACAACAAAAACTACTAAACCCCAACAAGAAACAACCCTAAACCCCTAACAACAAACACTAACCCCTTAACAGCAAACAACACTAAACCCCTAACAAGAAACAAACCTAACCCCGTAACAACAAACAACCCTAACCTCCTAACAACAAACAACCTTAAACCCCTAACAACAAACAACCCTAAACCCCTAACAACAAACAACACTAACACCCTAACAACAAAAACCACTAAACCCCAACAGGAAACAACACTAAACCCCTAACAACAAACACTAACCCCCTAACAACAAACAACACTAAACCCCTAACAAGAAACTAACCTAACCCTGTAACAACAAACAGCCCTAACTTCCTAACAGCAATCCACCTTAACCCCCTAAAAACAAACAACCCTAAACGACTAACAACAAACAATCCTAACCCCTTAACAACCAACAACACTCACCCCCTAAGCACAAACAACACTAACACCCTAACCACAAACAACACTAACCCCGTAAGAACAAACAACACTAACCCCCTAACCAAAAACGACACTAACACCCTAACAACAAAAACTACTATACCCCAACAAGAAACAACCCTAAACGCCTAACAACAAACACTAACCCCCTAACAACAAAAAACACTAAACCCCTAACAAGAAACTAACCTAACCCCGTAAAAACAAACAACCCTAACCCCCTAACAACAAACAACCCTAAACCCCTAACAACAAACAACCCTAACCTTCTAACAACAAACAACCCTAACCCCCTAACAAACAACAACACTAACCCCCTAACCACAAACAACACTTACACCCTAACAACAAAAACTACAAAACTCCAACAAGAAACAACCCTAAACGCCTAATAACAAACACAACCCCCTGACAACAAACAACCCTAAACCCCTAACAACAAACAACACTAACACCCTAACAACAAAAACCACTAAACCCCAACAAGAAACAACACTAAACCCGTAACAACAAACACTAACTCCCTAACAACAAACAACACTAAACCCCTAACAATAAACTAACCTAACCCTGTAACAACAAACAGCCCTAACCTCCTAACAACAAACAACCTTAACCCCCTAACAACAAACAGCCCTATACCCCTAAGAACAAACAATCCTAACCCCCTAACAACCAACAACTCTCACCCCCTAACCACAAACAACACTAACACCCTAACCACAAACAACACTAACCCCGTAAGAACAAACAACACTAACCCCCTAACCACAAACAACACTAACACCCTAACAACAAAAACTACTAAACCCCCACAAGAAACAACCCTAAACCCCTAACAACAAACAATAACCCCCTAACAGCAAACAACACTTAACCCCTAACAAGAAACTAACCTAACCCCGTAACAACAAACAACCCTAACCTCCTAACAACAAACAACCTTAAACCCCTAACAACAAACAACCCTAAACCCCTAACAACAAACAACACTAACACCCTAACAACAAAAACCACTAAACCCCAACAAGAAACAACACTAAACCCCTAACAACAATCACTAACGCCCTAAAAACAAACAACACTAAACCCCTAACAAGAAACTAACCTAACCCTGTAACAACAAACAACCTTAACCTCCTAACAAAAAACAACCTTAACCCCCTAACAAACAACAACACTAACCCCCTAACCACAAACAACACTAACACCCTAAGAACAAAAACTACTAAACCCCAACAAGAAACAGCCCTAAACCCCTAACAACAAACACTAACCCCCTAACAACAAAAAACACTAAACCCCTAACAAGAAACTAACCTAACCCCGTAACAACAAACAACCCTAACCTCCTAACAACAAACAACCTTAAACCCCTAACAACAAACAACCGTAAACCCCTAACAACAAACAATCCTAACCCCCTAACAACCAACAACGCACACCCCCTAAACACAAACAACACTAACACCCTAACCACAAACAACACTAACCCCGTAAGAACAAACTACACTAACCCCGTAACAACAAACAACACTAACACCCTAACAACAAAAACTACTAAACCCCAACAAGAAACAACCCTCAACCCCTAACAACAAACACTAACCCCCTAACAACAAACAACACTAAACCCCTAACAAGAAACTAACCTAACCCCGTAACAACAAACAACCCTAACCTCCTAACAACAAACAACCTTAAACCCCTAACAACAAACAACCCTAAACCCCTAACAAAAAACAACACTAACACCCTAACAACAAAAAACACTAAACCCCAACAAGAAACAACACTAAACCCCTAACAACAAACACTAACCCCCTAACAACAAACAACACTGAACCCCTAACAAGAAACTAACCTAACCCTGTAACAACAAACAGCCCTAACCTCGTAACAAAAAACAACCCTAACCCCCTAACAAACAACAACACTAACCCCCTAACAACAAACAACACTAACACCCTAACAACAAAAACTACTAAACCTCAACAAGTAACAGCCCTAAACCCCTAACAACGAACACTAACCCTCTAACAACAAAAAACACTAAACCCCTAACAAGAAACTAACCTAACCCCGTAACAACAAACAACCCTAACCTCCTAACAACAAACAACCTTAAACCCCTAACAACAAACAACCCTAAACCCCTAACAACAAACAACACTAACACCCTAACAACAAAAACCACTAAACCCCAACAACAAACAACACTAAACCCCTAACAACAAACACTAACCCCCTAACAACAAACACTAAACCCCTAACAAGAAACTAACCTAACCCTGTAACAACAAATATCCCTAACCTCCTAACAACAAACAACCTTAACCCCTAACAACAAACAACCCTAAACCCCTAACAACAAACCATCCTAACCCCCTAACAACCAACAACGCACACCCCCTAACCACAAACAACACTAACACCCTAACCACAAACAACACTAACCCCGTAAGAACAAACAACACTAACCCCCTAACAACAAACAACCCTAACCTCCTAACAACAAACAACCTTAAACCCCTAACAACAAACAACCCTAAACCCCTAACAACAAACAACACTAACACACTAACAACAAAAAAAACTAAACCCCAACAAGAAACAACACTAAACCCCTAACAACAAACACTAACCCCCTAACAACAAACAACACTGAACCCCTAACATGAAACTAACCTAACCCTGTAACAACAAACAACCCTAACCTCCTAACAACAAACAACCCTAACCCCCTAACAAACGACAACACTAACCCCCAACCACAAACAACACTAACCCCCTAACAACAAAAACTACTAAACCCCAACAAGAAACAACAATAAACCCCTAACAACAAACACAACCCCCTGACAACAAACAACCCTAAACCCCTGACAACAAACAACACTAAACCCCTAACAAGAAACTAACCTAACCCTGTAACAACAAAGAGCCCTAACCTCCTAACAACAAACCACCTTAACCCCCTAACAACAAACAACCCTAAACCCCTAACAACAAACAATCCTAACCCCCTAACAACAAAAACCACTAAACCCCAACAAGAAACAACAATAAACCCCTAACAACAAACACTAACCCCCTAACAACAAACAACACTAAACCCCTAACAATAAACTAACCTAACCCTGTAACAACAAACAACCCTAACCTCCTAACAACAAACCCTAACCCCCTGACAAACAACAACACTAAGCCCCTAACCACAAACAACACTAACACCCTAACAACTAAAACTACTAAACCCCAACAAGAAACAGCCCTAAACCCCTAACAACAAACACTAACCCCCTAACCACAAACAACACTAACACCCTAACCACAAACAACACTAACCCCGTAAGAACAAACAACACTAACCCCCTAACCACAAACAACACTAACACCCTAACAACAAAAACTATTAACCCCAAAAAGAAACAACCCTAAACCCCTAACAACAAACACTAACCCCCTAACAACAAACAACACTAAACCCCTAACAAGAAACTAACCTAACCCTGTAACAACAAACAACCCTAACCTCCTAACAACAAACAACCTTAAACCCCTAACAACAAACAACCCTAAACCCCTAACAACAAAAAACACTAACACCCTAACAACAAAAAACACTAAACCCCAACAAGAAACAACACTAAACCCCTAACAACAAACACTAACCCCCTAACAACAAACAACACTCAACCCCTAACAAGAAACTAACCTAACCCCGTAACAACAAACAACCCTAACCTCCTAACAACAAACAACCTTAAACCCCTAACAACAAACAACCCAAAACCCCTAACAACAAACAACACTAACACCCTAACAACAAAAACCACTAAACCCCAACAAGAAACAACACTAAACCCCTAACAACAAACACTAACCCCCTAACAACAAACAACACTAAACCCCTAACAAGAAACTAACCTAACCCTGTAACAACAAACAACCCTAACCTCCTAACAACAAACATCCTTAACCCCCTAACAACAAACAACCCTAAACCCCTAACAACAAACAATCCTAACCCCGTAACAACCAACAACGCTCACCCCCTAACCACAAACAACACTAACACCCTAACCACAAACAACACTAACCCTGTAAGAACAAACAACACTAACCCCTTAACAACAAACAACACTAACACCCTAACAACAAAAACTACTAAACCCCAACAAGAAACAACCCTCAACCCCTAACAACAAACACTAACCCCCTAACAACAAACAACACTCAACCCCTAACAAGAAACTAACCTAACCCCGTAACAACAAACAACCCTAACCTCCTAACAACAAACAACCCAAAACCCCTAACAACAAACAACACTAACACCCTAACAACAAAAACCACTAAACCCCAACAAGAAACAACACTAAACCCCTAACAACAAACACTAACCCCCTAACAACAAACAACACTAAACCCCTAACAAGAAACTAACCTAAACCTGTAACAACAAACAACCCTAACCTCCTAACAAAAAACAATCTTAACCCCCTAATAACAAACAACTATAAACCCCTAACAACAAACAATTCTAACCCTCTAACAACCAACAACGCTCACCCCCTAACAACAAACAACACTAACACCCTAACCACAAAAACACTAACCCCGTAAGAACAATCAACACTAACCCCCTAACAACAAACAACCTTAAACCCCTAACAACAAACAACACTAAACCCCTAACAACAAACAACACTAACACCCTAACAACAAAAACCACTAAACCGCAACAAGAAACAACACTAAACCCCTAACAACAAACACTAACCCTCTAACAACAAACAACACTAAACTCCTAATAAGAAACTAACCTAACCCTGTAACAACAAACAACCCTAACCTCCTAACAACAAACAAACCTAACCCCCAACAAACAACAATACTAACCCCCTAACCACAAACAACACTAACACCCTAACAACAAAAACTACTAAATCCCAACAAGAAGCAAACCTAAACCCCTAACAACAAACAACACTAAACCCCTAACAAGAAACTAACCTAACCCCGTAACAACAAACAACCCTAACCTCCTAACAACAAACAACCTTAAACCCCTAACAACAAACAACCCTAAACCCCTAACAACAAACAGCACTAACACCCTAACAACAAAAACCACTAAACCCCAACAAGAAACAACACTAAACCCCTACCAACAAACACTAACCCCCTAACAACAAACAACACTAAACCCCTAACAAGAAACTAACCTAACCCTGTAACAACAAACAGCCCTAACCTCCTAACAACAAACCACCTTAACCCCCTAACAACAAACAACCCTAAACCCCTAACAACAAACTATCCTAACCCCCTAACAACCAACAACTCTCACCCCCTAACCACAAACAACACTAACACCCTAACCACAAACAACACTAACCCCGTAAGAACAAACAACACTAACCCCCTAACCACAAACAACACTAACACCCTAACAACAAAAACTACTAAACTCCAAAAAGAAACAACCCTAAACCCCTAACAACAAACACTAACCCCCTAACAACAAACAACACTAAACCCCTAACAAGAAACTAACCTAACCCTGTAACAACAAACAACCCTAACCTCCTAACAACAAACAACCTTAAACCCCTAACAACAAACAACCCTAAACCCCTAACAACAAAAAACACTAACACCCTAACAACAAAAAACACTAAACCCCAACAAGAAACAACACTAACCCCCTAACAACAAACAACACTAACACCCTAACAACAAGAACTACTAAACCCCAACAAGAAACAACCCTAAACCCCTAACAACAAACACTAACCCCCTAACAACAAACAACACTAAACCCCTAACAAGAAACTAACCTAAACCCGTAACAACAAACAACCCTAACCTCCTAACAACAAACAACCTTAAACCCCTAACAACAAACAACCCTAAACCCCTAACAACAAACAACACTAACACCCTAACAACAAAAACCACTAAACCCCAACAAGAAACAACACTAAACCCCTAACAACAAACACTAACCCCCTAACAACAAACAACACTAAACCCCTAACAAGAAACTAACCTAACCCTGTAACAACAAACAACCCTAACCTCCTAACAACAAACAACCTTAACCCCCTAACAACAAACAACCCTAAACCCCTAACAACAAACAATCCTAACCCCCTAACAACCAACAACGCACACCCCCTAACCACAAACAACACTAACACCCTAACCACAAACAACACTAACCCCGTAAGAACAAACAACACTAACCCCCTAACAACAAAGAACACTAACACGCTAACAACAAAAACCACTAAACCCAACAAGAAACAACCCTAAACCCCTAACAACAAACACTAACCCCCTAACAACAAACAACACTAAACCCCTAACAAGAAACTAACCTAACCCCATAACAACAAACAACCCTAACCTCCTAACAACAAACAACCTTAAACCCCTAACAACAAACAACCCTAAACCCCTAACAACAAACAACACTAACACCCTAACAACAAACAACACTAACACCCTAACAACAAAAACCACTAAACCCCAACAAGAAACAACACTAAACCCCTAACAACAAACACTAACCCCCTAACAACAAACAACACTAAACCCCTAACAAGAAACTAACCTAACCCTGTAACAACAAACAACCCTAACCTCCTAACAAAAAACAACCCTAAAACCCTAACAAACAACAACACTAACTCCCTAACCACAAACAACACTAACACCCTAGCAACAAAAACTACTAAACCCCAACAAGAAACAACCCTAAACCCCTAACAACAAACACTAACCCCCTAACAACAAACAACACTAAACCCCTAACAAGAAACTAACCTAACCCCGTAACAACAAACAACCCTAACCTCCTAACAACAAACAACTTTAAACCCCTAACAACAAAGAACCCTAAACCCCTAACAACAAACAACACTAACACCCTAACAACAAAAACTACTAAACCCCAACAAGAAACAACACTAAACCCCTAACAACAAACACTAACATCCTAACAACAAACAACACTAAACCCCTAACAAGAAACTAACCGTACCCTGTAACAACAAACAACCCTAACCTCCTAACAACAAACAACCTTAACCCCCTAACAACAAACAACCCTAAACCCCTAACAACAAACAATCCTAACCCCCTAACAACCAACAACTCTCACCCCCTAACCACAAACTACACTAACACCCTAACCACAAACAACACTAACCCCGTAAGAACAAACAACACTAACCCCCTAACCACAAACAACACTAACACCCTAACAACAAAAACTACTATACCCCAACAAGAAACAACCCTAAACCCCTAACAACAAACACTAACCCCCTAACAACAAAAAACACTAAACCCCTAACAAGAAAGTAACCTAACCCCGTAACAACAAACAACCCTAAACCCCTAACAAAAAACAACCACAACCTTCTAACAACAAAAAACCCTAACCCCCTAACAAACAACAACACTAACCCCCTAACCACAAACAACACTAACACCCTAACCACAAACAACACTAACACCCTAACAACAAAAACTACTAAACCAAAACAAGAAACAACCCTAAACCCCTAACAACAAACACTAACCCCCTAACAGCAAACAACACTAAACCCCTAACAAGAAACTAACCTAACCCCCTAACAACCAACAACGCACACCCCCTAACCACAAACAACACTAACACCCTAACCACAAACAACACTAACCCCGTAAGAACAAACTACACTAAGCCCCTAACAACAAACAACACTAACACCCTAACAACAAAAACCACTGAACCCAACAAGAAACAACCCTAAACCCCTAACAACAAACACTAACCCCCTAACAACAAACAACACTAAACCCCTAACAAGTAACTTACCTAACCCCGTAACAACAAACAACCCTAACCTCCTAACAACAAACAACCTTAAACCCCTAACAACAAACAACCCTAAACCCCTAACAACAAACAACACTAACACCCTAACAACAAAAACCACTAAACCCCAACAAGAAACAACACTAAACCCCTAACAACAAACACTAACCCCCTAACAACAAACAACACTAAACCCCTAACAAGAAACTAACCTAACTCCGTAACAACAAACAACCCTAACCTCCTAACAACAAACAACCCTAAACCCCTAACAACAAACAACCCTAACCTTCTAACAACAAACAACCCTAACCCCCTAACAAACAACACTAACCCCCTAACCACAAACAACGCTAACACCCTAACAACAAAAACTACTAAACCCCAACAAGAAACAACCCTAAACCCCTAACAACAAACACTAACCCCCTAACAACAAACAACACTAAACCCCTAACAAGAAACTAACCTAAACCCGTAACAACAAACAATCCTAACCACCTAACAACAAACAACCTTAAACCCCTAACAACAAACAACCCTAAACCCCTAACAACAAGCAACACTAACACCCTAACAACAAAAACCACTAAACCCCAACAAGAAACAACACTAAACCTCTAACAACAAACACTAACCCCCTAACAACAAACAACACTAAACCCCTAAAAATAAACTAACCTAACCCTGTAACAACAAACAACCCTAACCTCCTAACAACAAACAACCCTAACCCCCTAACAAACAACAACACTAAGCCCCTAACCACAAACAACACTAACACCCTAACAACTAAAACTGCTAAACCCCAACAAGAAACAACCCTAAACCCCTAACAACAAACACTAACCCCCTAACAACAAACAACACTAAACCCCTAACAAGAAACTAACCTAACCCCGTAACAACAAACAACCCTAACCTCCTAAGAACAAACAACCTTAAACCCCTAACAACAAACAACCCTAAACCCCTAACAACAAACAACACTAACACCCTAACAACAAAAAACACTAAACCCCAACAAGAAACAACACTAAACCCCTAACAACAAACACTAACCTCGTAACAACAAACAACACTAAACCCCTAACAAGAAACTAACCTAACCCTGTAACAACAAACAACCCTAACCTCCTAACAACAAACAACCTTAACCCCCTAACAACAAACAACCCTAAACCCCTAACAACAAACAATCCTAACCCCCTAACAACCAACAACGCTCACCCCCTAACCACAAACAACACTAACACCCTAACCACAAACAACACTAACCCCGTAAGAACAAACAACACTAACCCCCTAACCACAAACAACACTAACACCCTAACAACAAAAACTACTAAACCCCAACAAGAAACAACCCTAAACCCCTAACAACAAACACTCACTAACCCCCTAAGAACAAACAACACTAAACCCCTAACAAGAAACTAACCTAACCCCGTAACAACAAACAACCCTAACCTCCTAAGAAAAAACAACCCTAACCCCCTAACAAACAACAACACGAACCCCCTAACCACAAACAACACTAACACCCTAACAACAAAAATTACTAAACCCCAACAAGAAACAACCCTAAACCCCTAACAACAAACACTAACCCCCTAACAACAAAAAACACTAAACCCCTAACAAGAAACTAACCTAACCCCGTAACAACAAACAACCCTAACCTCGTAACAACAAACAACCTTAAACCCCTAACAACAAACAACCCTAAACACCTAACAACAAACAACACTAACACCCTAACAACAAAAACCACTAAACCCCAGCAACAAACAACACTAAACCCCTAACAACAAACACTAACCCCGTAACAACAAACAAAACTAAACCCCTAACAAGAAACTAACCTAACCCTGTAACAACAAATATCCCTAACCTCCTAACAACAAACAACCTTAACCCCCTAACAACAAACAACCCTAAACCTCTAACAACAAACAATCCTAACCCCCTAACAACCAACAACGCTCACCCCCTAACCACAAGCAACACTAACACCCTAACCACAAACAACACTAACACCCTAACCACAAACAACACTAACACCCTAACAACAAAAACTACTAAACCCCAACAAGAAACAACCCTAAACCCCTAACAACAAACACTAACCCCCTAACAACAAACAACCCTAAACCCCTAACAACAAACAACACTAACACCCTAACAACAAAAACCACTAAACCCCAACAAGAAACAACACTAAACCCCTAACAACAAACACTAACCCCCTAACAACAAACAACACTAAACCCCTAACAAGAAACTAACCTAACCCTGTAAAAACAAACAACCCTAACCTCCTAACAACAAACAACCCAAACCCCCTAACAAACAACAACACTAATCCCCTAACCACAAACAACACTTACACCCTAACAACAAAAACTACTAAACCCCAACAAGAAACAACCCTAAACCCCTAGCAACAAACACTAACCCCCTAACAACAAACAACACTAAACCCCTAACAAGAAACTAACCTAACCCCGTAACAACAAACAACCCTAACCTCCTAACAGCAAACAACCTTAAACCCCTAACAACAAACAACCCTAAACCCCTAACAACAAACAACACTAACACCCTAACAACAAAAACCACTAAACTCCAACAAGAAACAACACTAAACCCCTAACAACAAACACTAACCCCCTAACAACAAACAACACTAAACCCCTAACAAGAAACTAACCTAACCCTGTAACAACAAACAGCCCTAAACTCCTAACAACAAACCACCTTAACCCCCTAACAACAAACAACCCTAAACCCCTAACAACAAACAATCCCAACCCCCTAACAACCAACAACTCTCACCCCCTAACCACAAACAACACTAACACCCTAACAACAAACAACACTAACCCCGTAAGAACAAACAACAGTAACCCCCTAACCACAAACAACACTAACACCCTAACAACAAAAACTACTAAACTCCAAAAAGAAACAACCCTAAACCCCTAACAACAAACACTAACCCCCTAACAACAAACAACACTAAACCCCTAACAAGAAACTAACCTATCCCTTTAACAACAAACAACCCTAACCCCCTAACAACAAACAACCTTAAACCCCTAACAACAAACAACCATAAACCCCTAGCAACAAAAAACACTAACACCCTAACAACAAAAAACACTAAACCCCAACAAGAAACAACACTAAACCCCTAACAACAAACACTAACCCCCTAACAACAAACAACACTAAACCCCTAACAAGAAAATAACCTAAACCCGTAACAACAAACAACCCTAACCTCCTAACAACAAACAACCTTAAACCCCTAACTACAAACAACCTTAAACCCCTAACAACAAACAACACTAACACCCTAACAACAAAAACTACTAAACCCCAACAAGAAACAACACTAAACCCCTAACAACAAACACTAACCCCCTAACAACAAACAACACTAAACCCCTAACAATAAACTAACCTAACCCTGTAACAACAAACAGCCCTAACCTCCTAACAACAAACAACCTTAACCCCCTAACAACAAACAACCCTAAACCCCTAACAACAAACAATCCTAACCCCCTAACAACCAACAACTCTCACCCCCTAACCACAAACAACACTAACACCCTAACCACAAACAACACTAACCCCGTAAGAACAAACAACACTAACCCCCTAACCACAAACAACACTAACACCCTAACAACAAAAACTACTAAACCCCCACAAGAAACAACCCTAAACCCCTAACAACAAACACTAACCCCCTAACAGCAAACAACACTAAACCCCTAACAAGAAACTAACCTAACCCCGTAACAACAAACAACCCTAACCTCCTAACAACAAACAACCTTAAACCCCTAACAACAAACAACCCTAAACCCCTAACAACAAACAACACTAACACCCTAACAACAAAAACCACTAAACCCCAACAAGAAACAACACTAAACCCCTAACAACAATCACTAACGCCCTAAAAACAAACAACACTAAACCCCTAAGAAGAAACTAACCTAACCCTGTAACAACAAAAAACCTTAACCTCCTAACAAAAAACAACCTTAACCCCCTAACAAACAACAACACTAACCCCCTAACCACAAACAACACTAACACCCTAAGAACAAAAACTACTAAACCCCAACAAGAAACAGCCCTAAACCCCTAACAACAAACACTAACCCCCTAACAACAAAAAACACTAAACCCCTAACAAGAAACTAACCTAACCCCGTAACAACAAAAAACCCTAACCTCCTAACAACAAACAACCTTAAACCCCTACCAACAAACAACCCTAAACCCCTAACAACCAACAACACTAACACCCTAACAACAAAAACCACTAAACCCCAAGAAGAAACAACACTAAACCCCTAACAACAAACACTAACCCCCTAACAACAAACAACACTAAACCCCTAACAAGAAACTAACCTAACCCTGTAACAACAAAGATCCCTAACCTCCTAACAACAAACAACCTTAACCCCCTAACAACAAACAACCCTAAACCCCTAACAACAAACCATCCTAACCCCCTAACAACCAACAACGCACACCCCCTAACCACAAACAACACTAACACCCTAACCACAAACAACACTAACCCCGTAAGAACAAACAACACTAACCCCCTAACAACAAACAACACTAACACCCTAACAACAAAAACTACTAAACCCCAACAAGAAACAACCCTAAACCCCTAACAACAAACACTAACCCCCTAACAACAAACAACACTAAACCCCTAACAAGAAACTAACCTAACCCTGTAACAACCAACAACCCTAACCTCCTAACAACAAACAACCTTAAACCCCTAACAACAAACAACCCTAAATCCCTAACAACAAACAACACTAACACCCTAAGAACAAAAACCACTAAATCCCAACAGGGAACAACACTAAACCCCTAACAACGAACACTAACCCCCTAACAACAAACAACACTAAACCCCTAACAAGAAACTAACCTAACCCCGTAACAACAAACAACTCTAACCTCCTAACAACAAACAACCCTAACCCCCTAACAAACAACAACACTAACCCCCTAACCACAAACAACACTAACACCCTAACAACAAAAACTACTAAACCCCAA
Organism: Loxodonta africana; assembly: GCF_030014295.1. Taxonomy (NCBI): domain Eukaryota; kingdom Metazoa; phylum Chordata; class Mammalia; order Proboscidea; family Elephantidae; genus Loxodonta; species Loxodonta africana. The sequence goes on from NC_087348.1 coordinate 136,373,496, forward strand.
CAAGAAACAACCCTAAACCCCTAACAACAAACACTAACCCCTTAACAGCAAACAACACTAAACCCCTAACAAGAAACTAACCTAACCCCGTAACAACAAACAACCCTAACCTCCTAACAACAAACAACCTTAAACCCCTAACAACAAACAACCCTAAACCCCTAACAACAAACAACACTAACACCCTAACAACAAAAACCACTAAACCCCAACAGGAAACAACACTAAACCCCTAACAACAAACACTAACCCCCTAACAACAAACAACACTAAACCCCTAACAAGAAACTAACCTAACCCTGTAACAACAAACAGCCCTAACTTCCTAACAACAATCCACCTTAACCCCCTAAAAACAAACAACCCTAAACGACTAACAACAAACAATCCTAACCCCTTAACAACCAACAACTCTCACCCCCTAAGCACAAACAACACTAACACCCTAAGCACAAACAACACTAACCCCGTAAGAACAAACAACACTAACCCCCTAACCAAAAACGACACTAACACCCTAACAACAAAAACTACTATACCCCAACAAGAAACAACCCTAAACCCCTAACAACAAACACTAACCCCCTAACAACAAAAAACACTAAACCCCTAACAAGAAACTAACCTAACCCCGTAACAACAAACAACCCTAACCCCCTAACAACAAACAACCCTAAACCCCTAACAACAAACAACCCTAACCTTCTAACAACAAACAACCCTAACCCCCTAACAAACAACAACACTAACCCCCTGACCACAAACAACACTTACACCCTAACAACAAAAACTACAAAACTCCAACAAGAAACAACCCTAAACCCCTAATAACAAACAGAACCCCCTGACAACAAACAACCCTAAACCCCTAACAACAAACAACACTAACACCCTAACAACAAACAACACTAACACCCTAACAACAAAAACCACCAAACCCCAACAAGAAACAACACTAAACCCCTAACAGCAAACACTAACCCCCTAACAACAAACAACACTAAACCCCTAACAAGAAACTAACCTAGCCCTGTAACAACAAACAACCCTAACCTCCTAACAACAAACAACCTTAACCCCCTAACAACAAACAACCCTAAACCCCTAACAACAAACAATCCTAACCCCCTAACAACCAACAACGCTCACCCCATAACCACAAACAACACTAACACCCTAACCACAAACAACACTAACCCTGTAAGAACAAACAACACTAACCCCCTAACAACAAACAACACTAACACCCTAACAACAAAAACTACTAAACCCCAACAAGAAACAACCCTTAACCCCTAACAACAAACACTAACCCCCTAACAACAAACAACACTAAACCCCTAACAATAAACTAACCTAACCCTGTAACAACAAACAGCCCTAACCTCCTAACAACAAACAACCTTAACCCCCTAACAACAAACAACCCTAAACGCCTAAGAACAAACAATCTTAACCCCCTAACAACCAACAACTCTCACCCCCTAACCACAAACAACACTAACACCCTAACCACAAACAACACTAACCCCGTAAGAACAAACAACACTAACCCCCTAACCACAAACAACACTAACACCCTAACAACAAAAACTACTAAACCCCCACAAGAAACAACCCTAAACCCCTAACAACAAACACTAACCCCCTAACAGCAAACAACACTAAACCCCTAACAAGAAACTAACCTAACCCCGTAACAACAAACAACCCTAACCTCCTAACAACAAACAACCTTAAACCCCTAACAACAAACAACCCTAAACCCCTAACAACAAACAACACTAACACCCTAACAACAAAAACCTCTAAACCCCAACAAGAAACAACACTAAACCCCTAACAACAATCACTAACGCCCTAACAACAAACAACACTAAACCCCTAAGAAGAAACTAACCTAACCCTGTAACAACAAACATCCTTAACCTCCTAACAAAAAACAACCTTAACCCCCTAACAAACAACAACACTAACCCCCTAACCACAAACAACACTAACACCCTAAGAACAAAAACTACTAAACCCCAACAAGAAACAGCCCTAAACCCCTAACAACAAACACTAACCCCCTAACAACAAACAACACTAAACCCCTAACAAGAAACTAACCTAAACCCGTAACAACAAAAAACCCTAACCTCCTAACAACAAACAACCTTAAACCCCTAACAACAAACAACCCTAAACCCCTAACAACCAACAACACTAACACCCTAACAACAAAAACCACTAAACCCCAAGAAGAAACAACACTAAACCCCTAACAACAAACACTAACCCCCTAACAACAAACAACACTAAACCCCTAACAAGAAACTAAACTAACCCTGTAACAACAAAGATCCCTAACCTCCTAACAACAAACAACCTTAACCCCCTAACAACAAACAACCCTAAACCCCTAACAACAAATCATCCTAACCCCCTAACAACCAACAACGCACACCCCCTAACCACAAACAACACTAACACCCTAACCACAAACAACACTAACCCCGTAAGAACAAACAACACTAACCCCCTAACAACAAACAACACTAACACCCTAACAACAAAAACTACTAAACCCCAACAAGAAACAACCCTAAACCCCTAACAACAAACACTAACCCCCTAACAACAAACAACACTAAACCCCTAACAAGAAACTAACCTAACCCTGTAACAACCAACAACCCTAACCTCCTAACAACAAACAACCTTAAACCCCTAACAACAAACAACCCTAAACCCCTAACAACAAACAACACTAACACCCTAAGAACAAAAACCACTAAACCCCAACAGGAAACAACACTAAACCCCTAACAACAAACACTAACCCCCTAACAACAAACAACACTAAACCCCTAACAAGAAACTAACCTAACCCCGTAACAACAAACAACTCTAACCTCCTAACAACAAACAACCCTAACCCCCAACAAACAACAACACTAACCCCCTAACCACAAACAACACTAACACCCTAACAACAAAAACTACTAAACCCCAACAAGAAACAACCCTAAAACCCTAACAACAAACACTAACCCCTTAACAGCAAACAACACTAAACCCCTAACAAGAAACTAACCTAACCCCGTAACAACAAACAACCCTAACCTCCTAACAACAAACAACCTTAAACCCCTAACAACAAACAACCCTAAACCCCTAACAACAAACAACACTAACACCCTAACAACAAAAACCACTAAACCCCAACAAGAAACAACACTAAACCCCTAACAACAAACACTAACCCCCTAACAACAAACAACACTAAACCCCTAACAAGAAACTAACCTAACCCTGTAACAACAAACAACCCTAACCTCCTAACAACAAACAACCTTAACCCCCTAACAACAAACAACCCTAAACCCCTAACAACAAACAATCCTAACCCCCTAACAACCAACAACGCACACCCCCTAACCACAAACAACACTAACACCCTAACCACAAACAACACTAACCCCGTAAGAACAAACAACACTAACCCCCTAACAACAAAGAACACTAACACGCTAACAACAAAAACCACTAAACCCAACAAGAAACAACCCTAAACCCCTAACAACAAACACTAACCCCCTAACAACAAACAACACTAAACCCCTAACAGGAAACTAACCTAACCCCATAACAACAAACAACCCTAACCTCCTAACAACAAACAACCTTAAACCCCTAACAACAAACAACCCTAAACCCCTAACAACAAACAACACTAACACCCTAACAACAAAAACCTCTAAACCCCAACAAGAAACAACACTAAACCCCTAACAACAATCACTAACGCCCTAACAACAAACAACACTAAACCCCTAACAAGAAACTAACCTAACCCTGTAACAACAAACATCCTTAACCTCCTAACAAAAAACAACCTTAACCCCCTAACAAACAACAACACTAACCCCCAACCACAAACAACACTAACACCCTAAGAACAAAAACTACTAAACCCCAACAAGAAACAGCCCTAAACCCCTAACAACAAACACTAACCCCCTAACAACAAACAACACTAAACCCCTAACAAGAAACTAACCTAACCCCGTAACAACAAAAAACCCTAACCTCCTAACAACAAACAACCTTAAACCCCTAACAACAAACAACCCTAAACCCCTAACAACCAACAACACTAACACCCTAACAACAAAAACCACTAAACCCCAAGAAGAAACAACACTAAACCCCTAACAACAAACACTAACCCCCTAACAACAAACAACACTAAACCCCTAACAAGAAACTAAACTAACCCTGTAACAACAAAGATCCCTAACCTCCTAACAACAAACAACCTTAACCCCCTAACAACAAACAACCCTAAACCCCTAACAACAAACCATCCTAACCCCCTAACAACCAACAACGCACACCCCCTAACCACAAACAACACTAACACCCTAACCACAAACAACACTAACCCCGTAAGAACAAACAACACTAACCCCCTAACAACAAACAACACTAACACCCTAACAACAAAAACTACTAAACCCCAACAAGAAACAACCCTAAACCCCTAACAACAAACACTAACCCCCTAACAACAAACAACACTAAACCCCTAACAAGAAACTAACCTAACCCTGTAACAACCAACAACCCTAACCTCCTAACAACAAACAACCTTAAACCCCTAACAACAAACAACCCTAAACCCCTAACAACAAACAACACTAACACCCTAAGAACAAAAACCACTAAACCCCAACAGGAAACAACACTAAACCCCTAACAACAAACACTAACCCCCTAACAACAAACAACACTAAACCCCTAACAAGAAACTAACCTAACCCCGTAACAACAAACAACTCTAACCTCCTAACAACAAACAACCCTAACCCCCTAACAAACAACAACACTAACCCCCTAACCACAAACAACACTAACACCCTAACAACAAAAACTACTAAACCCCAACAAGAAACAACCCTAAAACCCTAACAACAAACACTAACCCCTTAACAGCAAACAACACTAAACCCCTAACAAGAAACTAACCTAACCCCGTAACAACAAACAACCCTAACCTCCTAACAACAAACAACCTTAAACCCCTAACAACAAACAACCCTAAACCCCTAACAACAAACAACACTAACACCCTAACAACAAAAACCACTAAACCCCAACAAGAAACAACACTAAACCCCTAACAACAAACACTAACCCCCTAACAACAAACAACACTAAACCCCTAACAAGAAACTAACCTAACCCTGTAACAACAAACAACCCTAACCTCCTAACAACAAACAACCTTAACCCCCTAACAACAAACAACCCTAAACCCCTAACAACAAACAATCCTAACCCCCTAACAACCAACAACGCACACCCCCTAACCACAAACAACACTAACACCCTAACCACAAACAACACTAACCCCGTAAGAACAAACAACACTAACCCCCTAACAACAAAGAACACTAACACGCTAACAACAAAAACCACTAAACCCAACAAGAAACAACCCTAAACCCCTAACAACAAACACTAACCCCCTAACAACAAACAACACTAAACCCCTAACAGGAAACTAACCTAACCCCATAACAACAAACAACCCTAACCTCCTAACAACAAACAACCTTAAACCCCTAACAACAAACAACCCTAAACCCCTAACAACAAACAACACTAACACCCTAACAACAAACAACACTAACACCCTAACAACAAAAACCACTAAACCCCAACAAGAAACAACACTAAACCCCTAACAACAAACTCTAACCCCCTAACAACAAACAACACTAAACCCCTAACAAGAAACTAACCTAACCCTGTAACAACAAACAACCCTAACCTCCTAACAAAAAACAACCCTAAAACCCTAACAAACAACAACACTAACTCCCTAACCACAAACAACACTAACACCCTAGCAACAAAAACTACTAAACCCCAACAAGAAACAACCCTAAACCCCTAACAACAAACACTAACCCCCTAACAACAAACAACACTAAACCCCTAACAAGAAACTAACCTAACCCAGTAACAACAAACAACCCTAACCTCCTAACAACAAACAACTTTAAACCCCTAACAACAAAGAACCCTAAACCCCTAACAACAAACAACACTAACACCCTAACAACAAAAACTACTAAACCCCAACAAGAAACAACACTAAACCCCTAACAACAAACACTAACCCCCTAACAACAAAAAACACTAAACCCCTAACAAGAAAGTAACCTAACCCCGTAACAACAAACAACCCTAAACCCCTAACAAGAAACTAACCGTACCCTGTAACAACAAACAACCCTAACCTCCTAACAACAAACAACCTTAACCCCCTAACAACAAACAACCCTAAACCCCTAACAACAAACAATCCTAACCCCCTAACAACCAACAACTCTCACCCCCTAACCACAAACTACACTAACACCCTAACCACAAACAACACTAACCCCGTAAGAACAAACAACACTAACCCCCTAATCACAAACAACACTAACACCCTAACAACAAAAACTACTATACCCCAACAAGAAACAACCCTAAACCCCTAACAACAAACACTAACCCCCTAACAACAAAAAACACTAAACCCCTAACAAGAAAGTAACCTAACCCCGTAACAACAAACAACCCTAAACCCCTAACAAAAAACAACCACAACCTTCTAACAACAAAAAACCCTAACCCCCTAACAAACAACAACACTAACCCCCTAACCACAAACAACACTAACACCCTAACCACAAACAACACTAACACCCTAACAACAAAAACTACTAAACCAAAACAAGAAACAACCCTAAACCCCTAACAACAAACACTAACCCCCTAACAGCAAACAACACTAAACCCCTAACAAGAAACTAACCTAACCCCCTAACAACCAACAACGCACACCCCCTAACCACAAACAACACTAACACCCTAACCACAAACAACACTAACCCCGTAAGAACAAACTACACTAAGCCCCTAACAACAAACAACACTAACACCCTAACAACAAAAACCACTGAACCCAACAAGAAACAACCCTAAACCCCTAACAACAAACACTAACCCCCTAACAACAAACAACACTAAACCCCTAACAAGTAACTTACCTAACCCCGTAACAACAAACAACCCTAACCTCCTAACAACAAACAACCTTAAACCCCTAACAACAAACAACCCTAAACCCCTAACAACAAACAACACTAACACCCTAACAACAAAAACCACTAAACCCCAACAAGAAACAACACTAAACCCCTAACAACAAACACTAACCCCCTAACAACAAACAACACTAAACCCCTAACAAGAAACTAACCTAACTCCGTAACAACAAACAACCCTAACCTCCTAACAACAAACAACCCTAAACCCCTAACAACAAACAACCCTAACCTTCTAACAACAAACAACCCTAACCCCCTAACAAACAACACTAACCCCCTAACCACAAACAACACTAACACCCTAACAACAAAAACTACTAAACCCCAACAAGAAACAACCCTAAACCCCTAACAACAAACACTAACCCCCTAACAACAAACAACACTAAACCCCTAACAAGAAACTAACCTAAACCCGTAACAACAAACAATCCTAACCACCTAACAACAAACAACCTTAAACCCCTAACAACAAACAACCCTAAACCCCTAACAACAAGCAACACTAACAACCTAACAACAAAAACCACTAAACCCCAACAAGAAACAACACTAAACCCCTAACAACAAACACTAACCCCCTAACAACAAAAAACACTAAACCCCTAACAAGAAACTAACCTAACCCTGTAACAACAAACAACCCTAACCTCCTAACAACAAACAACCCTAACCCCCTAACAAACAACAACACTAAGCCCCTAACCACAAACAACACTAACACCCTAACAACTAAAACTGCTAAACCCCAACAAGAAACAACCCTAAACCCCTAACAACAAACACTAACCCCCTAACAACAAACAACACTAAACCCCTAACAAGAAACTAACCTAACCCCGTAACAACAAACAACCCTAACCTCCTAACAACAAACAACCTTAAACCCCTAACAACAAACAACCCTAAACCCCTAACAACAAACAACACTAACACCCTAACAACAAAAAACACTAAACCCCAACAAGAAACAACACTAAACCCCTAACAACAAACACTAACCTCGTAACAACAAACAACACTAAACCCCTAACAAGAAACTAACCTAAACCTGTAACAACAAACAACCCTAACCTCCTAACAACAAACAACCTTAACCCCCTAACAACAAACAACCCTAAACCCCTAACAACAAACAATCCTAACCCCCTAACAACCAACAACGCTCACCCCCTAACCACAAACAACACTAACACCCTAAACACAAACAACACTAACCCCGTAAGAACAAACAACACTAACCCCCTAACCACAAACAACACTAACACCCTAACAACAAAAACTACTAAACCCCAACAAGAAACAACCCTAAACCCCTAACAACAAACACTCACTAACCCCCTAAGAACAAACAACACTAAACCCCTAACAAGAAACTAACCTAACCCCGTAACAACAAACAACCCTAACCTCCTAAGAAAAAACAACCCTAACCCCCTAACAAACAACAACACGAACCCCCTAACCACAAACAACACTAACACCCTAACAACAAAAATTACTAAACCCCAACAAGAAACAACCCTAAACCCCTAACAACAAACACTAACCCCCTAACAACAAAAAACACTAAACCCCTAACAAGAAACTAACCTAACCCCGTAACAACAAACAACCCTAACCTCCTAACAACAAACAACCTTAAACCCCTAACAACAAACAACCCTAAACACCTAACAACAAACAACACTAACACCCTAACAACAAAAACCACTAAACCCCAGCAACAAACAACACTAAACCCCTAACAACAAACACTAACCCCCTAACAACAAACAACACTAAACCCCTAACAAGAAACTAACCTAACCCTGTAACAACAAATATCCCTAACCTCCTAACAACAAACAACCTTAACCCCCTAACAACAAACAACCCTAAACCTCTAACAACAAACAATCCTAACCCCCTAACAACCAACAACGCTCACCCCCTAACCACAAGCAACACTAACACCCTAACCACAAACAACACTAACACCCTAACCACAAACAACACTAACACCCTAACAACAAAAACTACTAACCCCAACAAGAAACAACCCTAAACCCCTAACAACAAACACTAACCCCCTAACAACAAACAACCCTAAACCCCTAACAAGAAACTAACCTAACCCTGTAACAACAAACAGCCCTAAACTCCTAACAACAAACCACCTTAACCCCCTAACAACAAACAACCCTAAACCCCTAACAACAAACAATCCCAACCCCCTAACAACCAACAACTCTCACCCCCTAACCACAAACTACACTAACACCCTAACCACAAACAACACTAACCCCGTAAGAACAAACAACACTAACCCCCTAACCACAAACAACACTAACACCCTAACAACAAAAACTACTATACCCCAACAAGAAACAACCCTAAACCCCTAACAACAAACACTAACCCCCTAACAACAAAAAACACTAAACCCCTAACAAGAAAGTAACCTAACCCCGTAACAACAAACAACCCTAAACCCCTAACAAAAAACAACCACAACCTTCTAACAACAAAAAACCCTAACCCCCTAACAAACAACACTAACCCCCTAACCACAAACAACACTAACACCCTAACCACAAACAACACTAACACCCTAACAACAAAAACTACTAAACCAAAACAAGAAACAACCCTAAACCCCTAACAACAAACACTAACCCCCTAACAGCAAACAACACTAAACCCCTAACAAGAAACTAACCTAACCCCCTAACAACCAACAACGCACACCCCCTAACCACAAACAACACTAACACCCTAACCACAAACAACACTAACCCCGTAAGAACAAACTACACTAAGCCCCTAACAACAAACAACACTAACACCCTAACAACAAAAACCACTGAACCCAACAAGAAACAACCCTAAACCCCTAACAACAAACACTAACCCCCGAACAACAAACAACACTAAACCCCTAACAAGTAACTTACCTAACCCCGTAACAACAAACAACCCTAACCTCCTAACAACAAACAACCTTAAACCCCTAACAACAAACAACCCTAAACCCCTAACAACAAACAACACTAACACCCTAACAACAAAAACCACTAAACCCCAACAAGAAACAACACTAAACCCCTAACAACAAACACTAACCCCTAACAACAAACAACACTAAACCCCTAACAAGAAACTAACCTAACTCCGTAACAACAAACAACCCTAACCTCCTAACAACAAACAACCCTAAACCCCTAACTACAAACAACCCTAAACCCCTAACAACAAACAACACTAACACCCTAACAACAAAAACTAGTAAACCCCAACAAGAAACAACACTAAACCCCTAACAACAAACACTAACCCCCTAACAACAAACAACACTAAACCCCTAACAAGAAACTAACCTAACCCTGTAACAACAAACAGCCCTAACCTCCTAACAACAAACAACCTTAACCCCCTAACAACAAACAACCCTAAACCCCTAAGAACAAACAATCCTAACCCCCTAACAACCAACAACTCTCACCCCCTAACCACAAACAACACTAACACCCTAACCACAAACAACACTAACCCCGTAAGAACAAACAACACTAACCCCCTAACCACAAACAACACTAACACCCTAACAACAAAAACTACTAAACCCCCACAAGAAACAACCCTAAACCCCTAACAACAAACACTAACCCCCTAACAGCAAACAACACTAAACCCCTAACAAGAAACTAACCTAACCCCGTAACAACAAACAACCCTAACCTCCTAACAACAAACAACCTTAAACCCCTAACAACAAACAACCCTAAACCCCTAACAACAAACAACACTAACACCCTAACAACAAAAACCACTAAACCCCAACAAGAAACAACACTAAACCCCTAACAACAATCACTAACGCCCTAAAAACAAACAACACTAAACCCCTAAGAAGAAACTAACCTAACCCTGTAACAACAAACAACCTTAACCTCCTAACAAAAAACAACCTTAACCCCCTAACAAACAACAACACTAACCCCCTAACCACAAACAACACTAACACCCTAAGAACAAAAACTACTAAACCCCAAGAAGAAACAGCCCTAAACCCCTAACAACAAACACTAACCCCCTAACAACAAAAAACACTAAACCCCTAACAAGAAACTAACCCAACCCCGTAACAACAAAAAACCCTAACCTCCTAACAACAAACAACCTTAAACCCCTAACAACAAACAACCATAAACCCCTAACAACCAACAACACTAACACCCTAACAACAAAAACCACTAAACCCCAAGAAGAAACAACACTAAACCCCTAACAACAAACACTAACCCCCTAACAACAAACAACACTAAACCCCTAACAAGAAACTAACCTAACCCTGTAACAACAAAGATCCCTAACCTCCTAACAACAAACAACCTTAACCCCCTAACAACAAACAACCCTAAACCCCTAACAACAAACAATCCTAACCCCCTAACAACCAACAACGCTCACCCCCTAACCACAAACAACACTAACACCCTAACCACAAACAACACTAACCCCGTAAGAACAAACAACACTAACCCCCTAACCACAAACAACACTAACACCCTAACAACAAAAACTACTAAACCCCAACAAGAAACAACCCTAAACCCCTAACAACAAACACTCACTAACCCCCTAAGAACAAACAACACTAAACCCCTAACAAGAAACTAACCTAACCCCGTAACAACAAACAACCCTAACCTCCTAAGAAAAAACAACCCTAACCCCCTAACAAACAACAACACGAACCCCCTAACCACAAACAACACTAACACCCTAACAACAAAAATTACTAAACCCCAACAAGAAACAACCCTAAACCCCTAACAACAAACACTAACCCCCTAACAACAAAAAACACTAAACCCCTAACAAGAAACTAACCTAACCCCGTAACAACAAACAACCCTAACCTCCTAACAACAAACAACCTTAAACCCCTAACAACAAACAACCCTAAACACCTAACAACAAACAACACTAACACCCTAACAACAAAAACCACTAAACCCCAGCAACAAACAACACTAAACCCCTAACAACAAACACTAACCCCCTAACAACAAACAACACTAAACCCCTAACAAGAAACTAACCTAACCCTGTAACAACAAATATCCCTAACCTCCTAACAACAAACAACCTTAACCCCCTAACAACAAACAACCCTAAACCTCTAACAACAAACAATCCTAACCCCCTAACAACCAACAACGCTCACCCCCTAAACACAAGCAACACTAACACCCTAACCACAAACAACACTAACACCCTAACCACAAACAACACTAACACCCTAACAACAAAAACTACTAAACCCCAACAAGAAACAACCCTAAACCCCTAACAACAAACACTAACCCCCTAACAACAAACAACCCTAAACCCCTAACAACAAACAACACTAACACCCTAACAACAAAAACCACTAAACCCCAACAAGAAACAACACTAAACCCCTAACAACAAACACTAACCCCCTAACAACAAACACTAAACCCCTAACAAGAAACTAACCTAACCCTGTAACAACAAACAGCCCTAAACTCCTAACAACAAACCACCTTAACCCCCTAACAACAAACAACCCTAAACCCCTAACAACAAACAATCCCAACCCCCTAACAACCAACAACTCTCACCCCCTAACCACAAACAACACTAACACCCTAACAACAAACAACACTAACCCCGTAAGAACAAACAACACTAACCCCCTAACCACAAACAACACTAACACCCTAACAACAAAAACTACTAAACTCCAAAAAGAAACAACCCTAAACCCCTAACAACAAACACTAACCCCCTAACAACAAACAACACTAAACCCCTAACAAGAAACTAACCTATCCCTTTAACAACAAACAACCCTAACCCCCTAACAACAAACAACCTTAAACCCCTAACAACAAACAACCATAAACCCCTAGCAACAAAAAACACTAACAACCTAACAACAAAAAACACTAAACCCCAACAAGAAACAACACTAAACCCCTAACAACAAACACTAACCCCCTAACAACAAACAACACTAAACCCCTAACAAGAAACTAACCTAACCCTGTAACAACAAACAACCCTAACCTCCTAACAACAAACAAACTTAACCCCCTAACAACAAACAACCCTAAACCCCTAACAACAAACTATCCTAACCCCCTAACAACCAACAACGCACACCCCCTATCCACAAACAACACTAACCCCCTAACAACAAACAACACTAACACCCTAAACACAAACAACACTAACCCCGTAAGAACAAACAACACTAACCCCCTAACCACAAACAACACTAACACCCTAACAACAAAAACTACTATACCCCAAAAAGAAACAACCCTAAACCCTTAACAACAAACACTAACACCCTAACAACAAAAAACACTAAACCCCTAACAAGAAACTAACCCAACCCCGTAACAACAAACAACCCTAACCCCCTAACAACAAACAACCCTAAACCCCTAACAACAAACAACCCTAAGCTTCTAACAACAAACAACCCTAACCGCCTAACAAACAACAACATTAACCCCCTAACCACAAACAACACTAACACCCTAACAACAAAAACTACTAAACTCCAACAAGAAACAACCCTAAACCCCTAATAACAAACACAACCCCCTGACAAGAAACAACCCTAAACCCCTAACAAAAAACAACACTAACACCCTAACAACAAAAACCACTAAACCCCAACAAGAAACAACACTAAACCCCTAACAACAAACACTAACTCCCTAACAACAAACAACACTAAACCCCTAACAAGAAACTAACCTAACCCTGTAACAACAAACAACCCTAACATCCTAACAACAAACATCCTTAACCCCCTAACAACAAACAACCCTAAACCCCTAACAACAAACAATCCTAACCCCCTAACAACCAACAACGCACACCCCCTAACCACAAACAACACTAACACCCTAACCACAAACAACACTAACCCCGTAAGAACAAACTACACTAACCCCCTAACAACAAACAACGCTAACACCCTAACAACAAAAACTACTAAACCCCAACAAGAAACAACCCTAAACCCCTAACAACAAACACTAACCCCCTAACAACAAACAACACTAAACCCCTAACAAGAAACTAACCTAACCCCGGAACAACAAACAACCCTAACCTCCTAACAACAAACAACCTTAAACCCCTAACAACAAACAGCCCTAAACCCCTAACAACAAACAACACTAACACCCTAACAACAAAAACCACCAAACCCCAACAAGAAACAACACTAAACCCCTAACAACAAACACTAACCCCCTAACAACAAACAACACTAAACCCCTAACTAGAAACTAACCTAACCCTGTAACAACAAACAACCCTAACCTCCTAACAACAAACAACCTTAACCACCTAACAACAAACAACCCTAAACCCCTAACAACAAACAATCCTAACACCCTAACAACCAACAACGCTCACCCCATAACCACAAACAACACTAACACCCTAACCACAAACAACACTAACACTGTAAGAACAAACAACACTAACCCCCTAACAACAAACAACACTAACACCCTAACAACCAAAACTACTAAACCCCAACAAGAAACAACCCTAAACCCCTAACAACAAACACTAACCCCCTAACAACAAACAACACTAAACCCCTAACAAGAAACTAACCTAAACCCGTAACAACAAACAACCCTAACCTCCTAACAACAAACAACCTTAAACCCCTAACAACAAACAACCCTAAACCCCTAACAACAAACAACACTAACACCCTAACAACAAAAACTACTAAACCCCAACAGGAAACAACACTAAATCCCTAACAACAAACACTAACCCCCTAACAACAAACAAAACTAAACCCCTAACAAGAAACTAACCTAACCCCGTAACAACAAACAACTCTAACCTCCTAACAACAAACAACCCTAACCCCCTAACAAACAACAACACTAACCCCCTAACCACAAACAACACTAACACCCTAACAACAAAAACTACTAAACCCCAACAAGAAACAACCCTAAACCCCTAACAACAAACACTAACCCCTTAACAGCAAACAACACTAAACCCCTAACAAGAAACTAACCTAACCCCGTAACAACAAACAACCCTAACCTCCTAACAACAAACAACCTTAAACCCCTAACAACAAACAACCCTAAACCCCTAACAACAAACAACACTAACACCCTAACAACAAAAAACACTAAACCCCAACAGGAAACAACACTAAACCCCTAACAACAAACACTAACCCCCTAACAACAAACAACACTAAACCCCTAACAAGAAACTAACCTAACCCTGTAACAACAAACAGCCCTAACTTCCTAACAACAATCCACCTTAACCCCCTAAAAACAAACAACCCTAAACGACTAACAACAAACAATCCTAACCCCTTAACAACCAACAACTCTCACCCCCTAAGCACAAACAACACTAACACCCTAACCACAAACAACACTAACCCCGTAAGAACAAACAACACTAACCCCCTAACCAAAAACGACACTAACACCCTAACAACAAAAACTACTATAACCCAACAAGAAACAACCCTAAACCCCTAACAACAAACACTAACCCCCTAACAACAAACAACACTAAACCCCTAACAAGAAACTAACCTAAACCCGTAACAACAAACAATTCTAACCACCTAACAACAAACAACCTTAAACCCCTAACAACAAACAACCCTAAACCCCTAACAACAAACAACACTAACACCCTAACAACAAAAACCACTAAACCCCAACAAGAAACAACACTAAACCCCTAACAACAAACACTAACCCCCTAACAACAAACAACACTAAACCCCTAACAAGAAACTAACCTAACCCTGTAACAACAAACAACCCTAACCTCCTAACAACAAACAACCTTAACCCCCTAACAACAAACAACCCTAAACCCCTAACAACAAACAATCCTAACCCCCTAACAACCAACAACGCTCACCCCATAACCACAAACAACACTAACACCCTAACCACAAACAACACTAACCCTGTAAGAACAAACAACACTAACCCCCTAACAACAAACAACACTAACACCCTAACAACAAAAACTACTAAACCCCAACAAGAAACAACCCTAAACCCCTAACAACAAACACTAACCCCCTAACAACAAACAACACTAAACCCCTAACAAGAAACTAACCTAAACCCGTAACAACAAACAACCCTAACCTCCTAACAACAAACAACCTTAAACCCCTAACTACAAACAACCCTAAACCCCTAACAACAAACAACACTAACACCCTAACAACAAAAACTACTAAACCCCAACAAGAAACAACACTAAACCCCTAACAACAAACACTAACCCCCTAACAACAAACAACACTAAACCCCTAACAATAAACTAACCTAACCCTGTAACAACAAACAGCCCTAACCTCCTAACAACAAACAACCTTAACCCCTTAACAACAAACAACCCTAAACCCCTAAGAACAAACAATCCTAACCCCCTAACAACCAACAACTCTCACCCCCTAACCACAAACAACACTAACACCCTAACCACAAACAACACTAACCCCGTAAGAACAAACAACACTAACCCCCTAACCACAAACAACACTAACACCCTAACAACAAAAACTACTAAACCCCCACAAGAAACAACCCTAAACCCCTAACAACAAACACTAACCCCCTAACAGCAAACAACACTAAACCCCTAACAAGAAACTAACCTAACCCCGTAACAACAAACAACCCTAACCTCCTAACAACAAACAACCTTAAACCCCTAACAACAAACAACCCTAAACCCCTAACAACAAACAACACTAACACCCTAACAACAAAAACCACTAAACCCCAACAAGAAACAACACTAAACCCCTAACAACAATCACTAACGCCCTAAAAACAAACAACACTAAACCCCTAAGAAGAAACTAACCTAACCCTGTAACAACAAACAACCTTAACCTCCTAACAAAAAACAACCTTAACCCCCTAACAAACAACAACACTAACCCCCTAACCACAAACAACACTAACACCCTAAGAACAAAAACTACTAAACCCCAACAAGAAACAGCCCTAAACCCCTAACAACAAACACTAACCCCCTAACAACAAAAAACACTAAACCCCTAACAAGAAACTAACCTAACCCCGTAACAACAAAAAACCCTAACCTCCTAACAACAAACAACCTTAAACCCCTAACAACAAACAACCCTAAACCCCTAACAACCAACAACACTAACACCCTAACAACAAAAACCACTAAACCCCAAGAAGAAACAACACTAAACCCCTAACAACAAACACTAACCCCCTAACAACAAACAACACTAAACCCCTAACAAGAAACTAACCTAACCCTGTAACAACAAAGATCCCTAACCTCCTAACAACAAACAACCTTAACCCCCTAACAACAAACAACCCTAAACCCCTAACAACAAACCATCCTAACCCCCTAACAACCAACAACGCACACCCCCTAACCACAAACAACACTAACACCCTAACCACAAACAACACTAACCCCGTAAGAACAAACAACACTAACCCCCTAACAACAAACAACACTAACACCCTAACAACAAAAACTACTAAACCCCAACAAGAAACAACCCTAAACCCCTAACAACAAACACTAACCCCCTAACAACAAACAACACTAAACCCCTAACAAGAAACTAACCTAACCCTGTAACAACCAACAACCCTAACCTCCTAACAACAAACAACCTTAAACCCCTAACAACAAACAACCCTAAACCCCTAACAACAAACAACACTAACACCCTAAGAACAAAAACCACTAAATCCCAACAGGGAACAACACTAAACCCCTAACAACAAACACTAACCCCCTAACAACAAACAACACTAAACCCCTAACAAGAAACTAACCTAACCCCGTAACAACAAACAACTCTAACCTCCTAACAACAAACAACCCTAACCCCCTAACAAACAACAACACTAACCCCCTAACCACAAACAACACTAACACCCTAACAACAAAAACTACTAAACCCCAACAAGAAACAACCCTAAACCCCTAACAACAAACACTAACCCCTTAACAGCAAACAACACTAAACCCCTAACAAGAAACTAACCTAACCCCGTAACAACAAACAACCCTAACCTCCTAACAACAAACAACCTTAAACCCCTAACAACAAACAACCCTAAACCCCTAACAACAAATAACACTAACACCCTAACAACAAAAACCACTAAACCCCAACAGGAAACAACACTAAACCCCTAACAACAAACACTAACCCCCTAACAACAAACAACACTAAACCCCTAACAAGAAACTAACCTAACCCTGTAACAACAAACAGCCCTAACTTCCTAACAACAATCCACCTTAACCCCCTAAAAACAAACAACCCTAAACGACTAACAACAAACAATCCTAACCCCTTAACAACCAACAACTCTCACCCCCTAAGCACAAACAACACTAACCCCCTAACCAAAAACGACACTAACACCCTAACAACAAAAACTACTAGACCCCAACAAGAAACAACCCTAAACCCCTAACAACAAAAACTAACCCCCTAACAACAAAAAACACTAAACCCCTAACAAGAAACTAACCTAACCCCGTAACAACAAACAACTCTAACCCCCTAACAACAAACAACCCTAAACCCCTAACAACAAACAACCCTAACCTTCTAACAACAAACAACCCTAACCCCCTAACAAACAACAACACTAACCCCCTGACCACAAACAACACTTACACCCTAACAACAAAAACTACAAAACTCCAACAAGAAACAACCCTAAACCCCTAATAACAAACACAACCCCCTGACAACAAACAACCCTAAACCCCTAACAACAAACAACACTAACACCCTAACAACAAAAACCACTAAACCCCAACAAGAAACAACACTAAACCCGTAACAACAAACACTAACTCCCTAACAACAAACAACACTAAACCCCTAAGAAGAAACTAACCTAAACCCGTAACAACAAACAATTCTAACCACCTAACAACAAACAACCTTAAACCCCTAACAACAAACAACCCTAAACCCCTAACAACATACAACACTAACACCCTAACAACAAAAACCACCAAACCCCAACAAGAAACAACACTAAACCCCTAACAGCAAACACTAACCCCCTAACAACAAACAACACTAAACCCCTAACAAGAAACTAACCTAGCCCTGTAACAACAAACAACCCTAACCTCCTAACAACAAACAACCTTAACCCCCTAACAACAAACAACCCTAAACCCCTAACAACAAACAATCCTAACCCCCTAACAACCAACAACGCTCATCCCATAACCACAAACAACACTAACACCCTAACCACAAACAACACTAACCCTGTAAGAAGAAACAACACTAACCCCCTAACAACAAACAACACTAACACCCTAACAACAAAAACTACTAAACCCCAACAAGAAACAACCCTAAACCCCTAACAACAAACACTAACCCCCTAACAACAAACAACACTAAACCCCTAACAAGAAACTAACCTAACTCCGTAACAACAAACAACCCTAACCTCCTAACAACAAACAACCCTAAACCCCTAACAACAAACAACCCTAACCTTCTAACAACAAACAACCCTAACCCCCTAACAAACAACAACACTAACCCCCTAACCACAAACAACAATAACACCCTAACAACAAAAACTACTAAACCCCAACAAGAAACAACCCTAAACCCCTAACAACAAACACTAACCCCCTAACAACAAACAACACTAAACCCCTAACAAGAAACTAACCTAAACCCGTAACAACAAACAACCCTAACCTCCTAACAACAAACAACCTTAAACCCCAAACAACAAACAACCCTAAACCCCTAACAACAAACAACACTAACACCCTAACAACAAAAACCACTAAACCCCAACAAGAAACAACACTAAACCCCTAACAACAAACACTAACCCCCTAACAACAAACAACACTAAACCCCTAACAAGAAACAAACCTAACCCTGTAACAACAAACAACCCTAACTCCCTAACAAACAACAACACTAAGCCCCTAACCACAAACAACACTAACACCCTAACAACTAAAACTACTAAACCCCAACAAGAAACAACCCTAAACCCCTAAGAACAAACACTAACCCCCTAACAACAAACAACACTAAACCCCTAACAAGAAACTAACCTAACCCCGTAACAACAAACAACCCTAAACCCCTAACAACAAACAACACTAACACCCTAACAACAAAAACCACTAAATCCCAACAAGAAACAACACTAAACCCCTAACAACAAACACTAACCTCCTAACAACAAACAGCACTAAACCCCTAACAAGAAACTAACCTAACCCTGTAACAACAAACAACCCTAACCTCCTAACAACAAACAACCTTAACCACCTAACAAGAAACAACCCTAAACGCCTAACAACAAACAATCCTAACCCCCTAACAACCAACAACGCACACCCCCTAACCACAAACAACACTAACACCCTAACCACAAACAACACTAACCCCGTAAGAACAAACAACCCTAAACCCCTAACAACAAACACTAACACCCTAACAACAAAAACCACTAAACCCCAACAAGAAACAACACTAAACCTCTAACAACAAACACTAACCCCCTAACAACAAACACTAAACCCCTAACAACAAACACTAACCCCCTAACAACAAACAACACTAAACACCTAACAAGAAACTAACCTAACCCTGTAACAACAAACAACCCTAACCTCCTAACAACAAACAACCCTAAACCCCTAACCACAAACAACCCTAACGTTCTAACAACAAACAACCCTAACCCCCTAACAAACAACACTAACCCCCTAACCACAAACAACACTAACACCCTAACAACAAAAACTACTAAACAACAACAAGAAACAACCCTAAAGCCCTAACAACAAACACTAACCCCCTAACAACAAGTAACTCTAAACCCCTAACAAGAAACTAACCTAACCCCGTAACAACAAACAACCCTAACCTCCTAACAACAAACAACCTTAAACCCCTAACAACAAATAACAATAAACACCTAACAACAAACAACACTAACACCCTAACAACAAAAACCACTAAACCCCAACAAGAAACAACACTAAACCCCTAACAACAAACACTAACCCCCTAACAACAAACAACACTAAACCCCTAACAAGAAACTAACCTAAACCTGTAACAACAAACAGCCCTAACCTCCTAACAACAAACAACCTTAACCCCCTAATAACAAACAACTCTAAACCAGTAACAACAAACAATTCTAACCCCCTAACAACCAACAACGCTCACCCCCTAACCAAAAACAACACTAACACCCTAACCACAAAAACACTAACCCCGTAAGAACAAACAACACTAACCCCATAACAACAAACAACTTTAAACCCCTAACAACAAACAACACTAAACCCCTAACAACAAACACTAACCCTCTAACAACAAACAACACTAAACCCCTAACAAGAAACTAACCTAACCCTATAACAACAAACAACCCTAACCTCCTAACAACAAACAACCCTAACCCCCTAACAAACAACAACACTAACCCCCTAACCACAAACAACACTAACACCCTAAAAACAAGAACTACTAAACCCCAACAAGAAACAACCCTAAACCCCTAACAACAAACACTAACCCCCTAACAACAAACAACACTAAACCCCTAACAAGAAACTAACCTAAACCCGTAACAACAAACAACCCCAAACTCCTAACAACACACAACCTTAACCCCCTAACAACAAACAACCCTAAACCCCTAACAACAAACAATCCTAACCCCCTAACAACCAACAACGCACACCCCCTATCCACAAACAACACTAACACCCTAACCACAAACAACACTAACCCCCTAAGAACAAACAACACTAACCCCCTAACAACAAACAACACTAACACCCTAACAACAAAAACTACTAAACCCCAAAAAGAAACAACACTAAACCCCTAACAACAAACACTAACCCCCTAACAACAAACAACACTAAACCCCTAACAAGAAACTAACCTAAACCCGTAACAACAAACAACCCCAACCTCCTAACAACAAACAACCTTAAACCCCTAACAAGAAAAAACCCTAAACCCCTAACAACAAACAACACTAACACCCTAACAACAAAAACCACTAAACCCCAACAAGAAACAACAATAAACCCCTAACAACAAACACTAACCCCCTAACAATAAAACAACACTAAACCCCTAACAATAAACTAACCTAACCCTGTAACAACAAACAACCCTAACCTCCTAACAACAAACCCTAACCCCCTGACAAACAACAACACTAAGCCCCTAACCACAAACAACACTAACACCCTAACAACTAAAACTACTAAACCCCAACAAGAAACAGCCCTAAACCCCTAACAACAAACACTAACCCCCTAACAACAAACAACACTAAACCCCTAACAAGAAACTAACCTACCCCCGTAACAACAAACAACCCTAACCTCCTAACAACAAACAACCTTAAACCCCTAACAACAAACAACCCTAAACCCCTAACAACAAACAACACTAACACCCTAACAACAAAAACCACTAAACCCCAACAAGAAACAACACTAAACCCCTAACAACAAACACTAACCCCCTAACAACAAACAACACTAAACCCCTAACAAGAAACTAACCTAACCCTGTAACAACAAAGATCCCTAACCTCCTAACAACAAACAACCTTAACCCCCTAACAACAAACAACCCTAAACCCCTAACAACAAACAATCCTAACCCCCTAACAACCAACAACGCACACTCCCTAACCACAAACAACACTAACACCCTAACCACAAACAACACTAACCCCGTAAGAACAAACAACACTAACCCCCTAACAACAAACAACACTAACACCCTAACAACAAAAACTACTAAACCCCAACAAGAAACAACCCTAAACCCCTAACAACAAACACTAACCCCTAACAACAAACAACACTAAACCCCTTACAAGAAACTAACCTAACCCCGTAACAACAAACAACCCTAACCTCCTAACAACAAACAACCTTAAACCCCTAACAACAAACAACCCTAAACCCCTAACAACAAACAACACTAACACCCTAACAACAAAAACAACTAAACCCCAACAGGAAACAACACTAAACCCCTAACAACAAACACTAACCCCCTAACAACAAACAACACTAAACCCCTAACAAGAAACTAACCTAACCCTGCAACAAAAAACAGCCCTAACCTCCTAACAACAAACCACCTTAACCCCCTAACAACAAACAACCCTAAACCCCTAACAACAAACAATCCTAACCCCCTAACAACCAACAACTCTCACCCCCTAACCACAAACAACACTAACACCCTAACCACAAACAACACTAACCCCGTAAGAACAAACAACACTAACCCCCTAACCACAAACAACACTAAAACCCTAACAACAAAAACTACTAAACCCCAAAAAGAAACAACGCTAAACCCCTAACAACAAACACTAAACCCCTAACAACAAACAACACTAAACCCCTAACAAGAAACTAACCTAACCCTGTAACAACAAACAACCCTAACCTCCTAACAACAAACGACCTTAAACCCCTAACAACAAACAACCCTAAACCCCTAACAACAAACAACACTAACACCCTAACAACAAAAACCACTTAACCCCAACAAGAAACAACACTAAACCCCTAACAACAAACACTAACCCCCTAACAACAAACAACACTAAACCCCTAAAAAGAAACTAACCTAACCCTGTAACAACAAACAAACCTAACCTCCTAACAACAAACAACCTTAAACCCCTAACAACAAACAACCCTAAACCCCTAACAACAAACAATCCTAACCCCCTAACAACCAACAACGCACACCCCCTATCCACAAACAACACTAACACCCTACCCACAAACAACACTAACCCCCTAAGAACAAACAACACTAACCCCCTAACAACAAACAACACTAACACCCTAACAAGAAAAACTACTAAACCCCAACAAGAAACAACCCTAAACCCCTAACAACAAGCACTAACCCCCTAACAACACACAACACTAAACCCCTAACAAGAAACTAACCTAAACCCGTAACAACAAACAACCCTAACCTCCTAACAACAAACAACTTTAAACCACTAACAACAAACAACCCTAAATCCCTAACAACAAACAACACTAACACCCTAACAACAAAAACCACTAAACCCCAACAAGAAACAACACTAAACCCCTAACAACAAACACTAACCCCCTAACAACAAACAACACTAAACCCCTAACAATAAACTAACCTAACCCTGTAACAACAAACAACCCTAAACTCCTAACAACAAACAACCTTAACCCCCTAACAAACAACAACACTAAGCCCCTAACCACAAACAACACTAACACCCTAACAACTAAAACTACTAAACCCCAACAAGAAACAACCCTAAACCCCAACAACAAACACTAACCCCCTAACAACAAACAACACTAAACCCCTAACAAGAAACTAACCTAACCCTATAACAACCAACAACCCTAACCTCCTAACAACAAACAACCTTAAACCCCTAACAACAAACAACCCTAAACCACTAACAACAAACAACACTAACACCCTAAGAACAAAAACCACTAAACCCCAACAGGAAACAACACTAAACCCCTAACAACAAACACTAACCCCCTAACAACAAACAACACTAAACCCCTAACAAGAAACTAACCTAACCCCGTAACAACAAACAACTCTAACCTCCTAACAACAAACAACCCTAACCCCCTAACAAACAACAACACTAACCCCCTAACCACAAACAACACTAACACCCTAACAACAAAAACTACTAAACCCCAACAAGAAACAACCCTAAACCCCTAACAACAAACACTAACCCCTTAACAGCAAACAACACTAAACCCCTAACAAGAAACAAACCTAACCCCGTAACAACAAACAACCCTAACCTCCTAACAACAAACATCCTTAAACCCCTAACAACAAACAACCCTAAACCCCTAAGAACAAACAACACTAACACCCTAACGACAAAAACCACTAAACCCCAACAGGAAACAACACTAAACCCCTAACAACAAACACTAACCCCCTAACAACAAACAACACTAAACCCCTAACAAGAAACTAACCTAACCCTGTAACAACAAACAGCCCTAACTTCCTAACAGCAATCCACCTTAACCCCCTAAAAACAAACAACCCTAAACGACTAACAACAAACAATCCTAACCCCTTAACAACCAACAACACTCACCCCCTAAGCACAAACAACACTAACACCCTAACCACGAACAACACTAACCCCGTAAGAACAAACAACACTAACCCCCTAACCAAAAACGACACTAACACCCTAACAACAAAAACTACTATACCCCAACAAGAAACAACCCTAAACCCCTAACAACAAACACTAACCCCCTAACAACAAAAAACACTAAACCCCTAACAAGAAACTAACCTAACCCCGTAAAAACAAACAACCCTAACCCCCTAACAACAAACAACCCTAAACCCCTAACAACAAACAACCCTAACCTTCTAACAACAAACAACCCTAACCCCCTAACAAACAACAACACTAACCCCCTAACCACAAACAACACTTACACCCTAACAACAAAAACTACAAAACTCCAACAAGAAACAACCCTAAACCCCTAATAACAAACACAACCCCCTGACAACAAACAACCCTAAACCCCTAACAACAAACAACACTAACACCCTAACAACAAAAACCACTAAACCCCAACAAAATACAACACTAAACCCGTAACAACAAACACTAACTCCCTAACAACAAACAACACTAAACCCCTAACAATAAACTAACCTAACCCTGTAACAACAAACAGCCCTAACCTCCTAACAACAAACAACCTTAACCCCCTAACAACAAACAGCCCTATACCCCTAAGAACAAACAATCCTAACCCCCTAACAACCAACAACTCTCACCCCCTAACCACAAACAACACTAACACCCTAACCACAAACAACACTAACCCCGTAAGAACAAACAACACTAACCCCCTAACCACAAACAACACTAACACCCTAACAACAAAAACTACTAAACCCCCACAAGAAACAACCCTAAACCCCTAACAACAAACAATAACCCCCTAACAGCAAACAACACTAAACCCCTAACAAGAAACGAACCTAACCCCGTAACAACAAACAACCCTAACCTCCTAACAACAAACAACCTTAAACCCCTAACAACAAACAACCCTAAACCCCTAACAACCAACAACACTAACACCCTAACAACAAAAACCACTAAACCCCAAGAAGAAACAACACTAAACCCGTAACAACAAACACTAACTCCCTAACAACAAACAACACTAAACACCTAACAAGAAACTAACCTAACCCTGTAACAACAAACAACCCTAACATCCTAACAACAAACATCCTTAACCCCCTAACAACAAACAACCGTAAACCCCTAACAACAAACAATCCTAACCCCCTAACAACCAACAACGCACACCCCCTAAACACAAACAACACTAACACCCTAACCACAAACAACACTAACCCCGTAAGAACAAACTACACTAACCCCGTAACAACAAACAACACTAACACCCTAACAACAAAAACTACTAAACCCCAACAAGAAACAACCCTCAACCCCTAACAACAAACACTAACCCCCTAACAACAAACAACACTAAACCCCTAACAAGAAACTAACCTAACCCCGTAACAACAAACAACCCTAACCTCCTAACAACAAACAACCTTAAACCCCTAACAACAAACAACCCTAAACCCCTAACAAAAAACAACACTAACACCCTAACAACAAAAAACACTAAACCCCAACAAGAAACAACACTAAACCCGTAACAACAAACACTAACCCCCTAACAAAAAACAACACTAAACCCCTAACAAGAAACTAACCTAACCCCGTAACAACAAACATCCCTAACCTCCTAACAACAAACAACCTTAAACCCCTAACAACAAACAACCTTAAACCCCTGACAACAAACAACACTAACACCCTAACAACAAAAACCACTAAACCCCAACAAGAAACAACACTAAACCCCTAACAACAAACACTAACCCCCTAACAACAAACAACACTGAACCCCTAACAAGAAACTAACCTAACCCTGTAACAACAAACAGCCCTAACCTCGTAACAAAAAACAACCCTAACCCCCTAACAAACAACAACACTAACCCCCTAACAACAAACAACACTAACACCCTAACAACAAAAACTACTAAACCTGAACAAGTAACAGCCCTAAACCCCTAACAACAAACACTAACCCTCTAACAACAAAAAACACTAAACCCCTAACAAGAAACTAACCTAACCCCGTAACAACAAACAACCCTAACCTCCTAACAACAAACAACCTTAAACCCCTAACAACAAACAACCCTAAACCCCTAACAACAAACAACACTAACACCCTAACAACAAAAACCACTAAACCCCAACAACAAACAACACTAAACCCCTAACAACAAACACTAACCCCCTAACAACAAACACTAAACCCCTAACAAGAAACTAACCTAACCCTGTAACAACAAATATCCCTAACCTCCTAACAACAAACAACCTTAACCCCTAACAACAAACAACCCTAAACCCCTAACAACAAACCATCCTAACCCCCTAACAACCAACAACGCACACCCCCTAACCACAAACAACACTAACACCCTAACCACAAACAACACTAACCCCGTAAGAACAAACAACACTAACCCCCTAACAACAAACAACACTAACACCCTAACAACAAAAACTACTAAACCCCAACAAGAAACAACCCTAAACCCCTAACAACAAACACTAACCCCCTAACAACAAACAACACTAAACCCCTAACAAGAAACTAACCTAACCCCGTAACAACAAACAACCCTAACCTCCTAACAACAAACAACCTTAAACCCCTAACAACAAACAACCCTAAACCCCTAACAACAAACAACACTAACACACTAACAACAAAAAAAACTAAACCCCAACAAGAAACAACACTAAACCCCTAACAACAAACACTAACCCCCTAACAACAAACAACACTGAACCCCTAACAAGAAACTAACCTAACCCTGTAACAACAAACAACCCTAACCTCCTAACAACAAACAACCCTAACCCCCTAACAAACGACAACACTAACCCCCAACCACAAACAACACTAACCCCCTAACAACAAAAACTACTAAACCCCAACAAGAAACAACAATAAACCCCTAACAACAAACACAACCCCCTGACAACAAACAACCCTAAACCCCTGACAACAAACAACACTAACACCCTAACAACAAAAACCACTAAACCCCAACAAGAAACAACACTAAACCCGTAACAACAAACACTAACTCCCTAACAAAAAACAACACTAAACCCCTAACAAGACACTAAACTAACCCTGTAACAACAAACAACCCTAACATCCTAACAGCAAACATCCTTAACCCCCTAACAACAAACAACCCTAAACCCCTAACAACAAACAATCCTAACCCGCTAACAACCAACAACGCACACCCCCTTACCACAAACAACACTAACACCCTAACCACAAACAACACTAACCCCGTAAGAACAAACTACACTAACCCCCTAACAACAAACAACACTAACACCCTAAGAACAAAAACTACTAAACCCCAACAAGAAACAATCCTAAACCCCTAACAACAAACACTAACCCCCTAACAGCAAACAACACTAAACCCCTAACAAGAAACTAACCTAACCCCATAACAACAAACAACCCTAACCTCCTAACAACTAACAACCTTAAACCCCTAACAACAAACAACCCTAAACCCCTAACAACAAACAACACTAACACCCTAACAACAAAAAACACTAAACCCCAACAGGAAACAACACTAAACCCCTAACAACAAACACTAACCCCCTAACAACAAACAACACTAAACCCCTAACAAGAAACTAACCTAACCCTGTAACAACAAAGAGCCCTAACCTCCTAACAACAAACCACCTTAACCCCCTAACAACAAACAACCCTAAACCCCTAACAACAAACAATCCTAACCCCCTAACAACAAAAACCACTAAACCCCAACAAGAAACAACAATAAACCCCTAACAACAAACACTAACCCCCTAACAACAAACAACACTAAACCCCTAACAATAAACTAACCTAACCCTGTAACAACAAACAACCCTAACCTCCTAACAACAAACCCTAACCCCCTGACAAACAACAACACTAAGCCCCTAACCACAAACAACACTAACACCCTAACAACTAAAACTACTAAACCCCAACAAGAAACAGCCCTAAACCCCTAACAACAAACACTAACCCCCTAACAACAAACAACACTAAACCCCTAACAAGAAACTAACCTAACCCCGTAACAACAAACAACCCTAACCTCCTAACAACAAACAACCTTAAACCCCTAACAACAAACAACCCTAAACCCCTAACAACAAACAACACTAACACCCTAACAACAAAAACCACTAAACCCCAACAACAAACAACACTAAACCCCTAACAACAAACACTAACCCCCTAACAACAAACAACACTAAACCCCTAACAAGAAACTAACCTAACCCTGTAACAACAAAGATCCCTAACCTCCTAACAACAAACAACCTTAACCCCCTAACAACAAACAACCCTAAACCCCTAACAACCAACAACGCACACCCCCTATCCACAAACAACACTAACCCCTAACAACAAACAACACTAACACCCAAACAACAAAAACTACTAAACCCCAACAAGAAACAACCCTAAACCCCTAACAACAAACACTAACACCCTAACAACAAACAACACTAAAACCCTAACAACAAACACTAACCCCCTAACAACAAAAAACACTAAACCCCTAACAAGAAACTAACCTAACCCTGTAACAACAAACAACCCTAACCTCCTAACAACAAACAACTCTAACCCCCAGCAAACAACAACACTAACCCCCTAACCACAAACAACACTAGCACCCTAACAACAAAAACTACTAAACCCCAACAAGAAACAACCCTAAACCCCTAACAACAAACACTATCCCCCTAACAACAAACAACACTAAACCCCTAACAAGAAACTAACCTAACCCCGTAACAACAAACAACCCTAACCTCCTAACAACAAACAACCTTAAACCCCTAACAACAAACAACCCTTAACCCCTATCAACAAACAACACTAACACCCTAACAACAAAAACCACTAAACCCCAACAAGAAACAACACTAAACCCCTAACAACAAACACTAACCCCCTAACAACAAGCAACACTAAACCCATAACAAGAAACTAACCTAGCCCTGTAACAACAAACAACCCTAACCTCCTAACAACAAACAACCTTAACCCCCTAACAACAAACAACCCTAAACTCCTAACAACAAACAATCCTAACCCCCTAACAACCAACAACGCTCATCCTCTAACCACAAACAACACTAACACCCTAACCACAAACAACACAAACCCCGTAAGAACAAACAACACTAACCCCCTAACAACAAACAACACTAACACCCTAACAACAAAAACTACTAAACCCCAACAAGAAACAACCCTAAACCCCTAACAACAAACACTAACCCCCTAACAACAAACAACACTAAACCCCTAACAAGAAACTAACCTAACTCCGTAACAACAAACAACCCTAACCTCCTAACAACAGACAACCCTAAACCCCTAACAACAAACAACCCTAACCTTCTAACAACAAACAACCCTAACCCCCTAACAACAAACAACACTAACACCCTAACAACAAAAACCACTAAACCCCAACAAGAAACAACAATAAACCCCTAACAACAAACACTAACCCCCTAACAATAAAACAACACAAAACCCCTAACAATAAACTAACCTAACCCTGTAACAACAAACAACCCTAACCTCCTAACAACAAACCATAACCCCCTGACAAACAACAACACTAAGCCCCTAACCACAAACAACACTAACACCCTAACAACTAAAACTACTAAACCCCAACAAGAAACAGCCCTAAACCCCTAACAACAAACACTAACCCCCTAACAACAAACAACACTAAACCCCTAACAAGAAACTAACCTAACCCCGTAACAACAAACAACCCTAACCTCCTAACAACAAACAACCTTAAACCCCTAACAACAAACAACCCTAAACCCCTAACAACAAACAACACTAACACCCTAACAACAAAAACCACTAAACCCCAACAAGAAACAACACTAAACCCCTAACAACAAACACTAACCCCCTAACAACAAACAACACTAAACCCCTAACAAGAAACTAACCTAACCCTGTAACAACAAAGATCCCTAACCTCCTAACAACAAACAACCTTAACCCCCTAACAACAAACAACCCTAAACCCCTAACAACAAACAATCCTAACCCCCTAACAACCAACAACGCACACTCCCTAACCACAAACAACACTAACACCCTAACCACAAACAACACTAACCCCGTAAGAACAAACAACACTAACCCCCTAACAACAAACAAGACTAACACCCTAACAACAAAAACTACTAAACCCCAACAAGAAACAACCCTAAACCCCTAACAACAAACACTAACCCCCTAACAACAAACAACACTAAACCCCTAACAATAAACTAACCTAACCCTGTAACAACAAACAACCCTAACCTCCTAACAACAAACCCTAACCCCCTGACAAACAACAACACTAAGCCCCTAACCACAAACAACACTAACACCCTAACAACTAAAACTACTAAACCCCAACAAGAAACAGCCCTAAACCCCTAACAACAAACACTAACCCCCTAACAACAAACAACACTAAACCCCTAACAAGAAACTAACCTAACCCCGTAACAACAAACAACCCTAACCTCCTAACAACAAACAACCTTAAACCCCTAACAACAAACAACCCTAAACCCCTAACAACAAACAACACTAACACCCTAACAACAAAAACCACTAAACCCCAACAACAAACAACACTAAACCCCTAACAACAAACACTAACCCCCTAACAACAAACAACACTAAACCCCTAAAAAGAAACTAACCTAACCCTGTAACAACAAAGATCCCTAACCTCCTAACAACAAACAACCTTAACCCCCTAACAACAAACAACCCTAAACCCCTAACAACCAACAACGCACACCCCCTATCCACAAACAACACTAACCCCTAACAACAAACAACACTAACACCCAAACAACAAAAACTACTAAACCCCAACAAGAAACAACCCTAAACCCCTAACAACAAACACTAACACCCTAACAACAAACAACACTAAACCCCTAACAACAAACACTAACCCCCTAACAACAAAAAACACTAAACCCCTAACAAGAAACTAACCTAACCCTGTAACAACAAACAACCCTAACCTCCTAACAACAAACAACTCTAACCCCCAGCAAACAACAACACTAACCCCCTAACCACAAACAACACTAGCACCCTAACAACAAAAACTACTAAACCCCAACAAGAAACAACCCTAAACCCCTAACAACAAACACTATCCCCCTAACAACAAACAACACTAAACCCCTAACAAGAAACTAACCTAACCCCGTAACAACAAACAACCCTAACCTCCTAACAACAAACAACCTTAAACCCCTAACAACAAACAACCCTTAACCCCTATCAACAAACAACACTAACACCCTAACAACAAAAACCACTAAACCCCAACAAGAAACAACACTAAACCCCTAACAACAAACACTAACCCCCTAACAACAAACAACACTAAACCCATAACAAGAAACTAACCTAGCCCTGTAACAACAAACAACCCTAACCTCCTAACAACAAACAACCTTAACCCCCTAACAACAAACAACCCTAAACTCCTAACAACAAACAATCCTAACCCCCTAACAACCAACAACGCTCATCCTCTAACCACAAACAACACTAACACCCTAACCACAAACAACACAAACCCCGTAAGAACAAACAACACTAACCCCCTAACAACAAACAACACTAACACCCTAACAACAAAAACTACTAAACCCCAACAAGAAACAACCCTAAACCCCTAACAACAAACACTAACCCCCTAACAACAAACAACACTAAACCCCTAACAAGAAACTAACCTAACTCCGTAACAACAAACAACCCTAACCTCCTAACAACAGACAACCCTAAACCCCTAACAACAAACAACCCTAACCTTCTAACAACAAACAACCCTAACCCCCTAACAACAAACAACACTAACACCCTAACAACAAAAACCACTAAACCCCAACAAGAAACAACAATAAACCCCTAACAACAAACACTAACCCCCTAACAATAAAACAACACTAAACCCCTAACAATAAACTAACCTAACCCTGTAACAACAAACAACCCTAACCTCCTAACAACAAACCCTAACCCCCTGACAAACAACAACACTAAGCCCCTAACCACAAACAACACTAACACCCTAACAACTAAAACTACTAAACCCCAACAAGAAACAGCCCTAAACCCCTAACAACAAACACTAACCCCCTAACAACAAACAACACTAAACCCCTAACAAGAAACTAACCTAACCCCGTAACAACAAACAACCCTAACCTCCTAACAACAAACAACCTTAAACCCCTAACAACAAACAACCCTAAACCCCTAACAACAAACAACACTAACACCCTAACAACAAAAACCACTAAACCCCAACAAGAAACAACACTAAACCCCTAACAACAAACACTAACCCCCTAACAACAAACAACACTAAACCCCTAACAAGAAACTAACCTAACCCTGTAACAACAAAGATCCCTAACCTCCGAACAACAAACAACCTTAACCCCCTAACAACAAACAACCCTAAACCCCTAACAACCAACAACGCACACCCCCTATCCACAAACAACACTAACCCCTAACAACAAACAACACTAACACCCAAACAACAAAAACTACTAAACCCCAACAAGAAACAACCCTAAACCCCTAACAACAAACACTAACACCCTAACAACAAACAACACTAAAACCCTAACAACAAACACTAACCCCCTAACAACAAAAAACACTAAACCCCTAACAAGAAACTAACCTAACCCTGTAACAACAAACAACCCTAACCTCCTAACAACAAACAACTCTAACCCCCAGCAAACAACAACACTAACCCCCTAACCACAAACAACACTAGCACCCTAACAACAAAAACTACTAAACCCCAACAAGAAACAACCCTAAACCCCTAACAACAAACACTATCCCCCTAACAACAAACAACACTAAACCCCTAACAAGAAACTAACCTAACCCCGTAACAACAAACAACCCTAACCTCCTAACAACAAACAACCTTAAACCCCTAACAACAAACAACCCTTAACCCCTATCAACAAACAACACTAACACCCTAACAACAAAAACCACTAAACCCCAACAAGAAACAACACTAAACCCCTAACAACAAACACTAACCCCCTAACAACAAACAACACTAAACCCATAACAAGAAACTAACCTAGCCCTGTAACAACAAACAACCCTAACCTCCTAACAACAAACAACCTTAACCCCCTAACAACAAACAACCCTAAACTCCTAACAACAAACAATCCTAACCCCCTAACAACCAACAACGCTCATCCTCTAACCACAAACAACACTAACACCCTAACCACAAACAACACAAACCCCGTAAGAACAAACAACACTAACCCCCTAACAACAAACAACACTAACACCCTAACAACAAAAACTACTAAACCCCAACAAGAAACAACCCTAAACCCCTAACAACAAACACTAACCCCCTAACAACAAACAACACTAAACCCCTAACAAGAAACTAACCTAACTCCGTAACAACAAACAACCCTAACCTCCTAACAACAGACAACCCTAAACCCCTAACAACAAACAACCCTAACCTTCTAACAACAAACAACCCTAACCCCCTAACAACAAACAACACTAACACCCTAACAACAAAAACCACTAAACCCCAACAAGAAACAACAATAAACCCCTAACAACAAACACTAACCCCCTAACAATAAAACAACACTAAACCCCTAACAATAAACTAACCAAACCCTGTAACAACAAACAACCCTAACCTCCTAACAACAAACCCTAACCCCCTGACAAACAACAACACTAAGCCCCTAACCACAAACAACACTAACACCCTAACAACTAAAACTACTAAACCCCAACAAGAAACAGCCCTAAACCCCTAACAACAAACACTAACCCCCTAACAACAAACAACACTAAACCCCTAACAAGAAACTAACCTAACCCCGTAACAACAAACAACCCTAACCTCCTAACAACAAACAACCTTAAACCCCTAACAACAAACAACCCTAAACCCCTAACAACAAACAACACTAACACCCTAACAACAAAAACCACTAAACCCCAACAAGAAACAACACTAAACCCCTAACAACAAACACTAACCCCCTAACAACAAACAACACTAAACCCCTAACAAGAAACTAACCTAACCCTGTAACAACAAAGATCCCTAACCTCCTAACAACAAACAACCTTAACCCCCTAACAACAAACAACCCTAAACCCCTAACAACAAACAATCCTAACCCCCTAACAACCAACAACGCACACTCCCTAACCACAAACAACACTAACACCCTAACCACAAACAACACTAACCCCGTAAGAACAAACAACACTAACCCCCTAACAACAAACAAGACTAACACCCTAACAACAAAAACTACTAAACCCCAACAAGAAACAACCCTAAACCCCTAACAACAAACACTAACCCCCTAACAACAAACAACACTAAACCCCTAACAATAAACTAACCTAACCCTGTAACAACAAACAACCCTAACCTCCTAACAACAAACCCTAACCCCCTGACAAACAACAACACTAAGCCCCTAACCACAAACAACACTAACACCCTAACAACTAAAACTACTAAACCCCAACAAGAAACAGCCCTAAACCCCTAACAACAAACACTAACCCCCTAACAACAAACAACACTAAACCCCTAACAAGAAACTAACCTAACCCCGTAACAACAAACAACCCTAACCTCCTAACAACAAACAACCTTAAACCCCTAACAACAAACAACCCTAAACCCCTAACAACAAACAACACTAACACCCTAACAACAAAAACCACTAAACCCCAACAACAAACAACACTAAACCCCTAACAACAAACACTAACCCCCTAACAACAAACAACACTAAACCCCTAAAAAGAAACTAACCTAACCCTGTAACAACAAAGATCCCTAACCTCCTAACAACAAACAACCTTAACCCCCTAACAACAAACAACCCTAAACCCCTAACAACCAACAACGCACACCCCCTATCCACAAACAACACTAACCCCTAACAACAAACAACACTAACACCCAAACAACAAAAACTACTAAACCCCAACAAGAAACAACCCTAAACCCCTAACAACAAACACTAACACCCTAACAACAAACAACACTAAACCCCTAACAACAAACACTAACCCCCTAACAACAAAAAACACTAAACCCCTAACAAGAAACTAACCTAACCCTGTAACAACAAACAACCCTAACCTCCTAACAACAAACAACTCTAACCCCCAGCAAACAACAACACTAACCCCCTAACCACAAACAACACTAGCACCCTAACAACAAAAACTACTAAACCCCAACAAGAAACAACCCTAAACCCCTAACAACAAACACTATCCCCCTAACAACAAACAACACTAAACCCCTAACAAGAAACTAACCTAACCCCGTAACAACAAACAACCCTAACCTCCTAACAACAAACAACCTTAAACCCCTAACAACAAACAACCCTTAACCCCTATCAACAAACAACACTAACACCCTAACAACAAAAACCACTAAACCCCAACAAGAAACAACACTAAACCCCTAACAACAAACACTAACCCCCTAACAACAAACAACACTAAACCCATAACAAGAAACTAACCTAGCCCTGTAACAACAAACAACCCTAACCTCCTAACAACAAACAACCTTAACCCCCTAACAACAAACAACCCTAAACTCCTAACAACAAACAATCCTAACCCCCTAACAACCAACAACGCTCATCCTCTAACCACAAACAACACTAACACCCTAACCACAAACAACACAAACCCCGTAACAACAAACAACACTAACCCCCTAACAACAAACAACACTAACACCCTAACAACAAAAACTACTAAACCCCAACAAGAAACAACCCTAAACCCCTAACAACAAACACTAACCCCCTAACAACAAACAACACTAAACCCCTAACAAGAAACTAACCTAACTCCGTAACAACAAACAACCCTAACCTCCTAACAACAGACAACCCTAAACCCCTAACAACAAACAACCCTAACCTTCTAACAACAAACAACCCTAACCCCCTAACAACAAACAACACTAACACCCTAACAACAAAAACCACTAAACCCCAACAAGAAACAACAATAAACCCCTAACAACAAACACTAACCCCCTAACAATAAAACAACACTAAACCCCTAACAATAAACTAACCTAACCCTGTAACAACAAACAACCCTAACCTCCTAACAACAAACCCTAACCCCCTGACAAACAACAACACTAAGCCCCTAACCACAAACAACACTAACACCCTAACAACTAAAACTACTAAACCCCAACAAGAAACAGCCCTAAACCCCTAACAACAAACACTAACCCCCTAACAACAAACAACACTAAACCCCTAACAAGAAACTAACCTAACCCCGTAACAACAAACAACCCTAACCTCCTAACAACAAACAACCTTAAACCCCTAACAACAAACAACCCTAAACCCCTAACAACAAACAACACTAACACCCTAACAACAAAAACCACTAAACCCCAACAAGAAACAACACTAAACCCCTAACAACAAACACTAACCCCCTAACAACAAACAACACTAAACCCCTAACAAGAAACTAACCTAACCCTGTAACAACAAAGATCCCTAACCTCCTAACAACAAACAACCTTAACCCCCTAACAACAAACAACCCTAAACCCCTAACAACAAACAATCCTAACCCCCTAACAACCAACAACGCACACTCCCTAACCACAAACAACACTAACACCCTAACCACAAACAACACTAACCCCGTAAGAACAAACAACACTAACCCCCTAACAACAAACAAGACTAACACCCTAACAACAAAAACTACTAAACCCCAACAAGAAACAACCCTAAACCCCTAACAACAAACACTAACCCCTAACAACAAACAACACTAAACCCCTTACAAGAAACTAACCTAACCCCGTAACAACAAACAACCCTAACCTCCTAACAACAAACAACCTTAAACCCCTAACAACAAACAACCCTAAACCCCTAACAACAAACAACACTAACACCTTAACAACAAAAACAACTAAACCCCAACAGGAAACAACACTAAACCCCTAACAACAAACACTAACCCACTAACAACAAACAACACTAAACCCCTAACAAGAAACTAACCTAACCCTGCAACAAAAAACAGCCCTAACCTCCTAACAACAAACCACCTTAACCCCCTAACAACAAACAACCCTAAACCCCTAACAACAAACAATCCTAACCCCCTAACAACCAACAACTCTCACCCCCTAACCACAAACAACACTAACACCCTAACCACAAACAACACTAACCCCGTAAGAACAAACAACACTA
Organism: Loxodonta africana; assembly: GCF_030014295.1. Classification (NCBI taxonomy): domain Eukaryota; kingdom Metazoa; phylum Chordata; class Mammalia; order Proboscidea; family Elephantidae; genus Loxodonta; species Loxodonta africana. Next base: position 136,412,383 of record NC_087348.1, read on the forward strand.
ACCCCCTAACCACAAACAACACTAAAACCCTAACAACAAAAACTACTAAACCCCAAAAAGAAACAACCCTAAACCCCTAACAACAAACACTAAACCCCTAACAACAAACAACACTCAACCCCTAACAAGAAACTAACCTAACCCTGTAACAACAAACAACCCTAACCTCCTAACAACAAACAACCTTAAACCCCTAACAACAAACAACCCTAAACCCCTAACAACAAACAACAGTAACACCCTAACAACAAAAACCACTAAACCCCAACAAGAAACAACACTAAACCCCTAACAACAAACACTAAACCCCTAACAACAAACAACACTAAACCCCTAACAAGAAACTAACCTAACCCTGTAACAACAAACAAACCTAACCTCCTAACAACAAACAACCTTAACCCCCTAACAACAAACAACCCTAAACCCCTAACAACAAACAATCCTAACCCCCTAACAACCAACAACGCACACCCCCTATCCACAAACAACACTAACACCCTAACCACAAACAACACTAACCCCCTAAGAACAAACAACACTAACCCCCTAACAACAAACAACACTAACACCCTAACAAGAAAAACTACTAAACCCCAACAAGAAACAACCCTAAACCCCTAACAACAAGCACTAACCCCCTAACAACACACAACACTAAACCCCTAACAAGAAACTAACCTAAACCCGTAACAACAAACAACCCTAACCTCCTAACAACAAACAACTTTAAACCCCTAACAACAAACAACCCTAAACCCCTAACAACAAACAACACTAACACCCTAACAACAAAAACCACTAAACCCCAACAAGAAACAACACTAAACCCCTAACAACAAACACTAACCCCCTAACAACAAACAACACTAAACCCCTAACAATAAACTAACCTAACCCTGTAACAACAAAGAACCCTAACCTCCTAACAACAAACAACCCTAACCCCCTAACAAACAACAACACTAAGCCCCTAACCACAAACAACACTAACACCCTAACAACTAAAACTACTAAACCCCAACAAGAAACAACCCTAAACCCCTAACAACAAACACTAACCCCCTAACAACAAACAACACTAAACCCCTAACAAGAAACTAACCTAACCCTGTAACAACAAACAGCCCTAACCTCCTAACAACAAACCACCTTAACCCCCTAACAACAAACAACCCTAAACCCCTAACAACAAACAATCCCAACCCCCTAACAACCAACAACTCTCACCCCCTAACCACAAACAACACTAACACCCTAACAACAAAAACCACTAAACCCCAACAAGAAACAACCCGAAACCCCTAAATACAAAAAGCACTAACCCCCTAACAACAACCCTAACCCCCTAACAACAAACAACCCTAACCCCCAACAACAAACAACTTTAACCCACTAATTACATACAACCCTAATCCCCTAACAACAATAAAACTAACTCTCTAACAAGAAACAACACTAACCCCCTAACAACAAAAAACACTAACCCCCTAACAACAAACACCACTAACACCCTAACAACAATCCTAACAACCTAACAACAAACAACACTAACCCCTTAAAACAAACTACCCTAAACCCCTAACAACAAACAACCCTAACCCCCTAACAACCAACAACAGTAAACCCCTAACCACAAACAACACTAACATCCTAACAACAAAAACCACTAAAGTACAACAAGAAACAACCCTAACCCCCTAACAACAAACAACCCTAACCCCCTATACAACCAACAACACTAACCCCGTAACCACCAACAGCACTAACCCAGTAAAAATAAAAAAAAATACTAACCCCCTAACAACAACCAACACTTATCCCCTAAAAACAAACAACACTAACCCCCAACAAGAAAGAACCCAAATCCTCTAACAACAAACAACTCTAACCCCCTAACAACAAAAAACTCTGAACCCCTAACAACAAACAACACTAACCCACTAACAACAAACAACACTAACCCCCTAACAACAAACAACCCTAAGTCTCTAACAACAAACAACCTTCAACCCCTAAAATCCAACAACCCAAAACCCCTAACAACAAAAGTAACCACCTATCAACAAACAACCCTAACCCCATAACAACCAACAACACTAACCCCCATCCACAAACAACACTAACCCCCTAACAACACACAACACTAACCCTCTTACAAAAAAAAATCCTAACCCCCTAACAACAAACAACACTAACCCCTTAACAACAAACATCCCTAACCCACTAACAACAAACAAAACTAACGCCCTAACAAACATTAACCCCCGACCAGAAACAACACTAACCCCCTAACAAAAATCAACCCTAACTCCCTAACAACAAACAACCCTAACCCACTAACAACAAACAACCCTAACACCCTAACAACAAACAACACTAACCCCCTAACAACAAACAACCCTGAACCCCTAACAACAAACAACACTATACCCCTAACAACAAACAACCTTAACCCCCTAACAACAATCAAACCTAACCCCCAAACAACAAACAACCCTAACCCCCAAACAACGAACAACCCTAACCCCCTCACGAAAACAACCCTAAGCCCCTAACAAGCACAACTCTAAACCCCGAAAATACAATCGTAACCCCGTAACAAACACAACCCTAACCCCCTAACAAAGCCTAACAATAACTTTAAACCTGACCATAAGCATAACCCCAAACCCTAGCACTAACTCTAACTCTAAACCTAACACTAACTTAGCCCTGCCCTTTATCGTAAACCTAGCCTTAACCCTAACCTTACCCCTACCCGAACCCTAACTCCATACCTAACCCGAACACTAAACTTGACCCTACTCTAACTTTAACTCTAACGTGACTATTAACTGAAACATCACCCTAACCCTACGCCTAAATCTAACTCGAGCCCTAACCATAACAATTACCCTAAACCCTCGCCTTAACTGTAAACCTAACCCTAACCCTCACCCTAATCCTTAACCGTATCCCCAACCCTAAACCTGACGCTATCCCCAAACTTATCCCTAACCCTAACCCTAATACGAACAGTAACCCAAATCTAACCCTAAACCTAATATTAAACCTAAACTTAAATCTACCCTAACCATAAACCTAACCCTAACACCCTAAACCTAACATCTAACACCGTCTATAATCCTAACCCTTATCATAACCCTCACCCTTAACCTAAACTTCACACTAACCCTAAACCTAACCTAACGCTGACCCTAGACATAACGCCTAACCCTAACCGAACCCTAAACCTATCCTTAACACTAACCTGAACACAAACCCAAACCCTAGCCCTCACCAGAAAAATAACCCTCACCCTATCCTGAACTTCATCCAAACACTAACCATAACCTTAACCCTAAACCTAGACCTAACCCAAACCCTAACCTCAAACCTAACTCTAAGAATAACGCTAGTCCATCTGTAACCCTAAACTGAACACTTACAATAGCCCTGAACCTAACCCTAAACTTAATCCTAATCCTAAACCTAGACCTAATCCTAACCCTAACCCTAACTCTAACCTTGACCCTAAATAGAACACTAAGTCTAACCCCCAACTTGGACCTAAACCTAAATCTTACCCTACACTTAACCCTAACCCTAAACCTAACCCTCACTCTAACTCTAACCCTAATCATAACACTTACCCTAAACCCTCACCTTAACTGTAAAACTAACCGTAACCCTCACCCTAACCCCTAACCGTATCCCACAACGCTAACCCTAATGCTATCCCTAACCCTAACCCTAACACTAACCTGAAACCCCTGAGCCCTAATGATAAACCTAACCCTAACACAAACCCTAACCCTAACACCAAAGCCTAGCAAAAACCTTAACCCTAACTCTCACCCTAACTCTAACACTAACCCGAAACCTAATCATGAACCTAACCCTAACCCTAAACCAAACCTAACCATGACCAGAAACACAAGGTCTAACCGGAACCCTCACCCAAAACCTAATCCTAAACTACACCTCTAAGTCTAACATTTTACCATAACCATAATCCAAACCCTACCCAACCCTAACCCTAAACCTAACCCTCACCCCAACCACAACGCCTAACACAACCATAACCCTTACCCTAACCGTAACACTAAACTTAACCCTAACCTTAAATCTAACCCTAACCCTAAAACTAAACACAACCCATGAACTTAACCCTAACCCTGAACATAACCTTAACACTAACCTGAAAACAAGCCCAAACCTTAGCCATAACCCTAACCCTCACCCTGTCTTAAACTTCACCCTATCCCTAACCTAAAACTCACCCTGACTTTAACCCTAACCCTACCCCTAAACCTAACCCTCACCTTAACCTTGGCCCACCTGTAACCCTAAACCTAACCCTTACAATAACTCTGACCCTAATCCTCGCCCTAAACCTAATTCTAATCCTAACCCTGACCCTAACCCTAACCTAACCTTAACCCTATCTTTAAGCCTACCATAATCTTAAACCTAACCCTAACCCTTAACCCTAACTCTAACCCTAACCCTAGCCCTAACCCTAATCTTAACTGTAACACTTTCCCAAAATCCTCATCTTAACTGTAAATGTAACTCTAACTCTTACCCTAACCCTAAACTTAACCCTAATTATAACCCTAACCTAAACCTAACTGAAATGCTAACCCTTAACCGTAACTCTAACGCTAATCCTTAGCCTAAACCTAACCTTAACCCTAAACCTAACCCTAACCACTGACCCTAACTCTAACCCTAAGCCTAAGCCGAACCCGAACCCTTAACCAAAATTTCACCCTAAGCATAACACTAAGCCTACCCTAACTTCATTCAAACCCTAACCCTAAGCAAAACTAACACTAACACTAAACCTAACCCTAACCCTAAACCTAACCCTAACCCTGACTCTAACCTGAACCCAAACCCCTAACCCTAACCCTCTCGCAGAACATAAATTCACTGTAACCCTAAACACTAAATCTCCCCAACCCTGACCCTAACCATAAACATAATCCCAACACTAAACTTAAACCTAACCCTGACTCTAACTCTAACTTTAACCCTAAAACTTACCCTACACACGCAGTTTGAATGGAAACCTAGCACTATCCCTCACCCTAACATCTAAACCTAACCCCAACCCTGAACCCAACCCTATCTCTAACTAAAAACTAGTCCTAAACCTAACTATGACTTAACCCTAACACTTACCCTAACTCTAAACCTGACCTTAACCCTAAACTTAATTCTAACCTTAACCCTAACCCTAACCCCAACACTAACCCTAAGCTCAACACTCACCCTTAACTTAAACTTCACCCTAACCCTAACCCTAAACCAAACACTAACCCTAACCCTAAACCTAACCTTAAACCTGACCCTAACATTAACCCAAACACTTAACGCTAAACCTAACACTAAGCCTAACCCTAACCTTAACCTAAACACCAAAGCCTAATCCTAACCCTCATCCTTAACCTAAACTTCACCCTAAACCTAAGCCTAACCCTAACCCTAAAATTACACCTAACCCTAAACTATCCTCTAACTCTCGCCCTAACCCTAACTCTAACCCTAACCCTGGTAAACCCTGGTAGTAACACCCTAAAACATCAGCTTAACTGTAAATGTAACACTAAGCCTCACACAAACCCCTAACCCTTTCCCTAACCCTATCACTCATCCTAACCCTAACTCTGACCTAAACTTAATCCTTACCCTAACCCTAAACTTAACGCTAACCTTAACTCTACCCTAAACCTAACAATAACTCTAAACCGGACCCTAACCCTAACCCTAAACCCTAGATCTAACTCGAACTCTAAACCTAACCCTAACCCTAACCTGGCCCCACCCTTTACAGTAAAGCTAGCCTTAACCCTAACCTTACCCCTACCCTAACCCTAAACCTAACCCTTACAATATCAATAACCCCTAGCAGGGTCCTGCCTAGTCTCTCCCACCTCATCACTCCTTACAAAGAGCCCTGCTTTGTCTCTCCCACATCCTCACTCCCTAAGCAGGGCTCTGCCTGTCCTCTCCCACCTCCTCACTCTCTATGCAGGACTCTGCCTTGTTCTCCCACCTCTTCACTCCCTACACAGGGCCCTGGCTAGTGTCTCCCATCTTCTCACTCCATACACAGCTTTCTGCCTGTTCTTTCGCACTTCCTCACTTCCTACACGGAGCCCTGCCTGGTCTCTCCCACCTCCTCACTCCCTACACCAGTCCCTGCCTGATCTCTCCTACCTCCTCACTCCCTGCACAGGGCCCTGCCTGGTCTCTCCCACATCCTTACTCCATACAAAGGGACTTGCCTGATCTCTGGCCTCCTCACTCCCTGCACAGAGCCCTGCCTGGTCTCTCCCAACTCCTCACTCCCTATTCAGGTCTCTGAATGTTTCTCCCACCTCTTCACTCCCTACACAGGGCCCTGCCTGCTGTCTTCCATCTTCTCACTCCCTACACAAGTTTCTGCCTATTCTCTCTCACCCCCTCACTTGCTAAACACAGTCCTGCCTGTTCTTTCCCACCTCCTGACTCAGTACACAGGTCTCTGCCTGGTCTCTTCCAACTCCTCACTCCCTAGACAGGGCCCTGCCTGGTCTCTGCCACCTCCTCACTCCCTACACAGGTCTCTGACTGCTCCCTGCCACCTCCTCACTCCCTACACAGGGCCCTGCCTGGTATCTCCCACCTCCTCACTCCCTACACAGGGCTCTGTCTTTTCTCTCCCACCTCCTCAGTCCCTACACAGGTATCTGGGTGGTCTCTCCCACCTCCTCACTCCCTTTACAGGGCCCTGATGATCTCTCCCACCTCCTCACTCCCTAAACAGGACCCTGCCTGGTCTCTCCACCTCCTTACTCCCTGCACAGGGCTCTGGCTAGTCTCTCCTACATCCTCACTCTTTATACAGCATCCTACCTGGTCTCTCTCACCTCCTCACTCCCTATGCAGGTCTCTGCCTGGTCTCTCCCACCTCCTCACTCCCTACACAGGTCCCTGACTGGCCTCTCTCACCTCCTCACTCCCTTTACAGGGCCCTGATGATCTCTCCCACCTCCTCACTCCCTAAACAGGGCCCTGCCTGGCCTCTCCCACATCCTCAATTCACACAGGGCCCTGCCTCCTCTCTCTCACATCCTGACTGCACACACAGGGCCCTAACTGGTCCCTCCCACCTTCTCCATCCCTACACAGGTCTCTGCATGGTTCTCCCACCTCCCCATTCCCTACAAGGGTCTCTGCCTGTTCTCTCCCACCTCTTCAATCCCTAGACAGGGCCCTGCCTCTTCTCTCCCACTTCCTCACTCTCTACTCAGGGCCCTGCCTGGTATTTCTAACCTCCTCAGGCCATACACAGGGCCCTGCCTGGTCTCTCCCAAATCCTCACTCCCTACACAGGACTCTGCCTGGTCTCACCCAACACCTCACTCCCTACAAAGGGCCCTGCCTGGAATCTCCCACCTCCTCACACCCTACCCAGGGTCCTGCCTAGTCAATCCCACCTCCTCACTCCCTACGCAGGGCTCTGCCTGTCCTCTCTCGCCTTCTCACTCCCTACGCAGGACTCTGCCTGGTTCTCCACCTCTTCGCTCCCTACACAGGGCCTTGCCTGGTCTCTCCTACCTCCTCACTCCCTACACAGTTCTCTGCCTGTTCCCTCCCATTCCTCAATCCCTACACAGGTCTCTGGGTGGTCTTTCCCACCTCCTTACTACATACACAGGTGTTAGCCTGTTTTCTCCCTCCTCCTCACTCCCTACACAGGGCCCTGATGTTCTCTCGCACCTGCTCACTCCCTAAACAAGCCACTGCCTGGTCTCTCCACCTCCTTACTCCCTCCACAGGGCCCTGCCTGGTCTCTCCCACCTCCTCACTCCCTACACAGGGCCATGCCTGGCCTCTCCCACCTCCTCACTCCCTACACAGGGCTCTGCCTGGTCTCTATCACCCCCTCACTCCCTACACAGGGTCCTGCCTTACCTCTCCCACCTCCTCAGTCCCTGCACTGTGTTTCTGGCTGTTATCTCCCTTCTTCTCACTCCCTACACAGGGCTGTGCTTGTTCTCTCCCATCTCCTCACTCCCTATACAGGGCCCTGCCTGGTGTATCCCATCTGCTCACTTCCTGCACAGGGCCCTGATGATCTCTCCTACATCCTCACTCCCTACACAGGGCCCTGCCTGGCATCTCCACCTCCTTACTCCCTACACACAGACCTGCCTGGTCTCTTCCACATCCTCACTCTGTACACAGGGTCCTACCTGGTCTCTCCCACCTCCTCACTCCCTACACAGGGCCCTGCCTGGTCTCTCCTAACACCTCACTTCCTACACAGGGCTCTGCCTGATCTCTCCCACATCCTGACTCCCTACTCAGGTATCTGGGTGGTCTCTCCCAACTCCTCACTGTGTATGCAGGGCCTTACCTGTTCTCTATCACCTCCTCACTCCCTACACAGGGCCCTGATGGTCTCTCCCACCTCCTCACTCCCTACACAGGGTCCTGCCTGGTCTCTCCCACTTCCTCAATCCCTACACAGGTCCCTGACTGGTATCTCCACCACCTTACTTCCTACACACAGCCTTGCCTGTTCTCTTCCACATCCTCACTCTGTACACAGGGTCCTACCTGGTCTCTCCCACCTCCTCACTCCCTACACAGGGCCCTGCCTGGTCTCTCCTAACACCTCACTTCCTACACAGGGCTCTGCCTGATCTCTCCCACATCCTGACTCCCTACTCAGGTATCTGGGTGGTCTCTCCCAACTCCTCACTGTGTATGCAGGGCCTTACCTGTTCTCTATCACCTCCTCACTCCCTACACAGGGCCCTGATGGTCTCTCCCACCTCCTCACTCCCTACACAGGGTCCTGCCTGGTCTCTCCCACTTCCTCAATCCCTACACAGGTCCCTGACTGGTATCTCCACCACCTTACTTCCTACACACAGCCTTGCCTGTTCTCTTCCACATCCTCACTCTGTACACAGGGTCCTACCTGCTCTCTCTCACCTCATCACTCCCTACACAGGGCCCTGCCTGGTCTCTCCTAACACCTCACTCCCTACACAGGGCTCTGCCTGGCCTCTCCCACCTCCTCACTCCCTACACAGGGCCCGGCCTGGTCTCTCCTTCTTCTCAATCCCTACACAGGTCTCTGCCTCTTCTCTCCAAGATACTCACTCCGTACACTGGGCCCTGCCAGGTCTCTCCCACCTCCTCAGTCCCTTCACAGGTCTTTGCCTGGTCTCTCCCACATCTCTGCCTCTTCTCTCCTGCATCCTCACTCCCAACATAGGGCCCTGCCTGGTCTCTCCCACCTTCTCACTCCCTACACAGGACGCTGCCTGGCCTCTCCCACCTCCTCAGGACCTACACAGGTCCCTGCCTGGTCTCTTCCAGCTCCTCACTCCCTACACAGGTGTCTGCCTGGATTCTCCCACCTCCTCACTCCTTACACAGGGCCCTGCCTGGTATGTCCCTCCTCCTCACTCCCTACAGAGGGCCCTGCCTGGTGTCTCCCTTCTGCTTACTCCCTACGTATGTCTCTGTCTCTTCTCTGCCACCTCCTCACTCTCTACACAGGGCCCTGCCTGATCTCTGGCACATTCTCACTCCCTACACAGGACCTGTGTGGTCTCTCCCAACACCTCACTCCCTCCACAGGGCCCTGCCTGGATGCTCCCTCCCCCTCACACCCTGCACAGGGTCCTGCTTGGTCTCTCCCACCTCATCACTCCTTACACAGGGCCTGCCTGGTCTCTCCCATCTCCTCACTCCCTATACTTGGCTCTGCCTGGTCTCTCCCATCTCCTCACTCCCTAAGCAGGACTCTGCCTGGGTCTCCCTCTTCTTCACTCCCTACACAGGGCCCTGTCTGGTGTCTCCCATCTTCTCTATGCACAGAGCCCTGCCTGGTCTGTCCCACCTCCTCACTCCCTACACTCTTCTCTGCCTCTTCTCTCCCACCTCCTAACTCCCTGCACAGGGCCCTGCCTGGTCTCTCCCATATCCTTACTCCATACAGGGACATGCCTGATCTCTGGCCAACTCACTCCCTACAGAGGGCCCTTCCTGGTCTCTCCCATCTCCTCACTCCCTATGCAGGTCTCTGAATGGTTCTCCCACCTCTTCACTCCCTACACAGGGCCCTGCCTGCTCTCTACCATCTTCTCAATCCCTACACAGGTTTCTGCCTATTCTCTCCCACCTCCTCACTCCCTACACAGGTCCCTGCTTCGTCTCTCCCACCTCATCACTCCTTACACAGGGCCCTGCCTGGTCTCTCCTACATCCTCACTCTTTACACAGCATCCTACCTGGTCTCTCTCACCTCCTCACTCCCTATGCAGGTCTCTGCCTGGTCTCTCCTAAGGCCTAACTCCCTACTCAGGTCCCTGCCTGACCTCTCCCACCTCCTCACTCCCTAGACATGGCCGTGCCTGGTTGCTCCCAGCCCCTCACTCCCTACTCAGGGCCCCGCCTTTTCTCTCCCACCTCCTCCGTCCCTGTAAAGGTCTCTGCCTGGTCTGTCCCACCTCCTTACTCCCTACAGAGTTCTCTGCCTGTTCTCTTCCACATCCTCACTCCTTACACAGGGCCCTTCCTGGTCCCTCCCACCTCCTCACTTCCTACACCTGTCCCTGCCTGGTCTCTTCCATCTCCTCTCTCCCTACTCAGGGCCCTGCCTGGTCTCACCCACCTCCTCACTCCCTACAAAGGTCTCTGTCTGGTCTCTCAGCTCTTCACTCCCTACACAGGTTTCTGTCTCTTTTGTCCCACCATCTTACTCCCTATACAGTGCCCTGCCTGGTCTCTCACTCTCTATACAGGGCCCTGCATGGTCTCTCCCACCTCCTGACTCCCTTCACAGTGCCCAGCCTAGTCCCTCCCACCTCCTCACTCCCTACACAGGTTAGGGTTTAGGGTTTAGTTTAGTGTTAGGGTTATGGTTCGGGATCGGGTTTAGGGGTTAAGGTTAGGTTTTAGGGTTTAGTGTTTGAGTTTAGGGTCAGGGTCAGTTTTTAGTGTCAGGGTCAGGGTTTATGGTCAGGGTTTAGGGTCAGGGTCAGGGTCAGGGTTAGGGGTTAGGGTCAGGGTTAGGTTTAGGGTTTGTTTTTATGGTTAGGGTTTAGGGTTTAGGATTAGGGTTGGGGTAAGGTTAGGGCTATGTGTTAGGGCTAGGGGTTAGGGTTTAGTGTTTAGTGATAGAGTTTAGGGTCAGGGTCAGAGTCAGTGTTTAGTGTCAGGGTCAGAGTTTAGGGTCAGGGTTAGGGTCACGGTCAGGGTTAGGGTCATGGTCAGGGTTTAGGGTCATTGTCACGGTTTAGGGTCAGGGTCTGGGTCAGGGTTAGGGGTTAGAGTCAGGGTTAGGTTTAGGGTTTGGGTTTAGGGTTAGGATTTAGGGTTTAGGGTTAGGGCTAGGGTTAGTTTTAGAGGTTAGAGGTTAGGGTTAGGGTTAGGGCTAGGGCTAGGGCTTGGTGTTAGGGCTAGGTCTAGGGCTAGGGTTTTAGGGCTAGAGTTTAGGGTTAGGGTTAGGGTTTTGGGTTAGGCTGATGGTTAGAGTTTAGGGTTAGGGTTCATGGTTAGTGTTAGGGTTAGTGTTAGGGTTTAGGGTTAGGGTTAGGGTTTAGGGTTAGCAGTTAGTGTTAGGGTTAGTGTTCAGGGTTAGGGTTTGGGTTTAGGGTTAGCGGTTAGTGTTAGGGTTAGTGTTCAGGGTTAGGGTTAATGTTTAGGGTTAGGTTTTAGGGTTCGAGTTAGTGTTAGGGTTAGGGCTAGGGCTAGGGCTAGGACTTGGGCTAGGGCCTAGGGCTAGGGCTAGTGATATGGTTTGTGTTTAGGGTCTGGGTTTGGGTTCACGTTAGGCTTCGGTTTAGGATTTGGGTTAGGGTTTTGGGTAAGGGTTATTGTTAGGTTCAGGGCTATTGTAAGGGTTAGGTTTAGGGTTACAGGTGGACTAGCGTTATGATTAAAGTTTAAGTTTAGGGTTTGGGTTAGGTTTAGATTTAGGGTTAGGGTTTGGATGAAGTTTACGATATGGTGAGTGTTATTTTTAAGGTTAGGTCTAGAGTTTGGGTTCGTGTTCAGGTTAGTGTTAAGGTTAGGTTTAGCGTTTGGATTAGGGTTAGGGGTTATGTTTGGGGGTAGGGTTATGTTTAGATTTAGGGTTAGTGTGAAGTTTAGGTTAAGGGTGAGGGTTACAGTTAGGGTTAGGGTAAGGGTGAGGGTTAGGGTCAGAGTTATTGTAAGGGTTAGGTTTAGGGTACTACAGGTGGGCCAAGGTTAAGTTTAGGGTTTGATTTAGGGGTAGGGTTAGGGTTAAAGTTAGGGTGAGCTTTAGCTTAGGGATAGGGTGAAGTTTAAGATAGGCTGAGGGTTAGTTTTAGGGTTATGGTTAAGGTTTGAGTTTGGTTTCAGGTTAGTGTTAAGGTTATGTTTAGGGTTAGGGTTAAGTTTACGGGTTCTTTTTAGTTTTAGGGTTAGGGTTAAATTTTAGGTTAGGGTTAAGTTTAGTGTTATGGTTAGGATTAGGGTCACGGTTTGTGTTAGTCTTTGTCGTTTGGGTGAGGGTTAGGTTTAGGGTTCGGGTTGGGTAGGGTTAGGATTCTGGTTATGGTAAGGTGTTAAGGGTTAGAGTTTTAGTTTAGGGTTAGGGTTTGGGTGAGGGTTCCGGTTAGTCATTGTGGTTCTGGTCATGGTTAGGTTTGGTTTAGGGTTAGGGTTAGGTTTATTATTAGGTTTCAGGTTAATGTTAGAGTTAGAGTTAGGGTGAGACTTAGGGTTAAGGTTTGGGTTAGGCTTTGGTGTTAGGGGTTAGGGTTTGGGTTAGGGGTTAGGGTTATCGTTAGGGCTTAGGGGTTCAGGTTAGTGTTAGGGTTAGGAATAGCATTAGGGTTAGGGTTGGGGGATACGGTTAGGGGTTAGGGTGAGGGTTGCGGTTAGTTTTACAGTTAAGGTGAGGGTTTAGGGTAAGTGTTATTCTTAGGGTTAGAGTTAGGGTTAGGTTCAGGGTTAGGGTTAGGTGTAGGGTAAGATTTCGGTTTAGGTTCAGGTTTAGAATTAGAGTTAGTGTTCTATTTAGGATCAAGCTTAGAGTTAGGGTTAGGGTTAGGATTAGGGTTAGGTCTAGGGTTAGGTTCAGGGCTAATGTAAGGCTTAGTTTTAGGGTTACAGGTGGAGTAGTGTTATGGTTAGAGTTTGGTTTAAGGTTAGGGTTTGGGTTAGGTTTAGGTTTAGGGTGAAGGTTAGGGTTAGTGTTGGATGAACCTTAGGACGGGGTGAGGGTTATTCTTATGATTAGGGCTGAAGTTTGATTTTGTGTTCAGGTTAGTGTTAAGGTTAGTTTTAGGGTTCGGGTTAGTGTTAGGAGTTACGTTTAGGGTTAGTGTTAGGTTTAGGTTCAGGGTTAGAGTGATGTTTAGGTTCATAGTGAGGGTCAAGGTAAGGGTTAGGATTACGGTGAGGATTATACTTAGTGTTAGAGTTTACGTTTAGGGTGTTAGGGTTAGGTTTATGGTTAGGGTAGGGTTAAGTTTAGGGTTAATGTAACGGTTAGTATTAGATTAGTGTTACTGTTCGTGTTTGGGTTAGGGTTAGGGATAAGTTTAGGGATAGCGGCAGGTTTAGGGTTGGGAATTCGGTTAGGGGTTCGGGTGAGGTTTAGTGTTAGGTTTACAGTTAAGGTGAGGGTTTAGGGTAAGTGTTATGGTTAGGGTTAGAGTTAGAGTTAGGGTTAGGGTTAGGGTGAATTTTCAGTTAATAGTGAGGGTTAGGTAAGGGTTAGGGTTAAGGTTAGAGTTAGGATTAAGATTAGTGTTAGGGTTAGGTTTAGGGTTAGGGATAGGATAGGGGTAAGGTTAGGGTTAAGGCTAGGTTTACGGTCAAGGGTACGTCTAGGTTAGGGTTAGGATTAGGTGTAGAGTTAGAGTTAGTGCTAGGGTTTAGGGGTAGGGTTCGGGTCAGGTTTAGAGTTTTTGTTAGTGTTAGGGTTAGGGTAGAGTTAAGGTTAGGGTTAAGTTTAGGGTTAGGGTAAGGGTTATGTTTAGGTCAGGGTTAGGGTTAGGGTTAGGGATAGGGTTAGGTTTAGGGAAAGGGTTAGGGTTCGTGTGAGGGTTAGTGTTAGATTTACAGTTAAGCTGATGTTTTACAGTGTTACGGTTAGGGTCAGGGTTAGAGTTAGAGTTAGGGTTAGGGCTAGACTGAGGGGATATTTAGGGTTAGGTTTAATTTTAGGGTTCTGCTTATGTATAGGGTGAAAGTTAAGATTAGCGTTAGGGTAAATATTAGAGTTAGGTGTTTGGGTTAAGGTTAGGATCAGGTTAGGGTTAAGTTTAGGGTTAGTGTTAGTGTCAGGGTTAGGTTTTGGTGTTTGGGTTAATGTTAGGGTTAGCTTTAGGGTTAGGGTTTAGTTTAAGGTTAGGGTCAGGGTGCAGTTTAAGTTAAGTGTGAGGGTTGAGCTTAGGGTTAGTGTTAGGGGTTAGGGTTAGGGTTAAGGTTAGGATTAGGATTAGGGTTAAGATTAGTTTTAGGGTTAGGGTAAGTGTTACGGTTAAGTCATGGTTAGGTTTAGGGCTAGGTAAAGGTTAGAGATAAGATTAGGTTAAGGGTAGGGTTTAGGTTTAGATGTTAGTGTGAGGGTTAGTGCTAGGTTTCCATTTAAGCTGAGTGTGTAGGGTAAGTTTTAGGGTTAGGATTAGGGTTAGAGATAGATTTAGGGTCAGGGTTAGGATTATGTTTAAGGTTAGGGTTAGGTATATGGTTAGGATTAGGGTTAGGGTCAGGGTTGGGGAGATTTAGTATTATGTTTAGTTTTAGGGCTAGGGTTAGGGTGAAGTTTATGTTAAGCGTGAGGGTTAGGGTTAGGGTTAGGGGTAAGGGTTCAGGTTAGGGTCAGGGTTAGGGTTTGCGTTAGGTTTAGGGTTAGCTTTAGTTTTGGTTAGGGTTAGGATTTGAATGAAGTTAGGGTAGGTTTAGGGTTATGGGTAGGGTGAAATTTTGGTTAGAGTTATTGTTCGGGGTTAGGGTTAGGTTTGAGTTTATCGTAGGGTTAAAGTTAGGGTTAAGGTTAGGTTAGGGTTATGGTCAGGGTTAAGATTAGGATTAGGTTTAGGGTGAGGGTTAGGGTCCGAGTTATTGTAAGGGTTAGTTTTAGGGTTACAGGTGGGCCAAGGTTAAGGTTAGGGTTAGGTTTAGGGGTAGGGATAGGGATAGGTTTAGAATTAGGTTAACATAAACTTCACCCTAACCCTAGCCCTAAAACTAAACAGAATTAGAATTAGGGTGAGCTTTAGGTTAGGGATAGGGTGAAGTTTAAGTTAGGGTGAGGGTTAGGGTTAAGGTTATGGCTAAGGTTTGGGTTAGTTTTCAGGTTCGTGTTAAGGTTGTGTTTCGTGTTAGGGTTAAGTTTACGGGTTCTGTTTAGTTTTAGGGTTAGGGTTATGTTTAAGGTTAGGGTTAAGTTTAGTGTTACAGTTAGGGTTAGGGTTACATTTTGTGTTAGGCGTTGTGGTTGGGGTGAGGTTTAGGTTTAGGGTTAGGGTTGGGTAGGGTTAGGATTATGGTTATGGTAAGGTGTTAGGTGTTAGAGGTGTAGTTTAGGGTTAGGGTTTGGGTGAGGGTTCCGGTTAGGCATTGTGGTTCTGGTCATGGTTAGGATTGGTTTAGGGTTAGGGTTAGGTTTATGATTAGGTTTCGGGTTAGTGTTAGAGTTAGAGTTAGAGTTAGGGTGAGAGCTACCTTTAAGGTTAGGGTTAGGTTTTGGTGTTATGGGTTAGGTTTGGGGTTAGGGTTAGGGTTATCATTAGGGCTTAGGTGTTCAGGTTAGTGTTAGGGTTAGGGATAGCATTAGGGTAAGGGTTGTGGGATACCGTTAGGGGTTAGAGTGAGTGTTACGGTTAGTTTTACATTTAAGGCGAGGGTTTAGGATAAGTGTCCCGATTATCGTTAGACATAGAGTTAGGGGTAGGTTTACGTTTAGGGTTAGGTGTAGGGTAAGATTTAGCTTTAGTTTCAGGTTTAGGAGTAGAGTTAGTGTTCTATTTAGGGTCAAGGTTAGAGTTCGGGTTAGGGTTAGGATTAGGTCTAGGGTTAGGATTAGGTTTAGGGTTAGGTTGAGGGGTATTTTAAGGGTTAGGTTTAGGGTTACAGGTGGACTAGCATTATGGTTAGAGTTAGATTTAATGTTAGGGGTTGGGTTAGGTTTAGGTTTAGGTTTAGGACTAAGGTTAGCGTTAGGGTTTGGATGAAGTTTAGGATAGGGTGAGGGTTATTTTTAGGGTTAGGGCTAGACTTTGGGTTTGTGTTCATGTTAGTGCTAAGGTTAGGTTTAGGGTTCAGGTTAGGGTTAGTGGTTATGTTCAGATTAGGTTTAGGTTTAGGGTTAGTGTGAAGTTTAGGTTAAGGGTGAGGGTTAGGATAAGGGTTTGCATTAGGGTTTGGATTCTAGTTAGGGTTAGAGTTTCGGTTTAGGGTGTTAGGGTTAGGTTTATGGTTAGGGAAGGGTTAAGTTTAGGGTTAACGTTAGGGTTAGCGTTAGATTAGGGTTACTGTTCGTCTTCGGGTTAGGGTTAGGGATAATGTGAGGGATAGATAGCATTAGGTTTAGGGTTGGGGATACGGTTAAGGGTTAGGTTTAGGTTTACTTTGAAGGTGAAGGTTTAGGGTAATTGTTATGGTTAGGGTTAGAGTTAGAGTTAGGCTTATGGTTAGGGTGAAGTTTCAGTTAATAGTCAGGGTTAGGGTTAAGGTTAGAGTTATGCTTAAGGTTAGTGTCAGGGTTAGGTTGAAGGTAGGGGTAAGGTTAGGGTTTAGGCTAGGTTTACGGTAAAGGGTAGGGCTAGGTTAGGGTTAGGGTTAGGGTTAGAGTTAGAGTTAGTGCTAGGGTTTAGGCTTAGGGTTAGGGTCAGGTTTAGAGTTATTGTGAGGGTTAGGGTTAAGTTCGAGTTAAGGTTAGTGTTAAGTTTAGGGTTAGGGTAAGGGTTAGGATTAGGTCAAGGTTAAGGTTAGCATTAGGGATAGGGGTAGGATTAGGGAAAGGGTTAGCGATTCATGTGATGGTTAGTGTTAGGTTTACAGTTTAGCTGATGTTTTAGAGTGTTATGGTTAGGGGTATGGTTAGAGTTAGGGTTAGGGTTAGGTTTAGGGTTAGGGCTAGACTGAGGGGATAGTTTAGGGTTAGGTTTAGTTTCAGGTTAGGCTTAGGCTTACGTTTAGGGTGAAGCATACTTTAAGGATGAGGGTTAGGACTAGTGTTAGCGTTACGTGTTTGCGTTAAGGTTAGGGTTAGATTTAGGGTTAGTATTAGGGTCAGGTTTACGTGTTTGGGTTAATGCTAGGGTCAGGTTTAGGCTTAGGTTTAGGGTTAGGGTTAGGGTTCAGTTTAGGGTTAGTGTTAGGGTGCATTTAAAGTTAAGGGCGAGTGTTGAGCTCAGGTTAGCGTTAGGTGTTAGGGTTAGGGTTAAGGTTAGGATTAGGTTTAGGGTTAAGTTTAGGTTTATGCTTAGGTTTAGAGTACATGTTAGGGTTAAGTCATTGTTAGGTTTAGGGCTAGGTTAAGGTTAGAGATAGGGTTAGGTTAAGGGTTGGGGTTAGGTTTAGATGTTAGGGTGAGGGTTAGTTCTAGGTTTCCATTTAAGCTGAGTGTGTAGGGTAAGCTTTAGGGTTAGGATTAGGGTTAGGGTTAGAGTTAGGTTCAGGTTTGGGTTAGGTTGATGGTTAGGATTAGGGTTAGGGTCAGGGTTAGGCGGAGATTTAGTGTTATATTTAGTTTTAGGGTTAGAGTTAGGGTGAAGTTTATGTTAAGCGTGAGGGTTAGGGTTAGGGGTTAGGGTTCAGGTTATGGTCCGGGTTAGGGTTAGGTTTACATTTAGGGTTAGGTTTAAGTTTAGTTTTATTTTTGGTTAAGGTTAGGGTTTGGATGAAGTTAGGGGAGGTTTAGGGTCATGGTTAGGGTGAATTTTGGTTAAGAGTGAGGGTTCCGTTTAGGGTTAGGTTTACGGTTTGTGTTAGGCATTGTGGTTGGTGTGAGGATTAGGTTTAGGATTAGGGTTGGGTAGGGTTAGGATTATGGTTATGGTAAGGTGTTAGGGATTAGAGGAGTAGTTTTGGGTTCGGGCTTGGGTGAGGGTTCCGGTTAGGCATTGTGGTTCTGGTCATGGTTAGGTTTGGTTTAGGGTTAGGGTTAGTTTTATGATTAGGTTTCGGGTTAGTGTTAGAGTTAGGGTTAGGCTTTGGTGCTAGGGGTTAGGTTTTGGGTTAGGGTTAGGGTTATCGTTAGGGCTTAGGTTTTCAGGTGAGTGTTAGGGTTAGGGTTAGGGATAGCATTAGGGTTAGCTTTTGGGGGTACGGTTAGGGGTTAGGTGAGGGTTACAGTTAGTATTGCAGTTAAGGTTAGGTTTTAGGACAAGTGTTAGGATTAGGGTTAGAGTTAGAGTTAGGGTTAGGTTTAGGGTTAGGTGCAGGGTAAGTTTTAGGTTTAAGTCCTGGTTTAGGGTTAGAGTTAGTGTTCTCTTTAGGGTCAAGTTTAGAGTTCGGGTTAGGTTTAGGATTAGGTCTATTGTTGGGCTTAGGATTAGGGTTAGGTTCAGAGCTATTGTAAGGCTTAGGTTTAGGGTTACAGATGGACTAGCTTTACGGTTAGAGTTAGGTTTAAGGTTAGGGTTTGGGCTAGGTTTACGTTTACGGTTATGGTTAGGGTTAGGATTTGGTTGAAGTTTAGCATAGGCTGAGGGTTACTTTTAGGGTTAGGGCTAGAGTTTGGGTTTGTGTTCAGGTTAGTGTTATGGTTAGATTTAGGGTCCAGTTTAGGGTTAGGGGTTATGTTTAGTGTTAGGGTTAGTTTTAGGTTTAGGGTTAGTGTGAAGTTTAGGTTAAGGGTGAGAGTTAGGGTTAGGGTTAGGGTTAGGATTAGGGTTAGTGTTAGACGTTAGGTTTAGGCTGCTAGTTTTAGGTTTATGGTTAGGGTAGGTTTAAGTTTAGGGTTAATGTTAGGGTTAGTGTTAGATTAGGGTTACTGTTCGTGTTAGGGTTACAGTTAGGGTTAGGGATAGCATTAGGTTTAGGGTTAGGAATATAGTTAGGGGTTAGGGTGAGGGTTGGGGATATGGTGAGGGTTAGGTTTAGGTTTACAGTTAAGGTGAGGGTTTAGGGTAATTGTTATGGTTAGGGTTAGAGTTAGGGTCATGGTGAAGTTTCAGTTAATAGTGGGGTTCAGGGTTAATGTTAGATTTAGGGTTAAGGTTAGTGTTAGGGTTAGGTTTAGGTTAGAGTTAAGGTAGCGGTCAGGTTAGGGTTAAGACTAGGTTTACGGTAAAGTGTAAGGCTAGGTTAGGGTTAGGTTTAGAGTTAGTGCTAGGGTTTAGGGTTAGGGTTAAGGTCAGGTTTAGAGTTATTGTGAGGTTTACGGTTAAGGTTAGGGTAGAGTTAAGGTTAAGTTGAAGGTTAGGGTAAGAGTTAGGTTTATGTCAGGTTTAGGGTTAGGATGAGGGATAGGGTTAGGGTTAGGGAAAGGGTTAGGGTTTCGTGTGAGGATTAGTGTTATGTTTACATTAAGCTGATGTTTTTGGGTGTTACAGTAATGTTTAGGGTTAGAGTTAGGTTAGGTTTAGAGTTAGGGCTAGAGTATGGTGATAGTGCTTTAGGTTTAGGTTTAGGGTGGAATTTAGGTTAAGGATGAGGGTTAGGGTTGGGGTAGGTGTTTGGATTAAGGTTAGGGTCAGGTTTAGGGTTTTGGTTTAGAGTTCAGGTTAGATTCAGGGTTAGGGTTAGATTTAGGTTTAGGGTTAGGGTTAGGTTTAGTGTTAGTTTAGCTTAGGGTTAGGGTTTGAATGAAGTTAGGGTAGGTTTAGGGTTATGGTTAGGTTGAAATTTTGGTTAAGTGTGAGGGTTTGGTTTCGGGTTAGGATTAGAGTTAGGGTTAGTGGTTAAGGTTAGGTTTAGGGTTAAGGTTAGGTTTAGGCTAAGCATTAGGGTTAGAGTTAGGGTTAGTGGTTAGTGTTTCAGTTAGGTTTAGGATAGGGTTATAATTAGGGTTAAGTTTAGGGTTACGGTAAGAGTTAGATTTACGTTTACAGTTAAGGTGAGGGTTTTGCGTAACTGTTACGGTTAGGGTTAGGGCTAGGTTTAGGGTTCGAGTTGGGTTAGGGGTTAGGTTTAGGTTAAGTTTATGGTAGGCTTAAAGTTAGGGTTAAGGTTAGGTTAGGGTTAGGGTCAGGGTTAGGATTAGAATTAGGTTTCGGGCAAGGGTTAGTGTCAGAGTTATTATAAGGGTTAGGTTTAGGGTTACAGATGGGCCAAGGTTAAGGTTAGGGTTAGGTTTAGGGGTTGGATTAGGGTTAAAGTTAGGGTTAGCTTTAGGTTAGGGATAGGGTGAAGTAAAGTAGGGTGAGGGTTAGGGATATGGCTAAGGTTTGGGTTCGTTTTCAGGTTAGTGTTAAGTTTATGTTTAGGGTTAGCGTTAAGTTTATGGGTTCTGTTTAGTTTTAGGGTTAGGGTTAGATTTTAGGTTAGGGTTAAGTGTAACAGTTAGGGTTACGATTTGTGTTAGGCATTGTGGTTGGGGTGAGTGTTAGGTTTATGGTTAGGGTTGGGTAGAGTTAGGATTATGGTTATGGTAAGGTGTTAGGGTTTAGAGGTGTAGTTTAGGGTTAGGGTTTGGGTGAGGGTTTCGGTTAGGCATTGTGGTTCTGGTCATGGTTAAGTTTGGTTCAGAGTTAGGGTTAGGTTTATGATTAGGTTTCGGGTTAGTGTTAGAGTTAGGGTGAGGGATAGTGTTAAGGTTTAGGTTAGGTTTTGGTGTTATGGGTTAGGGTTTGCATTAGGGTTTGCGTTAGAAAGAAAAGAGAATAGCAAGAGGCCTTTTCTCCCCGGCTGCTTTCCCAAGCCCTTCCAGCTAAAACTATGTCGTTGCTCCTCTGGAAGGATCCCTGCACCGCGACGTAGTTTCTCAGAAGAAGCCCTGCGTTTGCAAGAGCAAATGAGGAATTCGTTGCAGGAAAGAGGAAGGAAAGAAAGTTTCTCTCCCTCTGCCTGCTTTGCTCAGAGGACTGGATGAAGTCAGGGAGTTCTCCCTTTCACTGAGAAACGTGCGGGCTGCTGTTGCCTGTGCGCTCTCTTCTTTGCAAAAGGGTCTGCAGTTCCACGCCTTGAACCGTGGAAAGGCGCTGGGCTCTGCTAAGACTTCCCCCGGCGCTTCGTTTGCCCTGGGCCAAAGCGAGCCTTCACAATAGCTGAACGCTAACACTGCATACTCGTTCCACTTCCAGAACAGGACTACCGCGAGGCAGTTCTCCGGGGGAAAATGGCCCTTCGCGAAGGGCAGATCTGTGGAGCTCATTGCGGAAAAGCGAAAGCAAAGGACGCTTTTCTCCCTCTAACCGCCTTCGTCAGAGGAACGGGGGAAGTCACAGTGTTCTTTCTCTCACTGAGATACACACAATCTGACGTTGCCTCTGAGCTCCGTTGCTGGCAAAGAACTGAAACGGACATACATTCCTGTGGGGAAACACAGGGCTTTGCTAGGATTTCTCTAGGCAGTGTGTTTTCCCTAGGTCTCACTGTATCAACACTATCTCGCAAGGGCAGCACTGCGTGGGATTTCCTCTGCCAGGAGAGAGCTGCTGCTTTGTAGTTTGTGCTGGGAAACCTTGCTTTGGCAAGTGCGAATTGACTGCATTCAGGCAGAAAGAAAAGAGAATAGCAAGAGGCCTTTTCTCACCGGCTGCTTTCCCAAGCCCTTCCAGCTAAAACTATGTCGTTGCTCCTCTGGAAGGATCCCTGCACCGTGACGTAGGTTTTCAGAAGAAGTCCTGTGTTTGCAAGAGCAAAGGAGGAATTCGTTGCAGGAAAGAGGAAGGAAAGAAAGTTTCTCTCCCTCTGCCTGCTTTGCTCAGAGGACTGGATGAAGTCAGGGAGTTCTCCCTTTCACTGAGAAACGTGCAGGCTCCTGTTGCCTGTGCGCTCTCTTCTTTGCAAAAGAGTCTGCAGTTCCACGCTTTGAACCGTGGAAAGGCGCCGGGCTCTGCTAAGACTTCCCCCAGCGCTTCGTTTGCCGTGGGCCAAAGCGAGCCTTCACAATAGCTGAACGCTAACACTGCATACTCGTTCCACTTCCAGAACAGGACTACCGCGAGGCAGTTCTCAGGGGGAAAACGGCCCTTCGCGAAGGGCAGATCTGCCGAGCTCACTGCGGGAAAGCGAAAGCAAAGGACGCTTTTCTCCCTCTAACCGCTTTCGTCAGAGGAACGGGGGAAGTCACAGTGTTCTTTCTCTCACTGACATACACACAATCTGACGTTGCCTCTGAGCTCCGTTGCTGACAAAGAACTGAAACTGACATACATTCCCGGGGAGAAACACAGGGCTTTGCTAGGATTTCTCTAGGCAGTGTGTTTTCCCTGGGCCTCGCTGTAGCAACACTATCTCGCCAGGGCAACACTGCATGGGATTTCCTCTGCCAGGAGAGAGCTGCTGCTTTCTAGTTTGTGCTGGGAAACCTTGCTTTGGCAAGTGCCAATTGACCGCATTCGGGCAGAAAGAAAAGAGAATAGCAAGAGGCCTTTACTCCCCGGCTGCTTTCCCAAGCCCTTCCAGCTAAAACTATGTCGTTGCTACTCTGGAAGGATCCCTGCACCGCGATGTAGGTTTTCAGAAGAAGCCCTGCGTTTGCAAGAGCAAATGAGGAATTCGTTGCAGGAAAGAGGAAGGAAAGAAAGTTTCTCTCCTTCGGCCTGCTTTGCTCAGAGGACTGGATGAAGTCAGGGAGTTCTCCCTTTCACTGAGAAACGTGCGGGCTGCTGTTGCCTGTGCGCTCTCTTCTTTGCAAAAGAGTCTGCAGTTCCACGCTTTGAACCTTGGAAAGGCGCCAGGCTCTGCTAAGATTTCCCCCGGCGCTTCCTTTGCCCTGGGCCAAAGCGAGCCTTCACATTAGCCGAACGCTAACACTGCATACTCGTTCCACTTCCAGAACAGGGCTACTGCGAGGCAGTTCTCCGGGGGAAAACGGCCCTTCGCGAAGGGCAGATCTGTGGAGCTCATTGCGGGAAAGCGACAGCAAAGGACGCTTTTCTCCCTCTAACCGCTTTCGTCAGAGGAACGGGGGAAGTCACAGTGTTCTTTCTCTCACTGAGATACACACAATCTGACGTTGCCTCTGAGCTCCGTTGCTGGCAAAGAACGGAAACTGACATGCATTCCTGTGGGGAAACACAGGGCTTTGCTAGGATTTCTCTAGGCAGTGTGTTTTCCCTGGGTCTCACTGTACCAACACTATCTCGCAAGGGCAGCACTGCATGGGATTTCCTCTGCCAGGAGAGAGCTGCTGCTTTGTAGTTTGTGCTGGGAAACCTTGCTTTGGCAAGTGCGAATTGACCGCATTCAGGCAGAAAGAAAAGAGAATAGCAAGAGGCCTTTTCTCCCTGGCTGCTTTCCCAAGCCCTTCCAGCTAAAACTATGTCGTTGCTCCTCTGGAAGGATCCCTGCACCGCGAAGTCGGTTTTCAGAAGAAGCCCTGCGTTTGCAAGAGCAAATGAGGAATTCGTTGCAGGAAAGAGGAAGGAAAGAAAGTTTCTCTCCCTCTGCCTGCTTTGCTCAGAGGACTGGATGAAGTCAGGGAGTTCTCCCTTTCACTGAGAAACGTGCGGGCTGCTGTTGCCTGTGCGCTCTCCTCTTTGCAAAAGAGTCTGCAGTTCCACGCTTTGAATCGTGGAAAGGCGCCAGGCTCTGTTAAAACTTCCCCCGGCGCTTCGTTTCCCCTGGGCCAAAGCGAGCCTTCACATTAGCTGAACGCTAACACTGCATACTCGTTCCACTTCCAGAACAGGGCTACCGCGAGGCAGTTCTCCGGGGGAAAACGGCCCTTCGCGAAGGGCAGATCTGTGGAGCTCATTGCGGGAAAGCGAAAGCAAAGGACGCTTTTCTCCCTCTAACGGCTTTCGTCAGAGGAACGGGGGAAGTCACAGTGTTCTTTCTCTCACTGAGATACACACAATCTGACGTTGCCTCTGAGCTCCGTTGCTGGCGAAGAACTGAAAAGGACATACATTCCTGTGGGGAAACACAGGGCTTTGCTAGGATTTCTCTAGGCAGTGTGTTTTCCCTGGGCCTCACTGTACCAACACTATCTCGCCAGGGCAACACTGCATGGGATTTCCTCTGCCAGGAGAGAGCTGCTGCTTTCTAGTTTGTGCTGGGAAACCTTGCTTTGGCAAGTGCCAATTGACCGCATTCGGGCAGAAAGAAAAGAGAACAGCAAGCGGCCTTTTCTCACCGGCTGTTCTGCCAAGCCCTTCCAGCTAAAACTATGTCGTTGCTCCTCTGGAAGGATCCCTGCACCGTGACGTAGTTTTTCAGAAGAATCCTTACGTTTGCAAGAGCAAATGAGGAATTCGTTGCAGGAAAGAGGAAGGAAAGAAAGTTTCTCTCCTTCTGCCTGCTTTGCTCAGAGGACTGGATGAAGTCAGGGAGTTCTCCCTTTCACTGAGAAACGTGCAGGCTGCTGTTGCCTGTGTGCTCTCTTCTTTGCAAAAGAGTCTGCAGTTCCACGCTTTGAACCTTGGAAAGGCGCCCGGCTCTGCTAAGATTTCCCCCGGCGCTTCGTTTGCCCTGGGCCAAAGCGAGCCTTCACATTAGCTGAACGCTAACACTGCATACTCCTTCCACTTCCAGAACAGGGCTACCGCGAGGCAGTTCTCCGGGGGAAAACGGCCCTTCGCGAAGGGCAGATCTGTGGAGCTCATTGCGGGAAAGCGAAAGCAAAGGACGCTTTTCTCCCTCTAACTGCTTTCGTCAGAGGAACGGGGGAAGTCACAGTGTTCTTTCTCTCACTGAGATACACACAATCTGACGTTGCCTCTGAGCTCCGTTGCTGGCAAAGAACGGAAACTGACATACATTTCTGTGGGGAAACACAGGGCTTTGCTACGATTTCTCTAGGCAGTGTGTTTTCCCTGTGTCTCACTGTATCAACACTATCTCGCAAGGGCAGCACTGCATGGGATTTCCTCTGCCAGGAGAGAGCTGCTGCTTTGTAGTTTGTGCTGGGAAACCTTGCTTTGGCAAGTGCGAATTGACCGCATTCAGGCAGAAAGAAAAGAGAATAGCAAGAGGCCTTTTCTCCCCGGCTGCTTTCCCAAGCCCTTCCAGCTAAAACTATGTCGTTGCTCCTCTGGAGGGATCCCTGCACGGTGACGTAGTTTTTCAGAAGAAGCCTTGCGTTTGCAAGAGCAAATGAGAAATTCGTTGCAGGAAAGAGGAAGGAAAGAAAGTTTCTCTCCTTCTGTCTGCTTTGCTCAGAGGACTGGATGAAGTCAGGGAGTTCTCCCTTTCACTGAGAAAGGTGCGGGCTGCTGTTGCCTGTGCGCTCTCTTCTTTGCAAAAGAGTCTGCAGTTCCACGCTTTGAACCGTGGAAAGGCTCCGGGTTCTGCTAAGACTTCCCCGGGCGCTTCGTTTGCCGTGGGCAAAAGCTAGCCTTCACAATAGCTGAACGCCAACACTGCATACTCGTTCCACTTCCAGAACAGGAATACCGCGAGGCAGTTCTCCGGGGGAAAACGGCCCTTCGCGAAGGGCAGATCTGTGGAGCTCATTGCGGGAAAGCGAAAGCAAAGGACGCTTTTCTCCCTCTAACTGCTTTCGTCAGAGGAACGGGGGAAGTCACAGTGTTCTTTCTCTCACTGAGATACACACAATCTGACGTTGCCTCTGAGCTCCGTTGCTGGCAAAGAACTGAAACGGACATACATTCCTATGGGGAAACACAGGGCTTTGCTAGGATTTCTCTAGGCAGTGTGTTTTCCCTGGGCCTCACTGTAGCAACACTATCTCGCAAGGGCAACACTGAATGGGATTTCCTCTTCATGAGAGTGCTGCTGCTTTGTAGTTTGTGCTGGGAAACCTTGCCTTGGCAGGTGCCAGTTGACCGCATTCGGGCAGAAAGAAAAGAAAATAGCAAGAGGCCTTTTCTCCCCGGCTGCTTTCCCAAGAACTTCCAGCTAAAACTATGTCGTTGCTCCTCTGGAAGGATCCCTGCACCGTGACGTAGTTTTTCAGAAGAAGCCTTGCGTTTGCAAGAGCAAATGAGAAATTCGTTGCAGGAAAGAGGAAGGAAAGAAAGTTTCTCTCCTTCTGCCTGCTTTGCTCAGAGGACTGGATGAAGTCAGGGAGTTCTCCCTTTCACTGAGAAACGTGCGGGCTGCTGTTGCCTGTGCGCTCTCTTCTTCGCAAAAGAGTCTGCAGTTCCACGCTTTGAACCTTGGAAAGGCGCCCGGCTCTGCTAAGATTTCCCCCTGCGCTTCGTTTGCCCTGGGCCAAAGCGAGCCTTCACATTAGCTGAACGCTAACACTGCATACTCCTTCCACTTCCAGAACAGGGCTACCGCGAGGCAGTTCTCCGGGGGAAAACGGCCCTTCGCGAAGGGCAGATCTGTGGAGCTCATTGCGGGAAAGCCAAAACAAAGGACGCTTTTCTCCCTCTAACCGCTTTCGTCAGAGGAACGGGGGAAGTCACAGTGTTCTTTCTCTCACTGAGATACACACAATCTGACGTTGCCTCTGAGCTCCGTTGCTGGCAAAGAACTGAAACTGACATACATTTCTGTGGGGAAACACAGGGCTTTGCTACGATTTCACTAGGCAGTGTGTTTTCCCTGTGTCTCACTGTATCAACACTATCTCGCAAGGGCAGCACTGCATGGGATTTCCTCTGCCAGGAGAGAGCTGCTGCTTTGTAGCTTGTGCTGGGAAACCTTGCTTTGGCAAGTGCGAATTGACTGCATTCAGGCAGAAAGAAAAGAGAATAGCAAGAGGCCTTTTCTCACCGGCTGCTTTCCCAAGCCCTTCCAGCTAAAACTATGTCGTTGCTCCTCTGGAAGGATCCCTGCACCGCGACGTAGTTTCTCAGAAGAAGCCCTGCGTTTGCAAGAGCAAATGAGGAATTCGTTGCAGGAAAGAGGAAGGAAAGAAAGTTTCTCTCCCTCTGCCTGCTTTGCTCAGAGGACTGGATGAAGTCAGGGACTTCTCCCTTTCACTGAGAAATTGCCGGCTGCTGTTGCCTGTGCGCTCTCTTCTTTGCAAAAGAGTCTGCAGTTCCACGCTTTGAACCGTGGAAAGGCGCGGGGATCTGCTAAGATTTCCCCCGGCGCTTCGTTTGCCCTGGGCCAAAGCGAGCCTTCACATTAGCTGAACGCTAACACTGCATACTCATTCCACTTCCAGAACAGGGCTACCGCGAGGCAGTTCTCCGGGGGAAAACGGCCCTTCGCGAAGGGCAGATCTGTGGAGCTCATTGCGGGAAAGCGAAAGCAAAGGACGCTTTTCTCCCTCTAACTGCTTTCGTCAGAGGAACGGGGGAAGTCACAGTGTTCTTTCTCTCACTGAGATGCACACACTCTGACGTTGCCTCTTTGCTCCGTTGCTGGCGAAGAACTGAAACGGACATACATTCCTGTGGGGAAACACAGGGCTTTGCTAGGATTTCTCTAGGCAGTGTGTTTTCCCTGGGCCTCACTGTACCAACACTATCTCGCCAGGGCAACACTGCATGGGATTTCCTCTGCCAGGAGAGAGCTGCTGCTTTGTAGTTTGTGCTGGGAAACCTTGCTTTGGCAAGTGCCAATTGACCGCATTCGGGAAGAAAGAAAAGAGAACAGCAAGCGGCCTTTTCTCCCCGGCTGCTCTGCCAAGCCCTTCCAGCTAAAACTATGTCGTTGCTCCTCTGGAAGGATCCCTGCACCGTGACGTAGTTTTTCAGAAGAAGCCTTAAGTTTGCAAGAGCAAATGAGGAATTCGTTGCAGGAAAGAGGAAGGAAAGAAAGTTTCTCTCCTTCGGCCTGCTTTGCTCAGAGGACTGGATGAAGTCAGGGAGTTCTCCCTTTCACTGAGAAACGTGCAGGCTGCTGTTGCCTGTGTGCTCTCTTCTTTGCAAAAGAGTCTGCAGTTCCACGCTTTGAACCTTGGAAAGGCGCCCGGCTCTGCTAAGATTTCCCCCGGCGCTTCGTTTGCCCTGGGCCAAAGCGAGCCTTCACATTAGCCGAACGCTAACACTGCATACTCGTTCCACTTCCAGAACAGGGCTACCGCGAGGCATTTCTCCGGGGAAAAACGGCCCTTCGCGAAGGGCAGATCTGTAGAGCTCATTTCGGAAAAGCGAAAGCAAAGGACGCTTTTCTCCCTCTAACTGCTTTCGTCAGAGGAACGGGGGAAGTCACAGTGTTCTTTCTCTCACTGAGATACACACAATCTGACGTTGCCTCTGAGCTCCGTTGCTGGCAAAGAACTGAAACGGACATACATTCCTATGGGGAAACACAGGGCTTTGCTAGGATTTCTCTAGGCAGTGTGTTTTCCCTGGGCCTCACTGTAGCAACACTATCTCGCAAGGACAACACTGAATGGGATTTCCTCTTCATGAGAGAGCTGCTGCTTTGTAGTTTGTGCTGGGAAACCTTGCCTTGGCAGGTGCCAGTTGACCGCATTCGGGCAGAAAGAAAAGAAAATAGCAAGAGGCCTTTTCTCCCCGGCTGCTTTCCCAAGCTCTTCCAGCTAAAACTATGTCGTTGCTCCTCTGGAAGGATCCCTGCACCGCGAAGTAGGTTTTCAGAAGAAGCCCTGCGTTTGCAAGAGCAAATGAGGAATTCGTTGCAGGAAAGAGGAAGGAAAGAAAGTTTCTCTCCCTCTGCCTGCTTTGCTCAGAGGACTGGAAGAAGTCAGGGAGTTCTCCCTTTCACGGAGAAACGTGCAGGCTGCTGTTGCTTGTGCGCTCTCTTCTTTGCAAAAGAGTCTGCAGTTCCACGCTTTGAACCGTGGAAAGGCGCCGGTTTCTGCTAAGACTTCCCAGGGCGCTTCGTTTGCCGTGGGCCAAAGCTAGCCTTCACAATAGCTGAACGCCAACACTGCATACTCGTTCCACTTCCAGAACAGGGCTACCGCGAGGCAGTTCTCCGGGGGAAAACGGCCCTTCGCGAAGGGCAGATCTGTGGAGCTCATTGCGGGAAAGCGAAAGCAAAGGACGCTTTTCTCCCTCTAACTGCTTTCGTCAGAGGAACGGGGGAAGTCACAGTGTTCTTTCTCTCACTGAGATACACACAATCTGACGTTGCCTCTGAGCTCCGTTGCTGGCGAAGAACTGAAACGGACATACATTCCTGTGGGGAAACACAGGGCTTTGCTAGGATTTCTCTAGGCAGTGTGTTTTCCCTGGGCCTCACTGTAGCAACACTATCTCGCCAGAGCAACACTGAATGGGATTTCCTCTGCCAGGAGAGAGCTGCTGCTTTGTAGTTTGTGCTGGGAAACCTTGCTTTGGCAAGTGCCAATTGACCGCATTCGGGCAGAAAGAAAAGAGAATAGCAAGAGGCCTTTTCTCCCCGGCTGCTCTGCCAAGCCCTTCCAGCTAAAACTATGTCGTTGCTCCTCTGGAAGGGTCCCTGCAGCATGACGTTGTTTTTCAGAAGAAGCCTTGCGTTTGCAAGAGCAAATGAGGAATTCGATGCAGGAAAGAGGAAGGAAAGAAAGTTTCTCTCCTTCTGCCTGCTTTGCTCAGAGGACTGGATGAAGTGAGGGAGTTCTCCCTTTCACTGAGAAACGTGCAGGCTGCTGTTGCCTGTGTGCTCTCTTCTTTGCAAATGAGTCTGCAGTTCCACGCTTTGAACCGTGGAAAGGCGCTGGGCTCTGCTAAGATTTCCCCCGGCGCTTCGTTTGCCCTGGGCCAAAGCGAGCCTTCACAATAGCTGAACGCTATCACTGCATACTCGTTCCACTTCCAGAACAGGGCTACCGCGAGGCAGTTCTCCGGGGGAAAACGGCCCTTCGCGAAGGGCAGATCTGCCGAGCTCATTGCGGGAAAGCGAAAGCAAAGGACGCTTTTCTCTCTCTAACCGCTTTCGTCAGAGGAACGGGGGAAGTCACAGTGTTCTTTCTCTCACTGAGATACACACAATCTGACGTTGCCTCTTTGCTCCGTTGCTGGCGAAGAACTGAAATGGACATACATTTCTTTGGGGAAACATAGGGCTTTGCTAGGATTTCTCTAGGCAGTGTGTTTTAAACCCCTAACAACAAACAACACTAACCCTCTAACAACAACAAACACTAACCTCCTGAATAAAAGCAACACTAACTCCCTAACAACAACCAACACTAACCCCCTAACAACAAACAACACGAAAACCCTAACAACAAACTCCACTAAACCCCAAGAAACAACTCTAAACGCCTAAAAACAAAGAATACTAAACACTTAACAACAAACAACACTAACACCCTAACCACAACCAACCCTAACATCATAACAACAAAGAACACTAACACCCTAAGAACAAACAACACTAACCCGCAACGAAAAACAACAGTAACCCCCTTAGAACAAGAACCCTAACCCCCTAACAACAAACAACCCTAAACCATTAATAACAAACAAAACTAACCCCGGAACAACAAACAACACTAACCCCCTAACAACAAACAACACTAAGCCCTTAATAACAAACAACCCTAACCCCGAACAAGAAACATCCCTAACGCGTTAACAACGAACAACATAACCAAACAGCAAACAACACTAACCCACTAAGAACAAACACTAACCCCGTAACAACAAACTACCCTAACCCCGTAACAACAAACAACCCTAACTTACTAACAACAAACAACATTAACCAGCTAACAACAAACAACACTAACCCCCTAACAACCAATAACCCTAAATCCCTAATAACAAACAACACTAACCCCTAACAACAAAAAACCCTAATACACTAACAACAAACAACCCTAACACGCTAAAAACCAACAACACTAACCCCCTAACCACAAACAGCACTAACCCAATCAAAACAAAAAACACTAACCCCCTAACAACAACCAACACTTTCCCCGTAACAACAAACAACACTAACCCCCTAGCAAGAACCAACACTAACCCCCTAACAAGAAAGAACCCTAATCCCCTAACAACAAACCACCCTAAGCCCCTAACAACAAACAACACTAAACCCCTAACAACAAACAACACTAACCCCCTAACATCAAACTAACCTAACCCCCTAACAACAAACAACCCTAAGCCACTAAAAACAAACAACACTAACCCCCTAACAGGAAACTACCCTAACCTCGTAACCAAAAATACCCTAACTCCGTAAGAACAAACACCCCTAAGCCCCTAACAACAAACAACACTAACACACTAACAACCAACAACCCTAAACCTCTAAAAGCAAACAAAACTAACCCCCTAACAACTATCAACACCAACACTGTAACAACAAACACTAACCCCCTAACAACAAACAACTCTAACTCCCTAACAACCAACTACACTAACCTCCTAACCACAAACAGCAATAACCCAGTAAAAACAAAGAACACTAACCCCCTAACAGCAACCAACACTTACCCCCTAAAAACAAACAACACTAACCCCCTAACAGGAAACAACCCTAATCCCCTAACAACAAACAACCCTAAGCCCCTAAGAACAAAAAACTCTAAACACCGAACAACAGACAACACTAAACCCCTAACCACAAACAACACTAACCCCCTAACAACCAACAACACTAACCCCCTAACCACAAACTACACTAACACCCTAACAACAAACAACACTAAACCCCAACAAGAAACAAACCTAAACCCCTAACAACAAACAACACTAACCCCTAACAACCAGCAACACTAACTCCCTAACCCCAAACAGCACTAACCCACTAAGAACAAAAAACACTAACCTACTAACAACAACCAACACTAACGCCCTAAGAACAAACAACACTAACCCCCTAACAACAAACAACCCTAACCCCCTAACAACAAACAACCGTAACCAAACAACAAAGAACCCTAACCCACTAACAACAAACAACACTAACTCTATAACAAGAAACTACACTAACCCCGTAACAACAAAAAATCCTATCCCCGTAATAACAAAGAACACTAACCCCGTAACAACAAACAACCCTAACCCCCTAACAGCAAACAACCCTAACCCCCTAACAACCAATAACCCTAACCGCCTAACAACAACCAACACTTTCCCCCTAAAAACAAACAACACTAACCCCCTAACAACAAACAACCCTAACCCCCTAAACAACCAGCAACACTAACCCCCTAACCACCAACACCACTAAGTCAGTAAAAACAAAAAAAACTAACCCCCTAGCAACAACCAACACTTATCCCCTAAAAACAAACAACACTAACCCCCAACAAGAAAGAACCCAAATCCTTTAACAGCAAACAACTCTAACCCCCTAACAGCAAAAAACTCTGAACCCCTAACAACAAACAACACTAACCCACTAACAACAAACAACCCTAACCCCCTAACAACAAAGAACCCTGACCCCCTAACAACCAGCAACACTAACCCCCAACCACAAACACTAATACCCTAAGAACAAAAACCACAAAACCCCAACAAGAAACAACCCTAAACAGCTAACAATAAACAACACTAACCTCCTAACAACAACTATCACTAACACCCTAACAACAACCATCCCTAAACCCCCAACAGCAAACACCACTATCCCCCAACAAGAAACAACCCTAAACCCCTAAAAAGAAACATTAACCCCGTAACAACAAACAACACTAACGCTCTAATCACAAAAAACACTAACACCCTAAGAACAAACAACACCAACCCCCTAACAACAAACAACACTAACACCCTAACAACAACAAACCCAAAACCCTTAATAACAAACGCTGACCCCGAACAAGAAACATTAACCCCCAACAAAAAAAAGCACAAACCCCCTAACAACAACAACACTAATCCCCTAACAACAAACAACCCTAACCCACTAACAACAAACAACCTTAACCCCCAAAAACAAACAACCCTAACCCCCTAAAAACCAACAACACTAACCCCCTAACAACAAACAACACTTACCCCCTAACAACAAACAATCCTAACACCCTAAAAACAAACAATGCAAACCCCCTAAAAACAAACAACCCTAAAACCCGAAAAACAAACAACACTGAACCCCTAAAAACAAACAACACTAAGCCACTAACAACACACAGCACTAATCCACTAACAACAAAAAACACTAACGCCCTAATGACAAGCAACACTAACACCTAACAACAAACAACACTAAACACCTAACAACCATCGACCCTAATCTCCTAACAAGAAACAACCCTAACGCCCTGACAACAAACAACACTCACCCCCTAACAACAAATAACACTGAACCCCTAACAAAAAACCAAATTAACCCCTAATAACAAACAACCCTAACCCCTAACAACAAACAACCCTAACACCCTAACAACAAGCAACACTCAGCCCCTAACAACAAACAACACTAACCCCCAAAAACAAACAACAATAACCAACTAAAAAAACACAATCCTAACCCCCTAACAACAAAAAACACTAATACCCTAAAAACAAACAACTCTAAACAGCTAAAAACAAACAACACTGAACCCCTGACAACAAACAACACTAATCCCCTAACAACAAACAACCCTAACCCACTAAAAACAAACAAAATTGATCCCCTAACAAACAACACTAACCTCCAACAACAAACAACACTAACTCCCCAACATAAAACAACACTAAGCCCCGAACAACAAAAAACTCTAACACACTGACAAACACTCCTAACAGCCTAACAACAAGCAACACTAACCCCCTAAGAACAACAAACCTAAACCCCTAACAACAAACAACACTAACCCCCAAACAACAAACAACAATAAACCCCTAACAACAAACAACACTAACCCCCTAACAACAAACAGCCCTAACCCCGTAACAAAAAACAAACCTAACCACCTAACAACAAACAACCCTAACAAAATAACAACAAACTACCCTAACCCCCAAAAAACAAACAACCCTAACTCGCAACCATAAACAGCACTAACACCCTAACCACAAACAACACTAACACCCTAACCACAAAAACACTAACCCCGTAAGAACAAACAACACCAACCCCCTAACAACAAACAACCTTAAACCCCTAACAACAAACAACACTAAACCCCTAACAACAAACAACACTAACACCCTAACAACAAAAACCACTAAACCCCAACAAGAAACAACACTAAACCCCTAACAACAAACACTAACCCTCTAACAACAAACAACACTAAACCCCTAACAAGAAACTAACCTAAACCTGTAACAACAAACAACCCTAACCTCCTAACAACAAACAAACCTAACCCCCAACAAACAACAACACTACCCCCTAACCACAAACAACACTAACACCCTAACAACAAAAACTACTAAACCCCAACAAGAAGCAAACCTGAACCCCAAACAACAAACACTAACCCCCTAACAACAAACAACACTAAACCCCTAACAAGAAACTAACCTAACCCTGTAACAACAAACAACCCTAACCTCCTAACAACAAACAACCTTAACCCCCTAACAACAAACAACCCTAAACCCCTAACAACAAACAATCCTAACCCCCTAACAACCAACAACGCACACCCCCTAACCACAAACAACACTAACACCCTAACCACAAACAACACTAACCCCTTAAGAACAAACAACACTAACCCCCTAACAACAAAGAACACTAACACCCTAACAACAAAAACCACTAAACCCAACAAGAAACAACCCTACACCCCTAACAACAAACACTAAACCCCTAACAACAAACAACACTAAACCCCTAACAAGAAACTAACCTAACCCCATAACAACAAACAACCCTAACCTCCTAACAACAAACAACCTTAAACCCCTAACAACAAACAACCCTAAACCCCTAACAACAAACAACACTAACACCCTAACAAGAAACAACACTAACACCCTAACAACAAAAACCACTAAACCCCAACAAGAAACAACACTAAATCCCTAACAAAAAACACTAACCCCCTAACAACAAACAACACTAAACCCCTAACAAGAAACTAACCTAACCCTGTAACAACAAACAACCCTAACCTCCTAACAACAAACAACCTTAAACCCCTAACAACAAACAACCCTAAACCCCTAACAACAAAAAACACTAACACCCTAACAACAAAAAACACTAAACCCCAACAAGAAACAACACTAAACCCCTAACAACAAACACTAACCCCCTAACAACAAACAACACTAAACCCCTAACAAGAAACTAACCTAACCCTGTAACAACAAACAACCCTAACATCCTAACAACAAACATCCTTAACCCCCTAACAACAAACAACCCTAAACCCCTAACAACAAACAATCCTAACCCTCTAACAACCAACAACGCACACCCCCTAACCACAAACAACACTAACACCCTAACCACAAACAACACTAACCCCGTAAGAACAAACTACACTAACCCCCTAACAACAAACAACACTAACACCCTAACAACAAAAACTACTAAACCCCAACAAGAAACAACCCTAAATCCCTAACAACAAACACTAACCCCCTAACAACAAACAACAGTAAACCCCTAACAAGAAACTAACCTAACCCCGTAACAACAAACAACACTAACATCCTAACAACAAACATCCTTAACCCCCTAACAACAAACAACCCTAAACCCCTAACAACAAACAATCCTAACCCCCTAACAACCAACAACGCACACCCCTTAACCACAAACAACACTAACACCCTAACCACAAACAACACTAACCCCGTGAGAACAAACAACACTAACCCCCTAACCACAAACAACACTAACACCCTAACAACAAAAACTACTAAACCCCAAAAAGAAACAACCCTAAACCCCTAACAACAAACACTAACCCCCTAACAACAAACAACACTGAACCCCTAACAAGAAACTAAACTAACCCTGTAACAACAAACAACCCTAACCTCCTAACAACAAACAACCTTAAACCCCTAACAACAAACAACCCTAAACCCCTAACAACAAAAAACACTAACACCCTAACAACAAAAAACACTAAACCCCAACAAGAAACAACACTAAACCCCTAACAACAAACACTAACCCCCTAACAACAAACAACACTAAACCCCTAACAAGAAACTAACCTAACCCTGTAACAACAAACAACCCTAACATCCTAACAACAAACATCCTTAACCCCCTAACAACAAACAACCCTAAACCCCTAACAACAAACAATCCTAACCCCCTAACAACCAACAACGCACACCCCCTAACCACAAACAACACTAACACCCTAACCACAAACAACACTAACCCCGTAAGAACAAACTACACTAACCCCCTAACAACAAACAACGCTAACACCCTAACAACAAAAACTACTAAACCCCAACAAGAAACAACCCTAAATCCCTAACAACAAACACTAACCCCCTAACAACAAACAACACTAAACCCCTAACAAGAAACTAACCTAACCCCGTAACAACAAACAACACTAACATCCTAACAACAAACATCCTTAACCCCCTAACAACAAACAACCCTAAACCCCTAACAACAAACAATCCTAACCCCCTAACAACCAACAACGCACACCCCCTAACCACAAACAACACTAACACCCTAACCACAAACAACACTAACCCCGTAAGAACAAACTACACTAACCCGCTAACAACAAACAACACTAACACCCTAACAACAAAAACTACTAAACCCCAACAAGAAACAACCCTAAACCCATAACAACAAACACTAACCCCCTAACAACAAACAACACTAAACCCCTAACAAGATACTAACCTAACCCTGTAACAACAAACAGCCCTAACCTCCTAACAACAAACCACCTTAACCCCCTAACAACAAACAACCCTAAACCCCTAACAACAAACAATCCTAACCCCCTAACAACCTACAACTCTCACCCCCTAACCACAAACAACACTAACACCCTAACCACAAACAACACTAACCCCGTAAGAACAAACAACACTAACCCCCTAACCACAAACAACACTAACACCCTAACAACAAAAACTACTAAACCCCAAAAAGAAACAACCCTAAAACCCTAACAACAAACACTAACCCCCTAACAACAAACAACATTAAACCCCTAACAAGAAACTAAACTAACCCCGTAACAACAAACAACCCTAACCTCCTAACAACAACCTTAAACCCCTAACAACAAACAACCCTAAACCCCTAACAACAAACAACACTAACACCCTAACAACAAAAACCACTAAACCCCAACAAGAAACAACACTAAACCCCTAACAACAAACACTAACCCCCTAAAAACAAACAACACTAAACCCCTAACAAGAAACTAACCTAACACTGTAACAACAAACAGCCCTAACCTCCTAACAACAAACCACCTTAACCCCCTAACAACAAACAACCCTAAACCCCTAACAACAAACAATCCTAACCCCCTAACAACCTACAACTCTCACCCCCTAACCACAAACAACACTAACACCCTAACCACAAACAACACTAACCCCGTAAGAACAAACAACACTAACCCCCTAACCACAAACAACACTAACACCCTAACAACAAAAACTACTAAACCCCAAAAAGAAACAACCCTAAAACCCTAACAACAAACACTAACCCCCTAACAACAAACAACACTAAACCCCTAACAAGAAACTAAACTAACCCCGTAACAACAAACAACCCTAACCTCCTAACAACAACCTTAAACCCCTAACAACAAACAACCCTAAACCCCTAACAACAAACAACACTAACACCCTAACAACAAAAACCACTAAACCCCAACAAGAAACAACACTAAACCCCTAACAACAAACACTAACCCCCTAAAAACAAACAACACTAAACCCCTAACAAGAAACTAACCTAACACTGTAACAACAAACAGCCCTAACCTCCTAACAACAAACAACCTTAACCCCCTAACAAACAACAACACTAACCCCCTAACCACAAACAACACTAACACCCTAACAACAAAAACTACTAAACCCCAACAAGAAACAGCCCTAAACCCCTAACAACAAACACTAACCCCCTAACAACTAAAAACACTAAACCCCTAACAAGAAACTAACCTAACCCCGTAACAACAAACAACCCTAACCTCCTAACAACAAACAATCTTAAACCCCTAACAACAAACAACCCTAAACCCCTAACAACAAACAACACTAACACCCTAACAACAAAAACCACTAAACCCCAACAAGAAACAACACTAAACCCCTAACAACAAACACTAACCCCGTAACAACAAACAACACTAAACCCCTAACAAGAAACTAACCTAACCCTGTAACAACAAAGATCCCTAACCTCCTAACAACAAACAACCTTAACCCCCTGACAACAAACAACCCTAAACCCCTAACAACATACCATCCTAACCTCCTAACAACCAACAACCTACACCCCCTAACCACAAACAACACTAACACCCTAACCACAAACAACACTAACCCCGTAAGAACAAACAACACTAACCCCCTAACAACAAACAATACTAACACCCTAACAACAAAAACTACTAAACCCCAACAAGAAACAACCCTAAACCCCTAACAACAAACACTAACCCCCTAACAACAAACAACACTAAACCCGTAACAAGAAACTAACCTAACCCTGTAAAAACAAACAACCCTAACCTCCTAACAACAAACAACCCTATCCCCCAGAAAACAACAACTCTCACCCCCTAACCACAAACAACACTAACACCCTAACCACAAACAACACTAACCCCGTAAGAACAAACAACACTAACCCCCTAACCACAAACAACACTAACACCCTAACAACAAAAACTACTAAACCCCAAAAAGAAACAACCCTAAACCCCTAACAACAAACACTAACCCCCTAACAACAAACAACACTAAACCCCTAACAAGAAACTAAACTAACCCTGTAACAACAAACAACCCTAACCTCCTAACAACAAACAACCTTAAACCCCTAACAACAAACAACCCTAAACCCCTAACAACAAAAAACACTAACACCCTAACAACAAAAAACACTAAACCCCAACAAGAAACAACACTAAACCCCTAACAACAAACACTAACCCCCTAACAACAAACAACACTAAACCCCTAACAAGAAACTAACCTAACCCTGTAACAACAAACAACCCTAACATCCTAACAACAAACATCCTTAACCCCCTAACAACAAACAACCCTAAACCCCTAACAACAAACAATCCTAACCCCCTAACAACCAACAACGCACACCCCCTAACCACAAACAACACTAACACCCTAACCACAAACAACACTAACCCCGTAAGAACAAACTACACTAACCCCCTAACAACAAACAACACTAACACCCTAACAACAAAAACTACTAAACCCCAACAAGAAACAACCCTAAATCCCTAACAACAAACACTAACCCCCTAACAACAAACAACAGTAAACCCCTAACAAGAAACTAACCTAACCCCGTGAAAACAAACAACACGAACATCCTAACAACAAACATCCTTAACCCCCTAACAACAAACAACCCTAAACCCCTAACAACAAACAATGCTAACCCCCTAACAACCAACAACGCACACCCCCTAACCACAAACAACACTAACACCCTAACCACAAACAACACTAACCCCGTAAGAACAAACAACACTAACCCCCTAACCACAAACAACACTAACACCCTAACAACAAAAACTACTAAACCCCAAAAAGAAACAACCCTAAACCCCTAACAACAAACACTAACCCCCTAACAACAAACAACACTAAACCCCTAACAAGAAACTAAACTAACCCCGTAACAACAAACAACCCTAACCTCCTAACAACAAACAACCTTAAACCCCTAACAACAAACAACCCTAAACCCCTAACAACAAACAACACTAACACCCTAACAACAAAAACTACTAAACCCCAACAAGAAACAACCCTAAACCCATAACAACAAACACTAACCCCCTAACAACAAACAACACTAAACCCCTAACAAGATACTAACCTAACCCTGTAACAACAAACAGCCCTAACCTCCTAACAACAAACCACCTTAACCCCCTAACAACAAACAACCCTAAACCCCTAACAACAAACAATCCTAACCCCCTAACAACCTACAACTCTCACCCCCTAACCACAAACAACACTAACACCCTAACCACAAACAACACTAACCCTGTAAGAACAAACAACACTAACCCCCTAACAACAAACAACCTTAAACCCCTAACAACAAACAACACTAAACCCCTAACAACAAACAACACTAACACCCTAACAACAAAAACCACTAAACCCCAACAAGAAACAACACTAAACCCCTAACAACAAACACTAACCCTCTAACAACAAACAACACTAAACCCCTAACAAGAAACTAACCTAACCCTGTAACAACAAACAACCCTAACCTCCTAACAACAAACAAACCTAACCCCCAACAAACAACAACACTAACCCCCTAACCACAAACAACACTAACACCCTAACAACAAAAACTACTAAACCCCAACAAGAAGCAAACCTAAACCCCTAACAACAAACAACACTAAACCCCTAACAAGAAACTAACCTAACCCCGTAACAACAAACAACCCTAACCTCCTAACAACAAACAACCTTAAACCCCTAACAACAAACAACCCTAAACCCCTAACAACAAACAGCACTAACACCCTAAGAACAAAAACCACTAAACCCCAACAAGAAAAAACACTAAACCGCTACCAACAAACACTAACCCCCTAACAACAAACAACACTAAACCCCTAACAAGAAACTAACCTAACCCTGTAACAACAAACAGCCCTAACCTCCTAACAACAAACCACCTTAACCCCCTAACAACAAACAACGCTAAACCCCTAACAACAAACTATCCTAACCCCCTAACAACCAACAACTCTCACCCCCTAACCACAAACAACACTAACACCCTAACCACAAACAACACTAACCCCGTAAGAACAAACAACACTAACCCCCTAACCACAAACAACACTAACACCCTAACAACAAAAACTACTAAACTCCAAAAAGAAACAACCCTAAACCCCTAACAACAAACACTAACACCCTAACAACAAACAACACTAAACCCCTAACAAGAAACTAACCTAACCCTGTAACAACAAACAACCCTAACCTCCTAACAACAAACAACCTTAAACCCCTAACAACAAACAACCCTAAACCCCTAACAACAAAAAACACTAACACCCTAACAACAAAAAACACTAAACCCCAAAAAGAAACAACACTAACCCCCTAACAACAAACAACACTAACACCCTAACAACAAGAACGACTAAACCCCAACAAGAAACAACCCTAAACCCCTAACAACAAACACTAACCCCCTAACAACAAACAACACTAAACCCCTAACAAGAAACTAACCTAAACCCGTAACAACAAACAACCCTAACCTCCTAACAACAAACAACCTTAAACCCCTAACAACAAACAACCCTAAACCCCTAACAACAAACAACACTAACACCCTAACAACAAAAACCACTAAACCCCAACAAGAAACAACACTAAACCCCTAACAACAAACACTAACCCCCTAACAACAAACAACACTAAACCCCTAACAAGAAACTAACCTAACCCTGTAAAAACAAACAACCCTAACCTCCTAACAACAAACAACCCTAACCCCCTAACAAACAACAACACTAAACCCCTAACCACAAACAACACTTACACCCTAACAACAAAAACTACTAAACCCCAACAAGAAACAACCCTAAACCCCTAACAACAAACACTAACCCCCTAACAACAAACAACACTAAACCCCTAACAAGAAACTAACCTAACCCCGTAACAACAAACAACCCTAACCTCCTAACAGC
This sequence comes from Loxodonta africana, assembly GCF_030014295.1. Lineage (NCBI taxonomy): Eukaryota > Metazoa > Chordata > Mammalia > Proboscidea > Elephantidae > Loxodonta > Loxodonta africana. The sequence goes on from NC_087348.1 coordinate 136,454,096, forward strand.
AAACAACCTTAAACCCCTAACAACAAACAACACTAACACCCTAACAACAAAAACCACTAAACTCCAACAAGAAACAACACTAAACCCCTAACAACAAACACTAACCCCCTAACAACAAACAACACTAAACCCCTAACAAGAAACTAACCTAACCCTGTAACAACAAACAGCCCTAACGTCCTAACAAAAAACCACCTTAACCCCCTAACAACAAACAACCCTAAACCCCTAACAACAAACAATCCCAACCCCCTAACAACCAACAACTCTCACCCCCTAACGACAAACAACACTAACACCCTAACAACAAACAACACTAACCCCGTAATAATAAACAACACTAACACCCTAACCACAAACAACAGTAACACCCTAACAACAGAAACTACTAAACCCCAACAACAAACAACCCTAAACCCCTAACAACAAACACTAACCCCCTAACAACAAACAACACTAAACCCCTAACAAGAAACTAACCTAACCCCGTAACAACAAACAACCCTAACCTCCTAACAGCAAACAACCTTAAACCCCTAACAACAAACAACCCTAAACCCATAACAACAAACAACACTAACACCCTAACAACAAAAACCACTAAACCTCAACAAGAAACAACACTAAACCCCTAACAACAAACACTGACCCCCTAACAACAAACAACACTAAACCCATAACAAGAAACTAACCTAACCCTGTAACAACAAACAACCCTAACCTCCTAACAACAAACAACCTTAACCCCCTAACAACAAACAACCCTAAACCCCTAACAACAAACAATCCTAACCCCCTAACAACCAACAACGCTCATCCTCTAACCACAAACAACACTAACCCCCTAACAACAAACAACACTAACACCCTAACAACAAAAACCACTAAACCCCAACAAGAAACAAGCCTAAACTTCTAACAACAAACACTAACCCCCTAACAACAAACAACACTAAACCCCTAACAAGAAACTAACCTAACTCCGTAACAACAAACAACCCTAACCTCCTAACAACAAACAACCCTAAACCCCTAACAACAAACAACCCTAACCTTCTAACAACAAACAACCCTAACCCCCTAACAAACAACAACACTAACCCCCAACCACAAACAACACTAACACCCTAACAACAAAAACTACTAAACCCCAACAAGAAACAACCCTAAACCCCTAACAACAAACACTAACCCCGTAACAACAAACAACACTAAACCCCTAACAAGAAACTAACCTAAACCCGTAACAACAAACAATCCTAACCACCTAACAACAAACAACCTTAAAACCCTAACAACAAACAACCCTATACCCCTAACAACAAGCAACACTAACAACCTAACAACAAAAACCACTAAACCCCAACAAGAAACAACACTAAACCCCTAACAACAAACACTAACCCCCTAACAACAAACAACACTAAACCCCTAACAAGAAACTAACCTAACCCTGTAACAAAAAACAACCCTAACCTCCTAACAACAAACAACCTTAACTCCCTAACAACAAACAACCCTAAACCCCTAACAACAAACAATCCTAACCCCCTAACAACCAACAACGCTCACCCCCTAACCACAAACAACACTAACACCCTAACCACAAACAACACTAACCCCGTAAGAACAAACAACACTAACCCCCTAACCACAAACAACACTAACACCCTAACAACAAAAACTACTAAACCCCAACAAGAAACAACCCTAAACCCCTAACAACAAACACTCACTAACCCCCTAAGAAAAAACAACACTAAACCCCTAACAAGAAACTAACCTAACCCCGTAACAACAAACAACCCTAACCTCCTAACAAAAAACAACCCTAACCCCCTAACAAACAAAAACACGAACCCCCAACCACAAACAACACTAACACCCTAACAACAAAAATTACTAAACCCCAACAAGAAACAACCCTAAACCCCTAACAACAAACACTAACCCCCTAACAACAAAAAACACTAAACCCCTAACAAGAAACTAACCTAACCCCGTAACAACAAACAACCCTAACCTCGTAACAACAAACAACCTTAAACCCCTAACAACAAACAACCCTAAACACCTAACAACAAACAACACTAACACCCTAACAACAAAAACCACTAAACCCCAACAACAAACAACACTAAACCCCTAACAACAAACACTAACCCCCTAACAACAAACAACACTAAACCCCTAACAAGAAACTAACCTAACCCTGTAACAACAAATATCCCTAACCTCCTAACAACAAACAACCTTAACCCCCTAACAACAAACAACCCTAAACCTCTAACAACAAACAATCCTAACCCCCTAACAACCAACAACGCTCACCCCCTAACCACAAGCAACACTAACACCTTAACCACAAACAACACTAACACCCTAACCACAAACAACACTAACACCCTAACAACAAAAACTACTAAACCCCAACAAGAAACAACCCTAAACCCCTAACAACAAACACTAACCCCCTAACAACAAACAACCCTAAACCCCTAACAACAAACAACACTAACACCCTAACAACAAAAACCACTAAACCCCAACAAGAAACAACACTAAACCCCTAACAACAAACACTAACACCCTAACAACAAACAACACTAAACCCCTAACAAGAAACTAACCTAACCCTGTAAAAACAAACAACCCTAACCTCCTAACAACAAACAACCCTAACCCCCTAACAAACAACAACACTAATCCCCTAACCACAAACAACACTTACACCCTAACAACAAAAACTACTAAACCCCAACAAGAAACAACCCTAAACCCCTAACAACAAACACTAACCCCCTAACAACAAACAACACTAAACCCCTAACAAGAAACTAACCTAACCCCGTAACAACAAACAACCCTAACCTCCTAACAGCAAACAACCTTAAACCCCTAACAACAAACAACCCTAAACCCCTAACAACAAACAACACTAACACCCTAACAACAAAAACCACTAAACTCCAACAAGAAACAACACTAAACCCCTAACAACAAACACTAACCCCCTAACAACAAACAACACTAAACCCCTAACAAGAAACTAACCTAACCCTGTAACAACAAACAGCCCTAACCTCCTAACAACAAACCACCTTAACCCCCTAACAACAAACAACCCTAAACCCCTAACAACAAACAATCCCAACCCCCTAACAACCAACAACTCTCACCCCCAACCACAAACAACACTAACACCCTAACAACAAACAACACTAACCCCGTAAGAACAAACAACACTAACCCCCTAACCACAAACAACACTAACACCCTAACAACAAAAACTACTAAACTCCAAAAAGAAACAACCCTAAACCCCTAACAACAAACACTAACCCCCTAACAACAAACAACACTAAACCCCTAACAAGAAACTAACCTATCCCTTTCACAACAAACAACCCTAACTCCCTAACAACAAACAACCTTAAACCCCTAACAACAAACAACCCTAAACCCCTAGCAACAAAAAACACTAACACCCTAACAACAAAAAACACTAAACCCCAACAAGAAACAACGCTAAACCCCTAACAACAAACACTAACCCCCTAACAACAAACAACACTAAACCCCTAACAAGAAACTAACCTAACCCTGTAACAACAAACAACCCTAACCTCCTAACAACAAACAACCTTAACCCCCTAACAACAAACAACCCTAAACCCCTAACAACAAACAATCCTAACCCCCTAACAACCAACAACGCACACCCCCTATCCATAAACAACACTAACCCCCTAACAACAAACAACACTAACACCCTAAACACAAACAACACTAACCCCGTAAGAACAAACAACACTAACCCCCTAACCACAAACAACACTAACACCCTAACAACAAAAACTACTATACCCCAAAAAGAAACAACCCTAAACCCCTAACAACAAACACTAACCCCCTAACAACAAAAAACACTAAACCCCTAACAAGAAACTAACCCAACCCCGTAACAACAAACAACCCTAACCCCCTAACAACAAACAACCCTAAACCCCTAACAACAAACACCCCTAAGCTTCTAACAACAAACAACCCTAACCGCCTAACAAACAACAACACTAACCCCCTAACCACAAACAACACTAACACAATAACAACAAAAACTAAAAACTCCAAGAAACAACACTAAACCCCTAATAACAAACACAACCCACTGACAACAAACAACCCTAAACCCCTAACAACAAACAACACTAACACGGTAACAACAAAAACCACTAAACCCCAACAAGAAACAACACTAAACCCCTAACAACAAACACTAACCCCCTAACAACAAACAACACTAAACCCCTAACAAGAAACTAACCTAACCCTGTAACAACAAACAACCCTAACATCCTAACAACAAACATCCTTAACCCCCTAACAACAAACAACCCTAAACCCCTAACAACAAACAATCCTAACCCCCTAACAACCAACAACGCACACCCCCTAACCACAAACAACACTAACACCCTAACCACAAACAACACTAACCCCGTAAGAACAAACTACACTAAAACCCTAACAACAAACAACGCTAACACCCTAACAACAAAAACTACTAAACCCCAACAAGAAACAACCCTAAACCCCTAACAACAAACACTAACCCCCTAACAACAAACAACACTAAACCCCTAACAAGAAACTAACCTAATCCCGTAACAACAAACAACCCTAACCTCCTAACAACAAACAACCTTAAACCCCTAACAACAAACAACCCTAAACCCCTAACAACAAACAACACTAACACCCTAACAACAAAAACCACCAAACCCCAACAAGAAACAACACTAAACCCCTAACAAAAAACACTAACCCCCTAACAACAAACAACACTAAACCCCTAACAAGAAACTAACCTAACCCTGTAACAACAAACAACCCTAACCTCCTAACAACAAACAACCTTAACCCCCTAACAACAAACAACCCTAAACCCCTAACAACAAACAATTCTAACCCCCTAACAACCAACAACGCTCACCCCCTAACCACAAACAACACTAACACCCTAACCACAAAAACACTAACCCCGTAAGAACAAACAACACTAACCCCCTAACAACAAACAACACTAAACCCCTAACAACAAACAACACTAACACCCTAACAACAAAAACCACTAAACCCCAACAAGAAACAACACTAAACCCCTAACAACAAACACTAACCCTCTAACAACAAACAACACTAAACCCCTAACAAGAAACTAACCTAAACCTGTAACAACAAACAACCCTAACCTCCTAACAACAAACAAACCTAACCCCCAACAAACAACAACACTAACCCCCTAACCACAAACAACACTAACACCCTAACAACAAAAACTACTAAACCCCAAAAAGAAGGAAACCTAAACCCCTAACAACAAACACTAACCCCCAACAACAAACAACACTAAACCCCTAACAAGAAACTAACCTAACCCTGTAACAAAAAACAACCCTAACCTCCTAACAACAAACAACCTTAAACCCCTAACAACAAACAACCCTAAACCCCTAACAACAAACAATCCTAACCCCCTAACAACCAACAACGCACACCCCCTAACCAAAAACAACACTAACACCCTAACCACAAACAACACTAACCCCGTAAGAACAAACAACACTAATCCCCTAACAACAAAGAACACTAACACCCTAACAACAAAAACTACTAAACCCCAACAAGAAACAACCCTAAACCCCTAACAACAAACACTAACCCCCTAACAACAAACAACCCTAACCTCCTAACAGCAAACAACCTTAAACCCCTAACAACAAACAACCCTAAACCCCTAACAACAAACAACACTAACACCCTAACAACAAAAACCACTAAACTCCAACAAGAAACAACACTAAACCCCTAACAACAAACACTAACCCCCTAACAACAAACAACACTAAACCCCTAACAAGAAACTAACCTAACCCTGTAACAACAAACAGCCCTAACCTCCTAACAACAAACAACCTTAAACCCCTAACAACAAACAACCCTAAACCCCTAACAACAAACAACACTAACACCCTAACAACAAAAACCACCAAACCCCAACAAGAAACAACACTAAACCCCTAACAACAAACACTAACCCCCTAACAACAAACAACACTAAACCCCTAACAAGAAACTAACCTAACCCTGTAACAACAAACAACCCTAACCTCCTAACAACAAACAACCTTAACCCCCTAACAACAAACAACCCTAAACCCCTAACAACAAACAATCCTAACCCCCTAACAACCAACAACGCTCACCCCATAACCACAAACAACACTAACACCCTAACCACAAACAACACTAACCCTGTAAGAACAAACAACACTAACCCCCTAACAACAAACAACACTAACACCCTAACAACCAAAACTACTAAACCCCAACAAGAAACAACACTAAACCCCTAACAACAAACACTAACCCCCTAACAACAAACAACACTAAACCCCTAACAAGAAACTAACCTATCCCTTTAACAACAAACAACCCTAACCTCCTAACAACAAACAACCTTAAACCCCTAACAACAAACAACCCTAAACCCCTAGCAACAAAAAACACTAACACCCTAACAACAAAAACCACTAAACCCCAACAAGAAACAACACTAAACCCCTAACAACAAACACTAACCCCCTAACAACAAACAACACTAAACCCCTAACAAGAAACTAACCTAACCCTGTAACAACAAACAACCCTAACCTCCTAACAACAAACAACCTTAACCCCCTAAAAACAAACAACCCTAAACCCCTAACAACAAACAATCCTAACCCCCTAACAACCAACAACGCATACCCCCTATCCACAAACAACACTAACCCCCTAACAACAAACAACACTAACACCCTAAACACAAACAACACTAACCCCGAAAGAACAAACAACACTAACCCCCTAACCACAAACAACACTAACACCCTAACAACAAAAACTACTATACCCCAAAAAGAAACAACCCTAAACCCCTAACAACAAACACTAACCCCCTAACAACAAAAAACACTAAACCCCTAACAAGAAACTAACCCAACCCCGTAACAACAAACAACCCTAACCCCCTAACAACAAACAACCCTAAACCCCTAACAACAAACAACCCTAAGCTTCTAACAACAAACAACCCTAACCGCGTAACAAACAACAACACTAACCCCCTAACCACAAACAACACTAACACCCTAACAACAAAAACTACTAAACTCCAACAAGAAACAACCCTAAACCCCTAATAACAAACACAACCCCCTGACAACAAACAACCCTAAACCCCTAACAACAAACAACACTAACACGCTAACAACAAAAACCACTAAACCCCAACAAGAAACAACACTAAACCCGTAACAACAAACACTGACTCCCTAACAACAAACAACACTAAACCCCTAACAAGAAACTAACCTAACCCTGTAACAACAAACAACCCTAACATCCTAACAACAAACATCCTTAACCCCCTAACAACAAACAACCCTAAACCCCTAACAACAAACAATCCTAACCCCCTAACAACCAACAACGCACACCCCCTAACCACAAACAACACTAACATCCTAACCACAAACAACACTAACCCCGTAAGAACAAACTACACTAACCCCCTAACAACAAACAACGCTAACACCCTAACAACAAAAACTACTAAACCCCAACAAGAAACAACCCTAAACCCCTAACAACAAACACTAACCCCCTAACAACAAACAACACTAAACCCCTAACAAGAAACTAACCTAACCCCGTAACAACAAACAACCCTAACCTCCTAACAACAAACAACCTTAAACCCCTAACAACAAACAACCCTAAACCCCTAACAACAAACAACACTAACACCCTAACAACAAAAACCACCAAACCCCAACAAGAAACAACACTAAACCCCTAACAACAAACACTAACCCCCTAACAACAAACAACACTAAACCCCTAACAAGAAACTAACCTAACCCTGTAACAACAAACAACCCTAACCTCCTAACAACAAACAACCTTAACCCCCTAACAACAAACAACCCTAAACCCCTAACAACAAACAATCCTAACCCCCTAACAACCAACAACGCACACCCCCTATCCACAAACAACACTAACCCCCTAACCACAAACAACACTAACACCCTAACAACAAAAACTACTATACCCCAAAAAGAAACAACCCTAAACCCCTAACAACAAACACTAACCCCCTAACAACAAAAAACACTAAACCCCTAACAAGAAACTAACCCAACCCCGTAACAACAAACAACCCTAACCCCCTAACAACAAACAACCCTAAACCCCTAACAACAAACAACCCTAAGCTTCTAACAACAAACAACCCTAACCGCCAAACAAACAACAACACTAACCCCCTAACCACAAACAACACTAACACCCTAACAACAAAAACTACTAAACTCTAACAAGAAACAACCCTAAACCCCTAATAACAAACACAACCCCCTGACAACAAACAACCCTAAACCCCTAACAACAAACAACACTAACACGCTAACAACAAAAACCACTAAACCCCAACAAGAAACAACACTAAACCCGTAACAACAAACACTAACTCCCTAACAACAAACAACACTAAACCCCTAACAAGAAACCAACCTAACCCTGTAACAACAAACAACCCTAACATCCTAACAACAAACATCCTTAACCCCCTAACAACAAACAACCCTAAACCCCTAACAACAAACAATCCTAACCCCCTAACAACCAACAACGCACACCCCCTAACCACAAACAACACTAACACCCTAACCACAAACAACACTAACCCCGTAAGGACAAACTACACTAACCCCCTAACAACAAACAACGCTAACACCCTAACAACAAAAACTACTAAACCCCAACAAGAAACAACCCTAAACCCCTAACAACAAACACTAACCCCCTAACAACAAACAACACTAAACCCCTAACAAGAAACTAACCTAACCCCGTAACAACAAACAACCCTAACCTCCTAACAACAAACAACCTTAAACCCCTAACAACAAACAACCCTAAACCCCTAACAACAAACAACACTAACACCCTAACAACAAAAACCACCAAACCCCAACAAGAAACAACACTAAACCCCTAACAACAAACACTAACCCCCTAACAACAAACAACACTAAACCCCTAACAAGAAACTAACCTAACCCTGTAACAACAAACAACCCTAACCTCCTAACAACAAACAACCTTAACCCCCTAACAACAAACAACCCTAAACCCCTAACAACAAACAATCCTAACCCCCTAACAACCAACAACGCTCACCCCATAACCACAAACAACACTAACACCCTAACCACAAACAACACTAACCCTGTAAGAACAAACAACACTAACCCCCTAACAACAAACAACACTAACACCCTAACAACCAAAACTACTAAACCCCAACAAGAAACAACACTAAACCCCTAACAACAAACACTAACCCCCTAACAACAAACAACACTAAACCCCTAACAAGAAACTAACCTATCCCTTTAACAACAAACAACCTTAAACCCCTAACAACAAACAACCCTAAACCCCTAGCAACAAAAAACACTAACACCCTAACAACAAAAAACACTAAACCCCAACAAGAAACAACACTAAACCCCTAACAACAAACACTAACCCCCTAACAACAAACAACACTAAACCCCTAACAAGAAACTAACCTAACCCTGTAACAACAAACAACCCTAACCTCCTAACAACAAACAACCTTAACCCCCTAACAACAAACAACCCTAAACCCCTAACAACAAACAATCCTAACCCCCTAACAACCAACAACGCACACCCCCTATCCACAAACAACACTAACCCCCTAACAACAAACAACACTAACACCCTAAACACAAACAACACTAACCCCGAAAGAACAAACAACACTAACCCCCTAACCACAAACAACACTAACACCCTAACAACAAAAACTACTATACCCCAAAAAGAAACAACCCTAAACCCCTAACAACAAACACTAACCCCCTAACAACAAAAAACACTAAACCCCTAACAAGAAACTAACCCAACCCCGTAACAACAAACAACCCTAACCCCCTAACAACAAACAACCCTAAACCCCTAACAACAAACAACCCTAAGCTTCTAACAACAAACAACCCTAACCGCGTAACAAACAACAACACTAACCCCCTAACCACAAACAACACTAACACCCTAACAACAAAAACTACTAAACTCCAACAAGAAACAACCCTAAACCCCTAATAACAAACACAACCCCCTGACAACAAACAACCCTAAACCCCTAACAACAAACAACACTAACACGCTAACAACAAAAACCACTAAACCCCAACAAGAAACAACACTAAACCCGTAACAACAAACACTAACTCCCTAACAACAAACAACACTAAACCCCTAACAAGAAACTAACCTAACCCTGTAACAACAAACAACCCTAACATCCTAACAACAAACATCCTTAACCCCCTAACAACAAACAACCCTAAACCCCTAACAACAAACAATCCTAACCCCCTAACAACCAACAACGCACACCCCCTAACCAAAAACAACACTAACACCCTAACCACAAACAACACTAACCCCGTAAGAACAAACTAAACTAACCACCTAACAACAAACAACGCTAACACCCTAACAACAAAAACTACTAAACCCCAACAAGAAACAACCCTAAACCCCTAACAACAAACACTAACCCCCTAACAACAAACAACACTAAACCCCTAACAAGAAACTAACCTAACCCTGTAACAACAAACAACCCTAACCTCCTAACAACAAACAACCTTAACCCCCTAACAACAAACAACCCTAAACCCCTAACAACAAACAATTCTAACCCCCTAACAACCAACAACGCTCACCCCCTAACCACAAACAACACTAACACCCTAACCACAAAAACACTAACCCCGTAAGAACAAACAACACTAACCCCCTAACAACAAACAACCTTAAACCCCTAACAACAAACAACACTAAACCCCTAACAACAAACAACACTAACACCCTAACAACAAAAACCACTAAACCCCAACAAGAAACAACACTAAACCCCTAACAACAAACACTAACCCTCTAACAACAAACAACACTAAACCCCTAACAAGAAACTAACCTAAACCTGTAACAACAAACAACCCTAACCTCCTAACAACAAACAAACCTAACCCCCAACAAACAACAACACTAACCCCCTAACCACAAACAACACTAACACCCTAACAACAAAAACTACTAAACCCCAAAAAGAAGCAAACCTAAACCCCTAACAACAAACACTAACCCCCAACAACAAACAACACTAAACCCCTAACAAGAAACTAACCTAACCCTGTAACAACAAACAACCCTAACCTCCAAACAACAAACAACCTTAAACCCCTAACAACAAACAACCCTAAACCCCTAACAACAAACAATCCTAACCCCCTAACAACCAACAACGCACACCCCCTAACCACAAACAACACTAACACCCTAACCACAAACAACACTAACCCCGTAAGAACAAACAACACTAATCCCCTAACAACAAAGAACACTAACACCCTAACAACAAAAACTACTAAACCCCAACAAGAAACAACCCTAAACCCCTAACAAGAAACACTAACCCCCTAACAACAAACAACCCTAACCTCCTAACAGCAAACAACCTTAAACCCCTAACAACAAACAACCCTAAACCCCTAACAACAAACAACACTAACACCCTAACAACAAAAACCACTAAACTCCAACAAGAAACAACACTAAACCCCTAACAACAAACACTAACCCCCTAACAACAAACAACACTAAACCCCTAACAAGAAACTAACCTAACCCTGTAACAACAAACAGCCCTAACCTCCTAACAACAAACAACCTTAGACCCCTAACAACAAACAACCCTAAACCCCTAACAACAAACAACACTAACACCCTAACAACAAAAACCACCAAACCCCAACAAGAAACAACACTAACCCCCTAACAACAAACAACACTAAACCCCTAACAAGAAACTAACCTAACCCTGTAACAACAAACAACCCTAACCTCCTAACAACAAACAACCTTAACCCCCTAACAACAAACAACCCTAAACCCCTAACAACAAACAATCCTAACCCCCTAACAACCAACAACGCTCACCCCATAACCACAAACAACACTAACACCCTAACCACAAACAACACTAACCCTGTAAGAACAAACAACACTAACCCCCTAACAACAAACAACACTAACACCCTAACAACCAAAACTACTAAACCCCAACAAGAAACAACACTAAACCCGTAACAACAAACACTGACTCCCTAACAACAAACAACACTAAACCCCTAACAAGAAACTAACCTAACCCTGTAACAACAAACAACCCTAACATCCTAACAACAAACATCCTTAACCCCCTAACAACAAACAACCCTAAACCCCTAACAACAAACAATCCTAACCCCCTAACAACCAACAACGCACACCCCCTAACCACAAACAACACTAACACCCTAACCACAAACAACACTAACCCCGTAAGAACAAACTACACTAACCCCCTAACAACAAACAACGCTAACACCCTAACAACAAAAACTACTAAACCCCAACAAGAAACAACCCTAAACCCCTAACAACAAACACTAACCCCCTAACAACAAACAACACTAAACCCCTAACAAGAAACTAACCTAACCCCGTAACAACAAACAACCCTAACCTCCTAACAACAAACAACCTTAAACCCCTAACAACAAACAACCCTAAACCCCTAACAACAAACAACACTAACACCCTAACAACAAAAACCACCAAACCCCAACAAGAAACAACACTAAACCCCTAACAACAAACACTAACCCCCTAACAACAAACAACACTAAACCCCTAACAAGAAACTAACCTAACCCTGTAACAACAAACAACCCTAACCTCCTAACAACAAACAACCTTAACCCCCTAACAACAAACAACCCTAAACCCCTAACAACAAAGAATCCTAACCCCCTAACAACCAACAACGCACACCCCCTATCCACAAACAACACTAACCCCCTAACCACAAACAGCACTAACACCCTAACAACAAAAACTACTATACCCCAAAAAGAAACAACCCTAAACCCCTAACAACAAACACTAACCCCCTAACAACAAAAAACACTAAACCCCTAACAAGAAACTAACCCAACCCCGTAACAACAAACAACCCTAACCCCCTAACAACAAACAACCCTAAACCCCTAACAACAAACAACCCTAAGCTTCTAACAACAAACAACCCTAACCGCCAAACAAACAACAACACTAACCCCCTAACCACAAACAACACTAACACCCTAACAACAAAAACTACTAAACTCCAACAGGAAACAACCCTAAACCCCTAATAACAAACACAACCCCCTGACAACAAACAACCCTAAACCCCTAACAACAAACAACACTAACACGCTAACAACAAAAACCACTAAACCCCAACAAGAAACAACACTAAACCCGTAACAACAAACACTAACTCCCTAACAACAAACAACACTAAACCCCTAACAAGAAACCAACCTAACCCTGTAACAACAAACAACCCTAACATCCTAACAACAAACATCCTTAACCCCCTAACAACAAACAACCCTAAACCCCTAACAACAAACAATCCTAACCCCCTAACAACCAACAACGCACACCCCCTAACCACAAACAACACTAACACCCTAACCACAAACAACACTAACCCCGTAAGGACAAACTACACTAACCCCCTAACAACAAACAACGCTAACACCCTAACAACAAAAACTACTAAACCCCAACAAGAAACAACCCTAAACCCCTAACAACAAACACTAACCCCCTAACAACAAACAACACTAAACCCCTAACAAGAAACTAACCTAACCCCGTAACAACAAACAACCCTAACCTCCTAACAACAAACAACCTTAAACCCCTAACAACAAACAACCCTAAACCCCTAACAACAAACAACACTAACACCCTAACAACAAAAACCACCAAACCCCAACAAGAAACAACACTAAACCCCTAACAACAAACACTAACCCCCTAACAACAAACAACACTAAACCCCTAACAAGAAACTAACCTAACCCTGTAACAACAAACAACCCTAACCTCCTAACAACAAACAACCTTAACCCCCTAACAACAAACAACCCTAAACCCCTAACAACAAACAATCCTAACCCCCTAACAACCAACAACGCTCACCCCATAACCACAAACAACACTAACACCCTAACCACAAACAACACTAACCCTGTAAGAACAAACAACACTAACCCCCTAACAACAAACAACACTAACACCCTAACAACCAAAACTACTAAACCCCAACAAGAAACAACACTAAACCCCTAACAACAAACACTAACCCCCTAACAACAAACAACACTAAACCCCTAACAAGAAACTAACCTATCCCTTTAACAACAAACAACCTTAAACCCCTAACAACAAACAACCCTAAACCCCTAGCAACAAAAAACACTAACACCCTAACAACAAAAAACACTAAACCCCAACAAGAAACAACACTAAACCCCTAACAACAAACACTAACCCCCTAACAACAAACAACACTAAACCCCTAACAAGAAACTAACCTAACCCTGTAACAACAAACAACCCTAACCTCCTAACAACAAACAACCTTAACCCCCTAACAACAAACAACCCTAAACCCCTAACAACAAACAATCCTAACCCCCTAACAACCAACAACGCACACCCCCTATCCACAAACAACACTAACCCCCTAACAACAAACAACACTAACACCCTAAACACAAACAACACTAACCCCGAAAGAACAAACAACACTAACCCCCTAACCACAAACAACACTAACACCCTAACAACAAAAACTACTATACCCCAAAAAGAAACAACCCTAAACCCCTAACAACAAACACTAACACCCTAACAACAAAAAACACTAAACCCCTAACAAGAAACTAACCCAACCCCGTAACAACAAACAACCCTAACCCCCTAACAACAAACAACCCTAAACCCCTAACAACAAACAACCCTAAGCTTCTAACAACAAACAACCCTAACCGCGTAACAAACAACAACACTAACCCCCTAACCACAAACAACACTAACACCCTAACAACAAAAACTACTAAACTCCAACAAGAAACAACCCTAAACCCCTAATAACAAACACAACCCCCTGACAACAAACAACCCTAAACCCCTAACAACAAACAACACTAACACGCTAACAACAAAAACCACTAAACCCCAACAAGAAACAACACTAAACCCGTAACAACAAACACTAACTCCCTAACAACAAACAACACTAAACCCCTAACAAGAAACTAACCTAACCCTGTAACAACAAACAACCCTAACATCCTAACAACAAACATCCTTAACCCCCTAACAACAAACAACCCTAAACCCCTAACAACAAACAATCCTAACCCCCTAACAACCAACAACGCACACCCCCTAACCAAAAACAACACTAACACCCTAACCACAAACAACACTAACCCCGTAAGAACAAACTAAACTAACCACCTAACAACAAACAACGCTAACACCCTAACAACAAAAACTACTAAACCCCAACAAGAAACAACCCTAAACCCCTAACAACAAACACTAACCCCCTAACAACAAACAACACTAAACCCCTAACAAGAAACTAACCTAACCCTGTAACAACAAACAACCCTAACCTCCTAACAACAAACAACCTTAACCCCCTAACAACAAACAACCCTAAACCCCTAACAACAAACAATTCTAACCCCCTAACAACCAACAACGCTCACCCCCTAACCACAAACAACACTAACACCCTAACCACAAAAACACTAACCCCGTAAGAACAAACAACACTAACCCCCTAACAACAAACAACCTTAAACCCCTAACAACAAACAACACTAAACCCCTAACAACAAACAACACTAACACCCTAACAACAAAAACCACTAAACCCCAACAAGAAACAACACTAAACCCCTAACAACAAACACTAACCCTCTAACAACAAACAACACTAAACCCCTAACAAGAAACTAACCTAAACCTGTAACAACAAACAACCCTAACCTCCTAACAACAAACAAACCTAACCCCCAACAAACAACAACACTAACCCCCTAACCACAAACAACACTAACACCCTAACAACAAAAACTACTAAACCCCAAAAAGAAGCAAACCTAAACCCCTAACAACAAACACTAACCCCCAACAACAAACAACACTAAACCCCTAACAAGAAACTAACCTAACCCTGTAACAACAAACAACCCTAACCTCCAAACAACAAACAACCTTAAACCCCTAACAACAAACAACCCTAAACCCCTAACAACAAACAATCCTAACCCCCTAACAACCAACAACGCACACCCCCTAACCACAAACAACACTAACACCCTAACCACAAACAACACTAACCCCGTAAGAACAAACAACACTAATCCCCTAACAACAAAGAACACTAACACCCTAACAACAAAAACTACTAAACCCCAACAAGAAACAACCCTAAACCCCTAACAAGAAACACTAACCCCCTAACAACAAACAACCCTAACCTCCTAACAGCAAACAACCTTAAACCCCTAACAACAAACAACCCTAAACCCCTAACAACAAACAACACTAACACCCTAACAACAAAAACCACTAAACTCCAACAAGAAACAACACTAAACCCCTAACAACAAACACTAACCCCCTAACAACAAACAACACTAAACCCCTAACAAGAAACTAACCAAACCCTGTAACAACAAACAGCCCTAACCTCCTAACAACAAACAACCTTAGACCCCTAACAACAAGCAACCCTAAACCCCTAACAACAAACAACACTAACACCCTAACAACAAAAACCACCAAACCCCAACAAGAAACAACACTAAACCCCTAACAACAAACACTAACCCCCTAACAACAAACAACACTAAACCCCTAACAAGAAACTAACCTAACCCTGTAACAACAAACAACCCTAACCTCCTAACAACAAACAACCTTAACCCCCTAACAACAAACAACCCTAAACCCCTAACAACAAACAATCCTAACCCCCTAACAACCAACAACGCTCACCCCATAACCACAAACAACACTAACACCCTAACCACAAACAACACTAACCCTGTAAGAACAAACAACACTAACCCCCTAACAACAAACAACACTAACACCCTAACAACCAAAACTACTAAACCCCAACAAGAAACAACACTAAACCCCTAACAACAAACACTAACCCCCTAACAACAAACAACACTAAACCCCTAACAAGAAACTAACCTATCCCTTTAACAACAAACAACCCTAACCTCCTAACAACAAACAACCTTAAACCCCTAACAACAAACAACCCTAAACCCCTAGCAACAAAAAACACTAACACCCTAACAACAAAAACCACTAAACCCCAACAAGAAACAACACTAAACCCCTAACAACAAACACTAACCCCCTAACAACAAACAACACTAAACCCCTAACAAGAAACTAACCTAACCCTGTAACAACAAACAACCCTAACCTCCTAACAACAAACAACCTTAACCCCCTAACAACAAACAACCCTAAACCCCTAACAACAAACAATCCTAACCCCCTAACAACCAACAACGCATACCCCCTATCCACAAACAACACTAACCCCCTAACAACAAACAACACTAACACCCTAAACACAAACAACACTAACCCCGAAAGAACAAACAACACTAACCCCCTAACCACAAACAACACTAACACCCTAACAACAAAAACTACTATACCCCAAAAAGAAACAACCCTAAACCCCTAACAACAAACACTAACCCCCTAACAACAAAAAACACTAAACCCCTAACAAGAAACTAACCCAACCCCGTAACAACAAACAACCCTAACCCCCTAACAACAAACAACCCTAAACCCCTAACAACAAACAACCCTAAGCTTCTAACAACAAACAACCCTAACCGCCAAACAAACAACAACACTAACCCCCTAACCACAAACAACACTAACACCCTAACAACAAAAACTACTAAACTCCAACAAGAAACAACCCTAAACCCCTAATAACAAACACAACCCCCTGACAACAAACAACCCTAAACCCCTAACAACAAACAACACTAACACGCTAACAACAAAAACCACTAAACCCCAACAAGAAACAACACTAAACCCGTAACAACAAACACTAACTCCCTAACAACAAACAACACTAAACCCCTAACAAGAAACCAACCTAACCCTGTAACAACAAACAACCCTAACATCCTAACAACAAACATCCTTAACCCCCTAACAACAAACAACCCTAAACCCCTAACAACAAACAATCCTAACCCCCTAACAACCAACAACGCACACCCCCTAACCACAAACAACACTAACACCCTAACCACAAACAACACTAACCCCGTAAGAACAAACTACACTAACCCCCTAACAACAAACAACGCTAACACCCTAACAACAAAAACTACTAAACCCCAACAAGAAACAACCCTAAACCCCTAACAACAAACACTAACCCCCTAACAACAAACAACACTAAACCCCTAACAAGAAACTAACCTAACCCCGTAACAACAAACAACCCTAACCTCCTAACAACAAACAACCTTAAACCCCTAACAACAAACAACCCTAAACCCCTAACAACAAACAACACTAACACCCTAACAACAAAAACCACCAAACCCCAACAAGAAACAACACTAAACCCCTAACAACAAACACTAACCCCCTAACAACAAACAACACTAAACCCCTAACAAGAAACTAACCTAACCCTGTAACAACAAACAACCCTAACCTCCTAACAACAAACAACCTTAACCCCCTAACAACAAACAACCCTAAACCCCTAACAACAAACAATCCTAACCCCCTAACAACCAACAACGCTCACCCCATAACCACAAACAACACTAACACCCTAACCACAAACAACACTAACCCTGTAAGAACAAACAACACTAACCCCCTAACAACAAAGAACACTAACACCCTAACAACCAAAACTACTAAACCCCAACAAGAAACAACCCTAAACCCCTAACAACAAACACTAACCCCCTAACAACAAACAACCCTAACCTCCTAACAGCAAACAACCTTAAACCCCTAACAACAACCCTAAACCCCTAACAACAAACAACACTAACACCCTAACAACAAAAACCACTAAACTCCAACAAGAAACAACACTAAACCCCTAACAACAAACACTAACCCCCTAACAACAAACAACACTAAACCCCTAACAAGAAACTAACCTAACCCTGTAACAACAAACAGCCCTAACCTCCTAACAACAAACAACCTTAGACCCCTAACAACAAACAACCCTAAACCCCTAACAACAAACAACACTAACACCCTAACAACAAAAACCACCAAACCCCAACAAGAAACAACACTAAACCCCTAACAACAAACACTAACCCCCTAACAACAAACAACACTAAACCCCTAACAAGAAACTAACCTAACCCTGTAACAACAAACAACCCTAACCTCCTAACAACAAACAACCTTAACCCCCTAACAACAAACAACCCTAAACCCCTAACAACAAACAATCCTAACCCCCTAACAACCAACAACGCTCACCCCATAACCACAAACAACACTAACACCCTAACCACAAACAACACTAACCCTGTAAGAACAAACAACACTAACCCCCTAACAACAAACAACACTAACACCCTAACAACCAAAACTACTAAACCCCAACAAGAAACAACACTAAACCCCTAACAACAAACACTAACCCCCTAACAACAAACAACACTAAACCCCTAACAAGAAACTAACCTATCCCTTTAACAACAAACAACCCTAACCTCCTAACAACAAACAACCTTAAACCCCTAACAACAAACAACCCTAAACCCCTAGCAACAAAAAACACTAACACCCTAACAACAAAAACCACTAAACCCCAACAAGAAACAACACTAAACCCCTAACAACAAACACTAACCCCCTAACAACAAACAACACTAAACCCCTAACAAGAAACTAACCTAACCCTGTAACAACAAACAACCCTAACCTCCTAACAACAAACAACCTTAACCCCCTAACAACAAACAACCCTAAA
Source organism: Loxodonta africana (assembly GCF_030014295.1). Classification (NCBI taxonomy): domain Eukaryota; kingdom Metazoa; phylum Chordata; class Mammalia; order Proboscidea; family Elephantidae; genus Loxodonta; species Loxodonta africana. The sequence continues at coordinate 136,474,221 of NC_087348.1, forward strand.
CCCCTAACAACAAACAATCCTAACCCCCTAACAACCAACAACGCATACCCCCTATCCACAAACAACACTAACCCCCTAACAACAAACAACACTAACACCCTAAACACAAACAACACTAACCCCGAAAGAACAAACAACACTAACCCCCTAACCACAAACAACACTAACACCCTAACAACAAAAACTACTATACCCCAAAAAGAAACAACCCTAAACCCCTAACAACAAACACTAACCCCCTAACAACAAAAAACACTAAACCCCTTACAAGAAACTAACCCAACCCCGTAACAACAAACAACCCTAACCCCCTAACAACAAACAACCCTAAACCCCTAACAACAAACAACCCTAAGCTTCTAACAACAAACAACCCTAACCGCGTAACAAACAACAACACTAACCCCCTAACCACAAACAACACTAACACCCTAACAACAAAAACTACTAAACTCCAACAAGAAACAACCCTAAACCCCTAATAACAAACACAACCCCCTGACAACAAACAACCCTAAACCCCTAACAACAAACAACACTAACACGCTAACAACAAAAACCACTAAACCCCAACAAGAAACAACACTAAACCCGTAACAACAAACACTGACTCCCTAACAACAAACAACACTAAACCCCTAACAAGAAACTAACCTAACCCTGTAACAACAAACAACCCTAACATCCTAACAACAAACATCCTTAACCCCCTAACAACAAACAACCCTAAACCCCTAACAACAAACAATCCTAACCCCCTAACAACCAACAACGCACACCCCCTAACCACAAACAACACTAACACCCTAACCACAAACAACACTAACCCCGTAAGAACAAACTACACTAACCCCCTAACAACAAACAACGCTAACACCCTAACAACAAAAACTACTAAACCCCAACAAGAAACAACCCTAAACCCCTAACAACAAACACTAACCCCCTAACAACAAACAACACTAAACCCCTAACAAGAAACTAACCTAACCCCGTAACAACAAACAACCCTAACCTCCTAACAACAAACAACCTTAAACCCCTAACAAAAAACAACCCTAAACCCCTAACAACAAACAACACTAACACCCTAACAACAAAAACCACCAAACCCCAACAAGAAACAACACTAAACCCCTAACAACAAACACTAACCCCCTAACAACAAACAACACTAAACCCCTAACAAGAAACTAACCTAACCCTGTAACAACAAACAACCCTAACCTCCTAACAACAAACAACTTTAACCCCCTAACAACAAACAACCCTAAACCCCTAACAACAAACAATCCTAACCCCCTAACAACCAACAACGCACACCCCCTATCCACAAACAACACTAACCCCCTAACCACAAACAACACTAACACCCTAACAACAAAAACTACTATACCCCAAAAAGAAACAACCCTAAACCCCTAACAACAAACACTAACCCCCTAACAACAAAAAACACTAAACCCCTAACAAGAAACTAACCCAACCCCGTAACAACAAACAACCCTAACCCCCTAACAACAAACAACCCTAAACCCCTAACAACAAACAACCCTAAGCTTCTAACAACAAACAACCCTAACCGCCAAACAAACAACAACACTAACCCCCTAACCACAAACAACACTAACACCCTAACAACAAAAACTACTAAACTCCAACAAGAAACAACCCTAAACCCCTAATAACAAACACAACCCCCTGACAACAAACAACCCTAAACCCCTAACAACAAACAACACTAACACGCTAACAACAAAAACCACTAAACCCCAAAAGAAACAACACTAAACCCGTAACAACAAACACTAACTCCCTAACAACAAACAACACTAAACCCCTAACAAGAAACCAACCTAACCCTGTAACAACAAACAACCCTAACATCCTAACAACAAACATCCTTAACCCCCTAACAACAAACAACCCTAAACCCCTAACAACAAACAATCCTAACCCCCTAACAACCAACAACGCACACCCCCTAACCACAAACAACACTAACACCCTAACCACAAACAACACTAACCCCGTAAGAACAAACTACACTAACCCCCTAACAACAAACAACGCTAACACCCTAACAACAAAAACTACTAAACCCCAACAAGAAACAACCCTAAACCCCTAACAACAAACACTAACCCCCTAACAACAAACAACACTAAACCCCTAACAAGAAACTAACCTAACCCCGTAACAACAAACAACCCTAACCTCCTAACAACAAACAACCTTAAACCCCTAACAACAAACAACCCTAAACCCCTAACAACAAACAACACTAACACCCTAACAACAAAAACCACCAAACCCCAACAAGAAACAACACTAAACCCCTAACAACAAACACTAACCCCCTAACAACAAACAACACTAAACCCCTAACAAGAAACTAACCTAACCCTGTAACAACAAACAACCCTAACCTCCTAACAACAAACAACCTTAACCCCCTAACAACAAACAACCCTAAACCCCTAACAACAAACAATCCTAACCCCCTAACAACCAACAACGCTCACCCCATAACCACAAACAACACTAACACCCTAACCACAAACAACACTAACCCTGTAAGAACAAACAACACTAACCCCCTAACAACAAACAACACTAACACCCTAACAACCAAAACTACTAAACCCCAACAAGAAACAACACTAAACCCCTAACAACAAACACTAACCCCCTAACAACAAACAACACTAAACCCCTAACAAGAAACTAACCTATCCCTTTAACAACAAACAACCTTAAACCCCTAACAACAAACAACCCTAAACCCCTAGCAACAAAAAACACTAACACCCTAACAACAAAAAACACTAAACCCCAACAAGAAACAACACTAAACCCCTAACAACAAACACTAACCCCCTAACAACAAACAACACTAAACCCCTAACAAGAAACTAACCTAACCCTGTAACAACAAACAACCCTAACCTCCTAACAACAAACAACCTTAACCCCCTAACAACAAACAACCCTAAACCCCTAACAACAAACAATCCTAACCCCCTAACAACCAACAACGCATACCCCCTATCCACAAACAACACTAACCCCCTAACAACAAACAACACTAACACCCTAAACACAAACAACACTAACCCCGAAAGAACAAACAACACTAACCCCCTAACCACAAACAACACTAACACCCTAACAACAAAAACTACTATACCCCAAAAAGAAACAACCCTAAACCCCTAACAACAAACACTAACCCCCTAACAACAAAAAACACTAAACCCCTAACAAGAAACTAACCCAACCCCGTAACAACAAACAACCCTAACCCCCTAACAACAAACAACCCTAAACCCCTAACAACAAACAACCCTAAGCTTCTAACAACAAACAACCCTAACCGCGTAACAAACAACAACACTAACCCCCTAACCACAAACAACACTAACACCCTAACAACAAAAACTACTAAACTCCAACAAGAAACAACCCTAAACCCCTAATAACAAACACAACCCCCTGACAACAAACAACCCTAAACCCCTAACAACAAACAACACTAACACGCTAACAACAAAAACCACTAAACCCCAACAAGAAACAACACTAAACCCTTAACAACAAACACTGACTCCCTAACAACAAACAACACTAAACCCCTAACAAGAAACTAACCTAACCCTGTAACAACAAACAACCCTAACATCCTAACAACAAACATCCTTAACCCCCTAACAACAAACAACCCTAAACCCCTAACAACAAACAATCCTAACCCCCTAACAACCAACAACGCACACCCCCTAACCACAAACAACACTAACACCCTAACCACAAACAACACTAACCCCGTAAGAACAAACTACACTAACCCCCTAACAACAAACAACGCTAACACCCTAACAACAAAAACTACTAAACCCCAACAAGAAACAACCCTAAACCCCTAACAACAAACACTAACCCCCTAACAACAAACAACACTAAACCCCTAACAAGAAACTAACCTAACCCCGTAACAACAAACAACCCTAACCTCCTAACAACAAACAACCTTAAACCCCTAACAACAAACAACCCTAAACCCCTAACAACAAACAACACTAACACCCTAACAACAAAAACCACCAAACCCCAACAAGAAACAACACTAAACCCCTAACAACAAACACTAACCCCCTAACAACAAACAACACTAAACCCCTAACAAGAAACTAACCTAACCCTGTAACAACAAACAACCCTAACCTCCTAACAACAAACAACCTTAACCCCCTAACAACAAACAACCCTAAACCCCTAACAACAAACAATCCTAACCCCCTAACAACCAACAACGCACACCTCCTATCCACAAACAACACTAACCCCCTAACCACAAACAACACTAACACCCTAACAACAAAAACTACTATACCCCAAAAAGAAACAACCCTAAACCCCTAACAACAAACACTAACCCCCTAACAACAAAAAACACTAAACCCCTAACAAGAAACTAACCCAACCCCGTAACAACAAACAACCCTAACCCCCTAACAACAAACAACCCTAAACCCCTAACAACAAACAACCCTAAGCTTCTAACAACAAACAACCCTAACCGCCAAACAAACAACAACACTAACCCCCTAACCACAAACAACACTAACACCCTAACAACAAAAACTACTAAACTCCAACAAGAAACAACCCTAAACCCCTAATAACAAACACAACCCCCTGACAACAAACAACCCTAAACCCCTAACAACAAACAACACTAACACGCTAACAACAAAAACCACTAAACCCCAACAAGAAACAACACTAAACCCGTAACAACAAACACTAACTCCCTAACAACAAACAACACTAAACCCCTAACAAGAAACCAACCTAACCCTGTAACAACAAACAACCCTAACATCCTAACAACAAACATCCTTAACCCCCTAACAACAAACAACCCTAAACCCCTAACAACAAACAATCCTAACCCCCTAACAACCAACAACGCACACCCCCTAACCACAAACAACACTAACACCCTAACCACAAACAACACTAACCCCGTAAGGACAAACTACACTAACCCCCTAACAACAAACAACGCTAACACCCTAACAACAAAAACTACTAAACCCCAACAAGAAACAACCCTAAACCCCTAACAACAAACACTAACCCCCTAACAACAAACAACACTAAACCCCTAACAAGAAACTAACCTAACCCCGTAACAACAAACAACCCTAACCTCCTAACAACAAACAACCTTAAACCCCTAACAACAAACAACCCTAAACCCCTAACAACAAACAACACTAACACCCTAACAACAAAAACCACCAAACCCCAACAAGAAACAACACTAAACCCCTAACAACAAACACTAACCCCCTAACAACAAACAACACTAAACCCCTAACAAGAAACTAACCTAACCCTGTAACAACAAACAACCCTAACCTCCTAACAACAAACAACCTTAACCCCCTAACAACAAACAACCCTAAACCCCTAACAACAAACAATCCTAACCCCCTAACAACCAACAACGCTCACCCCATAACCACAAACAACACTAACACCCTAACCACAAAAACACTAACCCTGTAAGAACAAACAACACTAACCCCCTAACAACAAACAACCTTAAACCCCTAACAACAAACAACACTAAACCCCTAACAACAAACAACACTAACACCCTAACAACAAAAACCACTAAACCCCAACAAGAAACAACACTAAACCCCTAACAACAAACACTAACCCTCTAACAACAAACAACACTAAACCCCTAACAAGAAACTAACCTAAACCTGTAACAACAAACAACCCTAACCTCCTAACAACAAACAAACCTAACCCCCAACAAACAACAACACTAACCCCCTAACCACAAACAACACTAACACCCTAACAACAAAAACTACTAAACCCCAAAAAGAAGCAAACCTAAACCCCTAACAACAAACACTAACCCCCAACAACAAACAACACTAAACCCCTAACAAGAAACTAACCTAACCCTGTAACAACAAACAACCCTAACCTCCAAACAACAAACAACCTTAAACCCCTAACAACAAACAACCCTAAACCCCTAACAACAAACAATCCTAACCCCCTAACAACCAACAACGCACACCCCCTAACCACAAACAACACTAACACCCTAACCACAAACAACACTAACCCCGTAAGAACAAACAACACTAATCCCCTAACAACAAAGAACACTAACACCCTAACAACAAAAACTACTAAACCCCAACAAGAAACAACCCTAAACCCCTAACAAGAAACACTAACCCCCTAACAACAAACAACCCTAACCTCCTAACAGCAAACAACCTTAAACCCCTAACAACAAACAACCCTAAACCCCTAACAACAAACAACACTAACACCCTAACAACAAAAACCACTAAACTCCAACAAGAAACAACACTAAACCCCTAACAACAAACACTAACCCCCTAACAACAAACAACACTAAACCCCTAACAAGAAACTAACCTAACCCTGTAACAACAAACAGCCCTAACCTCCTAACAACAAACAACCTTAGACCCCTAACAACAAGCAACCCTAAACCCCTAACAACAAACAACACTAACACCCTAACAACAAAAACCACCAAACCCCAACAAGAAACAACACTAAACCCCTAACAACAAACACTAACCCCCTAACAACAAACAACACTAAACCCCTAACAAGAAACTAACCTAACCCTGTAACAACAAACAACCCTAACCTCCTAACAACAAACAACCTTAACCCCCTAACAACAAACAACCCTAAACCCCTAACAACAAACAATCCTAACCCCCTAACAACCAACAACGCTCACCCCATAACCACAAACAACACTAACACCCTAACCACAAACAACACTAACCCTGTAAGAACAAACAACACTAACCCCCTAACAACAAACAACACTAACACCCTAACAACCAAAACTACTAAACCCCAACAAGAAACAACACTAAACCCCTAACAACAAACACTAACCCCCTAACAACAAACAACACTAAACCCCTAACAAGAAACTAACCTATCCCTTTAACAACAAACAACCCTAACCTCCTAACAACAAACAACCTTAAACCCCTAACAACAAACAACCCTAAACCCCTAGCAACAAAAAACACTAACACCCTAACAACAAAAACCACTAAACCCCAACAAGAAACAACACTAAACCCCTAACAACAAACACTAACCCCCTAACAACAAACAACACTAAACCCCTAACAAGAAACTAACCTAACCCTGTAACAACAAACAACCCTAACCTCCTAACAACAAACAACCTTAACCCCCTAACAACAAACAACCCTAAACCCCTAACAACAAACAATCCTAACCCCCTAACAACCAACAACGCATACCCCCTATCCACAAACAACACTAACCCCCTAACAACAAACAACACTAACACCCTAAACACAAACAACACTAACCCCGAAAGAACAAACAACACTAACCCCCTAACCACAAACAACACTAACACCCTAACAACAAAAACTACTATACCCCAAAAAGAAACAACCCTAAACCCCTAACAACAAACACTAACCCCCTAACAACAAAAAACACTAAACCCCTAACAAGAAACTAACCCAACCCCGTAACAACAAACAACCCTAACCCCCTAACAACAAGCAACCCTAAACCCCTAACAACAAACAACGCTAAGCTTCTAACAACAAACAACCCTAACCGCCAAACAAACAACAACACTAACCCCCTAACCACAAACAACACTAACACCCTAACAACAAAAACTACTAAACTCCAACAAGAAACAACCCTAAACCCCTAATAACAAACACAACCCCCTGACAACAAACAACCCTAAACCCCTAACAACAAACAACACTAACACGCTAACAACAAAAACCACTAAACCCCAACAAGAAACAACACTAAACCCGTAACAACAAACACTAACTCCCTAACAACAAACAACACTAAACCCCTAACAAGAAACCAACCTAACCCTGTAACAACAAACAACCCTAACATCCTAACAACAAACATCCTTAACCCCCTAACAACAAACAACCCTAAACCCCTAACAACAAACAATCCTAACCCCCTAACAACCAACAACGCACACCCCCTAACCACAAACAACACTAACACCCTAACCACAAACAACACTAACCCCGTAAGAACAAACTACACTAACCCCCTAACAACAAACAACGCTAACACCCTAACAACAAAAACTACTAAACCCCAACAAGAAACAACCCTAAACCCCTAACAACAAACACTAACCCCCTAACAACAAACAACACTAAACCCCTAACAAGAAACTAACCTAACCCCGTAACAACAAACAACCCTAACCTCCTAACAACAAACAACCTTAAACCCCTAACAAAAAACAACCCTAAACCCCTAACAACAAACAACACTAACACCCTAACAACAAAAACCACCAAACCCCAACAAGAAACAACACTAAACCCCTAACAACAAACACTAACCCCCTAACAACAAACAACACTAAACCCCTAACAAGAAACTAACCTAACCCTGTAACAACAAACAACCCTAACCTCCTAACAACAAACAACCTTAACCCCCTAACAACAAACAACCCTAAACCCCTAACAACAAACAATCCTAACCCCCTAACAACCAACAACGCACACCCCCTATCCACAAACAACACTAACCCCCTAACCACAAACAACACTAACACTCTAACAACAAAAACTACTATACCCCAAAAAGAAACAACCCTAAACCCCTAACAACAAACACTAACCCCCTAACAACAAAAAACACTAAACCCCTAACAAGAAACTAACCCAACCCCGTAACAACAAACAACCCTAACCCCCTAACAACAAACAACCCTAAACCCCTAACAACAAACAACCCTAAGCTTCTAACAACAAACAACCCTAACCGCCAAACAAACAACAACACTAACCCCCTAACCACAAACAACACTAACACCCTAACAACAAAAACTACTAAACTCCAACAAGAAACAACCCTAAACCCCTAATAACAAACACAACCCCCTGACAACAAACAACCCTAAACCCCTAACAACAAACAACACTAACACGCTAACAACAAAAACCACTAAACCCCAAAAGAAACAACACTAAACCCGTAACAACAAACACTAACTCCCTAACAACAAACAACACTAAACCCCTAACAAGAAACCAACCTAACCATGTAACAACAAACAACCCTAACATCCTAACAACAAACATCCTTAACCCCCTAACAACAAACAACCCTAAACCCCTAACAACAAACAATCCTAACCCCCTAACAACCAACAACGCACACCCCCTAACCACAAACAACACTAACACCCTAACCACAAACAACACTAACCCCGTAAGAACAAACTACACTAACCCCCTAACAACAAACAACGCTAACACCCTAACAACAAAAACTACTAAACCCCAACAAGAAACAACCCTAAACCCCTAACAACAAACACTAACCCCCTAACAACAAACAACACTAAACCCCTAACAAGAAACTAACCTAACCCCGTAACAACAAACAACCCTAACCTCCTAACAACAAACAACCTTAAACCCCTAACAACAAACAACCCTAAACCCCTAACAACAAACAACACTAACACCCTAACAACAAAAACCACCAAACCCCAACAAGAAACAACACTAAACCCCTAACAACAAACACTAACCCCCTAACAACAAACAACACTAAACCCCTAACAAGAAACTAACCTAACCCTGTAACAACAAACAACCCTAACCTCCTAACAACAAACAACCTTAACCCCCTAACAACAAACAACCCTAAACCCCTAACAACAAACAATCCTAACCCCCTAACAACCAACAACGCTCACCCCATAACCACAAACAACACTAACACCCTAACCACAAACAACACTAACCCTGTAAGAACAAACAACACTAACCCCCTAACAACAAACAACACTAACACCCTAACAACCAAAACTACTAAACCCCAACAAGAAACAACACTAAACCCCTAACAACAAACACTAACCCCCTAACAACAAACAACACTAAACCCCTAACAAGAAACTAACCTATCCCTTTAACAACAAACAACCTTAAACCCCTAACAACAAACAACCCTAAACCCCTAGCAACAAAAAACACTAACACCCTAACAACAAAAAACACTAAACCCCAACAAGAAACAACACTAAACCCCTAACAACAAACACTAACCCCCTAACAACAAACAACACTAAACCCCTAACAAGAAACTAACCTAACCCTGTAACAACAAACAACCCTAACCTCCTAACAACAAACAACCTTAACCCCCTAACAACAAACAACCCTAAACCCCTAACAACAAACAATCCTAACCCCCTAACAACCAACAACGCATACCCCCTATCCACAAACAACACTAACCCCCTAACAACAAACAACACTAACACCCTAAACACAAACAACACTAACCCCGAAAGAACAAACAACACTAACCCCCTAACCACAAACAACACTAACACCCTAACAACAAAAACTACTATACCCCAAAAAGAAACAACCCTAAACCCCTAACAACAAACACTAACCCCCTAACAACAAAAAACACTAAACCCCTAACAAGAAACTAACCCAACCCCGTAACAACAAACAACCCTAACCCCCTAACAACAAACAACCCTAAACCCCTAACAACAAACAACCCTAAGCTTCTAACAACAAACAACCCTAACCGCGTAACAAACAACAACACTAACCCCCTAACCACAAACAACACTAACACCCTAACAACAAAAACTACTAAACTCCAACAAGAAACAACCCTAAACCCCTAATAACAAACACAACCCCCTGACAACAAACAACCCTAAACCCCTAACAACAAACAACACTAACACGCTAACAACAAAAACCACTAAACCCCAACAAGAAACAACACTAAACCCGTAACAACAAACACTGACTCCCTAACAACAAACAACACTAAACCCCTAACAAGAAACTAACCTAACCCTGTAACAACAAACAACCCTAACATCCTAACAACAAACATCCTTAACCCCCTAACAACAAACAACCCTAAACCCCTAACAACAAACAATCCTAACCCCCTAACAACCAACAACGCACACCCCCTAACCACAAACAACACTAACACCCTAACCACAAACAACACTAACCCCGTAAGAACAAACTACACTAACCCCCTAACAACAAACAACGCTAACACCCTAACAACAAAAACTACTAAACCCCAACAAGAAACAACCCTAAACCCCTAACAACAAACACTAACCCCCTAACAACAAACAACACTAAACCCCTAACAAGAAACTAACCTAACCCCGTAACAACAAACAACCCTAACCTCCTAACAACAAACAACCTTAAACCCCTAACAACAAACAACCCTAAACCCCTAACAACAAACAACACTAACACCCTAACAACAAAAACCACCAAACCCCAACAAGAAACAACACTAAACCCCTAACAACAAACACTAACCCCCTAACAACAAACAACACTAAACCCCTAACAAGAAACTAACCTAACCCTGTAACAACAAACAACCCTAACCTCCTAACAACAAACAACCTTAACCCCCTAACAACAAACAACCCTAAACCCCTAACAACAAACAATCCTAACCCCCTAACAACCAACAACGCACACCCCCTATCCACAAACAACACTAACCCCCTAACCACAAACAACACTAACACCCTAACAACAAAAACTACTAAACCCCAAAAAGAAACAACCCTAAACCCCTAACAACAAACACTAACCCCCTAACAACAAAAAACACTAAACCCCTAACAAGAAACTAACCCAACCCCGTAACAACAAACAACCCTAACCCCCTAACAACAAACAACCCTAAACCCCTAACAACAAACAACCCTAAGCTTCTAACAACAAACAACCCTAACCGCCAAACAAACAACAACACTAACCCCCTAACCACAAACAACACTAACACCCTAACAACAAAAACTACTAAACTCCAACAAGAAACAACCCTAAACCCCTAATAACAAACACAACCCCCTGACAACAAACAACCCTAAACCCCTAACAACAAACAACACTAACACGCTAACAACAAAAACCACTAAACCCCAACAAGAAACAACACTAAACCCGTAACAACAAACACTAACTCCCTAACAACAAACAACACTAAACCCCTAACAAGAAACCAACCTAACCCTGTAACAACAAACAACCCTAACATCCTAACAACAAACATCCTTAACCCCCTAACAACAAACAACCCTAAACCCCTAACAACAAACAATCCTAACCCCCTAACAACCAACAACGCACACCCCCTAACCACAAACAACACTAACACCCTAACCACAAACAACACTAACCCCGTAAGAACAAACTACACTAACCCCCTAACAACAAACAACGCTAACACCCTAACAACAAAAACTACTAAACCCCAACAAGAAACAACCCTAAACCCCTAACAACAAACACTAACCCCCTAACAACAAACAACACTAAACCCCTAACAAGAAACTAACCTAACCCCGTAACAACAAACAACCCTAACCTCCTAACAACAAACAACCTTAAACCCCTAACAACAAACAACCCTAAACCCCTAACAACAAACAACACTAACACCCTAACAACAAAAACCACCAAACCCCAACAAGAAACAACACTAAACCCCTAACAACAAACACTAACCCCTAACAACAAACAACACTAAACCCCTAACAAGAAACTAACCTAACCCTGTAACAACAAACAACCCTAACCTCCTAACAACAAACAACCTTAACCCCCTAACAACAAACAACCCTAAACCCCTAACAACAAACAATCCTAACCCCCTAACAACCAACAACGCTCACCCCAAAACCACAAACAACACTAACACCCTAACCACAAACAACACTAACCCTGTAAGAACAAACAACACTAACCCCCTAACAACAAACAACACTAACACCCTAACAACCAAAACTACTAAACCCCAACAAGAAACAACACTAAACCCCTAACAACAAACACTAACCCCCTAACAACAAACAACACTAAACCCCTAACAAGAAACTAACCTATCCCTTTAACAACAAACAACATTAAACCCCTAACAACAAACAACCCTAAACCCCTAGCAACAAAAAACACTAACACCCTAACAACAAAAAACACTAAACCCCAACAAGAAACAACACTAAACCCCTAACAACAAACACTAACCCCCTAACAACAAACAACACTAAACCCATAACAAGAAACTAACCTAACCCTGTAACAACAAACAACCCTAACCTCCTAACAACAAACAACCTTAACCCCCTAACAACAAACAACCCTAAACCCCTAACAACAAACAATCCTAACCCCCTAACAACCAACAACGCACACCCCCTATCCACAAACAACACTAACCCCCTAACAACAAACAACACTAACACCCTAAACACAAACAACACTAACCCCGAAAGAACAAACAACACTAACCCCCTAACCACAAACAACACTAACACCCTAACAACAAAAACTACTATACCCCAAAAAGAAACAACCCTAAACCCCTAACAACAAACACTAACCCCCTAACAACAAAAAACACTAAACCCCTAACAAGAAACTAACCCAACCCCGTAACAACAAACAACCCTAACCCCCTAACAACAAACAACCCTAAACCCCTAACAACAAACAACCCTAAGCTTCTAACAACAAACAACCCTAACCGCGTAACAAACAACAACACTAACCCCCTAAACACAAACAACACTAACACCCTAACAACAAAAACTACTAAACTCCAACAAGAAACAACCCTAAACCCCTAATAACAAACACAACCCCCTGACAACAAACAACCCTAAACCCCTAACAACAAACAACACTAACACGCTAACAACAAAAACCACTAAACCCCAACAAGAAACAACACTAAACCCGTAACAACAAACACTAACTCCCTAACAACAAACAACACTAAACCCCTAACAAGAAACTAACCTAACCCTGTAACAACAAACAACCCTAACATCCTAACAACAAACATCCTTAACCCCCTAACAACAAACAACCCTAAACCCCTAACAACAAACAATCCTAACCCCCTAACAACCAACAACGCACACCCCCTAACCAAAAACAACACTAACACCCTAACCACAAACAACACTAACCCCGTAAGAACAAACTACACTAACCCCCTAACAACAAACAACGCTAACACCCTAACAACAAAAACTACTAAACCCCAACAAGAAACAACCCTAAACCCCTAACAACAAACACTAACCCCCTAACAACAAACAACACTAAACCCCTAACAAGAAACTAACCTAACCCCGTAACAACAAACAACCCTAACCTCCTAACAACAAACAACCTTAAACCCCTAACAACAAACAACCCTAAACCCCTAACAACAAACAACACTAACACCCTAACAACAAAAACCACCAAACCCCAACAAGAAACAACACTAAACCCCTAACAACAAACACTAACCCCCTAACAACAAACAACACTAAACCCCTAACAAGAAACTAACCTAACCCTGTAACAACAAACAACCCTAACCTCCTAACAACAAACCACCTTAACCCCCTAACAACAAACAACCCTAAACCCCTAACAACAAACAATCCTAACCCCCTAACAACCAACAACGCTCACCCCATAACCACAAACAACACTAACACCCTAACCACAAACAACACTAACCCTGTAAGAACAAACAACACTAACCCCCTAACAACAAACAACGCTAACACCCTAACAACAAAAACTACTAAACCCCAACAAGAAACAACCCTAAACCCCTAACAACAAACACTAACCCCCTAACAACAAACAACACTAAACCCCTAACAAGAAACTAACCTAACCCCGTAACAACAAACAACCCTAACCTCCTAACAACAAACAACCTTAAACCCCTAACAACAAACAACCCTAAACCCCTAACAACGAACAACACTCACACCCTAACAACAAAAACCACCAAACCCCAACAAGAAACAACACTAAACCCCTAACAACAAACACTATCCCCCTAACAACAAACAACACTAAACCCCTAACAAGAAACTAACCTAACCCTGTAACAACAAACAACCCT
The DNA here is from genome assembly GCF_030014295.1 of Loxodonta africana. Lineage (NCBI taxonomy): Eukaryota > Metazoa > Chordata > Mammalia > Proboscidea > Elephantidae > Loxodonta > Loxodonta africana. The sequence continues at coordinate 136,489,299 of NC_087348.1, forward strand.
AACCTCCTAACAACAAACAACCTTAACCCCCTAACAACAAACAACCCTAAACCCCTAACAACAAACAATCCTAACCCCCTAACAACCAACAACGCACACCCCCTATCCACAAACAACACTAACCCCCTAACAACAAACAACACTAACACCCTAAACACAAACAACACTAACCCCGTAAGAACAAACAACACTAATCCCCTAACAACAAAGAACACTAACACCCTAACAACAAAAACTACTAAACCCCAACAAGAAACAACCCTAAACCCCTAACAAGAAACACTAACCCCCTAACAACAAACAACCCTAACCTCCTAACAGCAAACAACCTTAAACCCCTAACAACAAACAACCCTAAACCCCTAACAACAAACAACACTAACACCCTAACAACAAAAACCACTAAACTCCAACAAGAAACAACACTAAACCCCTAACAACAAACACTAACCCCCTAACAACAAACAACACTAAACCCCTAACAAGAAACTAACCTAACCCTGTAACAACAAACAGCCCTAACCTCCTAACAACAAACAACCTTAGACCCCTAACAACAAGCAACCCTAAACCCCTAACAACAAACAACACTAACACCCTAACAACAAAAACCACCAAACCCCAACAAGAAACAACACTAAACCCCTAACAACAAACACTAACCCCCTAACAACAAACAACACTAAACCCCTAACAAGAAACTAACCTAACCCTGTAACAACAAACAACCCTAACCTCCTAACAACAAACAACCTTAACCCCCTAACAACAAACAACCCTAAACCCCTAACAACAAACAATCCTAACCCCCTAACAACCAACAACGCTCACCCCATAACCACAAACAACACTAACACCCTAACCACAAACAACACTAACCCTGTAAGAACAAACAACACTAACCCCCTAACAACAAACAACACTAACACCCTAACAACCAAAACTACTAAACCCCAACAAGAAACAACACTAAACCCCTAACAACAAACACTAACCCCCTAACAACAAACAACACTAAACCCCTAACAAGAAACTAACCTATCCCTTTAACAACAAACAACCCTAACCTCCTAACAACAAACAACCTTAAACCCCTAACAACAAACAACCCTAAACCCCTAGCAACAAAAAACACTAACACCCTAACAACAAAAACCACTAAACCCCAACAAGAAACAACACTAAACCCCTAACAACAAACACTAACCCCCTAACAACAAACAACACTAAACCCCTAACAAGAAACTAACCTAACCCTGTAACAACAAACAACCCTAACCTCCTAACAACAAACAACCTTAACCCCCTAACAACAAACAACCCTAAACCCCTAACAACAAACAATCCTAACCCCCTAACAACCAACAACGCATACCCCCTATCCACAAACAACACTAACCCCCTAACAACAAACAACACTAACACCCTAAACACAAACAACACTAACCCCGAAAGAACAAACAACACTAACCCCCTAACCACAAACAACACTAACACCCTAACAACAAAAACTACTATACCCCAAAAAGAAACAACCCTAAACCCCTAACAACAAACACTAACCCCCTAACAACAAAAAACACTAAACCCCTAACAAGAAACTAACCCAACCCCGTAACAACAAACAACCCTAACCCCCTAACAACAAGCAACCCTAAACCCCTAACAACAAACAACGCTAAGCTTCTAACAACAAACAACCCTAACCGCCAAACAAACAACAACACTAACCCCCTAACCACAAACAACACTAACACCCTAACAACAAAAACTACTAAACTCCAACAAGAAACAACCCTAAACCCCTAATAACAAACACAACCCCCTGACAACAAACAACCCTAAACCCCTAACAACAAACAACACTAACACGCTAACAACAAAAACCACTAAACCCCAACAAGAAACAACACTAAACCCGTAACAACAAACACTAACTCCCTAACAACAAACAACACTAAACCCCTAACAAGAAACCAACCTAACCCTGTAACAACAAACAACCCTAACATCCTAACAACAAACATCCTTAACCCCCTAACAACAAACAACCCTAAACCCCTAACAACAAACAATCCTAACCCCCTAACAACCAACAACGCACACCCCCTAACCACAAACAACACTAACACCCTAACCACAAACAACACTAACCCCGTAAGAACAAACTACACTAACCCCCTAACAACAAACAACGCTAACACCCTAACAACAAAAACTACTAAACCCCAACAAGAAACAACCCTAAACCCCTAACAACAAACACTAACCCCCTAACAACAAACAACACTAAACCCCTAACAAGAAACTAACCTAACCCCGTAACAACAAACAACCCTAACCTCCTAACAACAAACAACCTTAAACCCCTAACAAAAAACAACCCTAAACCCCTAACAACAAACAACACTAACACCCTAACAACAAAAACCACCAAACCCCAACAAGAAACAACACTAAACCCCTAACAACAAACACTAACCCCCTAACAACAAACAACACTAAACCCCTAACAAGAAACTAACCTAACCCTGTAACAACAAACAACCCTAACCTCCTAACAACAAACAACCTTAACCCCCTAACAACAAACAACCCTAAACCCCTAACAACAAACAATCCTAACCCCCTAACAACCAACAACGCACACCCCCTATCCACAAACAACACTAACCCCCTAACCACAAACAACACTAACACTCTAACAACAAAAACTACTATACCCCAAAAAGAAACAACCCTAAACCCCTAACAACAAACACTAACCCCCTAACAACAAAAAACACTAAACCCCTAACAAGAAACTAACCCAACCCCGTAACAACAAACAACCCTAACCCCCTAACAACAAACAACCCTAAACCCCTAACAACAAACAACCCTAAGCTTCTAACAACAAACAACCCTAACCGCCAAACAAACAACAACACTAACCCCCTAACCACAAACAACACTAACACCCTAACAACAAAAACTACTAAACTCCAACAAGAAACAACCCTAAACCCCTAATAACAAACACAACCCCCTGACAACAAACAACCCTAAACCCCTAACAACAAACAACACTAACACGCTAACAACAAAAACCACTAAACCCCAAAAGAAACAACACTAAACCCGTAACAACAAACACTAACTCCCTAACAACAAACAACACTAAACCCCTAACAAGAAACCAACCTAACCATGTAACAACAAACAACCCTAACATCCTAACAACAAACATCCTTAACCCCCTAACAACAAACAACCCTAAACCCCTAACAACAAACAATCCTAACCCCCTAACAACCAACAACGCACACCCCCTAACCACAAACAACACTAACACCCTAACCACAAACAACACTAACCCCGTAAGAACAAACTACACTAACCCCCTAACAACAAACAACGCTAACACCCTAACAACAAAAACTACTAAACCCCAACAAGAAACAACCCTAAACCCCTAACAACAAACACTAACCCCCTAACAACAAACAACACTAAACCCCTAACAAGAAACTAACCTAACCCCGTAACAACAAACAACCCTAACCTCCTAACAACAAACAACCTTAAACCCCTAACAACAAACAACCCTAAACCCCTAACAACAAACAACACTAACACCCTAACAACAAAAACCACCAAACCCCAACAAGAAACAACACTAAACCCCTAACAACAAACACTAACCCCCTAACAACAAACAACACTAAACCCCTAACAAGAAACTAACCTAACCCTGTAACAACAAACAACCCTAACCTCCTAACAACAAACAACCTTAACCCCCTAACAACAAACAACCCTAAACCCCTAACAACAAACAATCCTAACCCCCTAACAACCAACAACGCTCACCCCATAACCACAAACAACACTAACACCCTAACCACAAACAACACTAACCCTGTAAGAACAAACAACACTAACCCCCTAACAACAAACAACACTAACACCCTAACAACCAAAACTACTAAACCCCAACAAGAAACAACACTAAACCCCTAACAACAAACACTAACCCCCTAACAACAAACAACACTAAACCCCTAACAAGAAACTAACCTATCCCTTTAACAACAAACAACCTTAAACCCCTAACAACAAACAACCCTAAACCCCTAGCAACAAAAAACACTAACACCCTAACAACAAAAAACACTAAACCCCAACAAGAAACAACACTAAACCCCTAACAACAAACACTAACCCCCTAACAACAAACAACACTAAACCCCTAACAAGAAACTAACCTAACCCTGTAACAACAAACAACCCTAACCTCCTAACAACAAACAACCTTAACCCCCTAACAACAAACAACCCTAAACCCCTAACAACAAACAATCCTAACCCCCTAACAACCAACAACGCATACCCCCTATCCACAAACAACACTAACCCCCTAACAACAAACAACACTAACACCCTAAACACAAACAACACTAACCCCGAAAGAACAAACAACACTAACCCCCTAACCACAAACAACACTAACACCCTAACAACAAAAACTACTATACCCCAAAAAGAAACAACCCTAAACCCCTAACAACAAACACTAACCCCCTAACAACAAAAAACACTAAACCCCTAACAAGAAACTAACCCAACCCCGTAACAACAAACAACCCTAACCCCCTAACAACAAACAACCCTAAACCCCTAACAACAAACAACCCTAAGCTTCTAACAACAAACAACCCTAACCGCGTAACAAACAACAACACTAACCCCCTAACCACAAACAACACTAACACCCTAACAACAAAAACTACTAAACTCCAACAAGAAACAACCCTAAACCCCTAATAACAAACACAACCCCCTGACAACAAACAACCCTAAACCCCTAACAACAAACAACACTAACACGCTAACAACAAAAACCACTAAACCCCAACAAGAAACAACACTAAACCCGTAACAACAAACACTGACTCCCTAACAACAAACAACACTAAACCCCTAACAAGAAACTAACCTAACCCTGTAACAACAAACAACCCTAACATCCTAACAACAAACATCCTTAACCCCCTAACAACAAACAACCCTAAACCCCTAACAACAAACAATCCTAACCCCCTAACAACCAACAACGCACACCCCCTAACCACAAACAACACTAACACCCTAACCACAAACAACACTAACCCCGTAAGAACAAACTACACTAACCCCCTAACAACAAACAACGCTAACACCCTAACAACAAAAACTACTAAACCCCAACAAGAAACAACCCTAAACCCCTAACAACAAACACTAACCCCCTAACAACAAACAACACTAAACCCCTAACAAGAAACTAACCTAACCCCGTAACAACAAACAACCCTAACCTCCTAACAACAAACAACCTTAAACCCCTAACAACAAACAACCCTAAACCCCTAACAACAAACAACACTAACACCCTAACAACAAAAACCACCAAACCCCAACAAGAAACAACACTAAACCCCTAACAACAAACACTAACCCCCTAACAACAAACAACACTAAACCCCTAACAAGAAACTAACCTAACCCTGTAACAACAAACAACCCTAACCTCCTAACAACAAACAACCTTAACCCCCTAACAACAAACAACCCTAAACCCCTAACAACAAACAATCCTAACCCCCTAACAACCAACAACGCACACCCCCTATCCACAAACAACACTAACCCCCTAACCACAAACAACACTAACACCCTAACAACAAAAACTACTAAACCCCAAAAAGAAACAACCCTAAACCCCTAACAACAAACACTAACCCCCTAACAACAAAAAACACTAAACCCCTAACAAGAAACTAACCCAACCCCGTAACAACAAACAACCCTAACCCCCTAACAACAAACAACCCTAAACCCCTAACAACAAACAACCCTAAGCTTCTAACAACAAACAACCCTAACCGCCAAACAAACAACAACACTAACCCCCTAACCACAAACAACACTAACACCCTAACAACAAAAACTACTAAACTCCAACAAGAAACAACCCTAAACCCCTAATAACAAACACAACCCCCTGACAACAAACAACCCTAAACCCCTAACAACAAACAACACTAACACGCTAACAACAAAAACCACTAAACCCCAACAAGAAACAACACTAAACCCGTAACAACAAACACTAACTCCCTAACAACAAACAACACTAAACCCCTAACAAGAAACCAACCTAACCCTGTAACAACAAACAACCCTAACATCCTAACAACAAACATCCTTAACCCCCTAACAACAAACAACCCTAAACCCCTAACAACAAACAATCCTAACCCCCTAACAACCAACAACGCACACCCCCTAACCACAAACAACACTAACACCCTAACCACAAACAACACTAACCCCGTAAGAACAAACTACACTAACCCCCTAACAACAAACAACGCTAACACCCTAACAACAAAAACTACTAAACCCCAACAAGAAACAACCCTAAACCCCTAACAACAAACACTAACCCCCTAACAACAAACAACACTAAACCCCTAACAAGAAACTAACCTAACCCCGTAACAACAAACAACCCTAACCTCCTAACAACAAACAACCTTAAACCCCTAACAACAAACAACCCTAAACCCCTAACAACAAACAACACTAACACCCTAACAACAAAAACCACCAAACCCCAACAAGAAACAACACTAAACCCCTAACAACAAACACTAACCCCCTAACAACAAACAACACTAAACCCCTAACAAGAAACTAACCTAACCCTGTAACAACAAACAACCCTAACCTCCTAACAACAAACAACCTTAACCCCCTAACAACAAACAACCCTAAACCCCTAACAACAAACAATCCTAACCCCCTAACAACCAACAACGCTCACCCCAAAACCACAAACAACACTAACACCCTAACCACAAACAACACTAACCCTGTAAGAACAAACAACACTAACCCCCTAACAACAAACAACACTAACACCCTAACAACCAAAACTACTAAACCCCAACAAGAAACAACACTAAACCCCTAACAACAAACACTAACCCCCTAACAACAAACAACACTAAACCCCTAACAAGAAACTAACCTATCCCTTTAACAACAAACAACATTAAACCCCTAACAACAAACAACCCTAAACCCCTAGCAACAAAAAACACTAACACCCTAACAACAAAAAACACTAAACCCCAACAAGAAACAACACTAAACCCCTAACAACAAACACTAACCCCCTAACAACAAACAACACTAAACCCATAACAAGAAACTAACCTAACCCTGTAACAACAAACAACCCTAACCTCCTAACAACAAACAACCTTAACCCCCTAACAACAAACAACCCTAAACCCCTAACAACAAACAATCCTAACCCCCTAACAACCAACAACGCACACCCCCTATCCACAAACAACACTAACCCCCTAACAACAAACAACACTAACACCCTAAACACAAACAACACTAACCCCGAAAGAACAAACAACACTAACCCCCTAACCACAAACAACACTAACACCCTAACAACAAAAACTACTATACCCCAAAAAGAAACAACCCTAAACCCCTAACAACAAACACTAACCCCCTAACAACAAAAAACACTAAACCCCTAACAAGAAACTAACCCAACCCCGTAACAACAAACAACCCTAACCCCCTAACAACAAACAACCCTAAACCCCTAACAACAAACAACCCTAAGCTTCTAACAACAAACAACCCTAACCGCGTAACAAACAACAACACTAACCCCCTAAACACAAACAACACTAACACCCTAACAACAAAAACTACTAAACTCCAACAAGAAACAACCCTAAACCCCTAATAACAAACACAACCCCCTGACAACAAACAACCCTAAACCCCTAACAACAAACAACACTAACACGCTAACAACAAAAACCACTAAACCCCAACAAGAAACAACACTAAACCCGTAACAACAAACACTAACTCCCTAACAACAAACAACACTAAACCCCTAACAAGAAACTAACCTAACCCTGTAACAACAAACAACCCTAACATCCTAACAACAAACATCCTTAACCCCCTAACAACAAACAACCCTAAACCCCTAACAACAAACAATCCTAACCCCCTAACAACCAACAACGCACACCCCCTAACCAAAAACAACACTAACACCCTAACCACAAACAACACTAACCCCGTAAGAACAAACTACACTAACCCCCTAACAACAAACAACGCTAACACCCTAACAACAAAAACTACTAAACCCCAACAAGAAACAACCCTAAACCCCTAACAACAAACACTAACCCCCTAACAACAAACAACACTAAACCCCTAACAAGAAACTAACCTAACCCCGTAACAACAAACAACCCTAACCTCCTAACAACAAACAACCTTAAACCCCTAACAACAAACAACCCTAAACCCCTAACAACAAACAACACTAACACCCTAACAACAAAAACCACCAAACCCCAACAAGAAACAACACTAAACCCCTAACAACAAACACTAACCCCCTAACAACAAACAACACTAAACCCCTAACAAGAAACTAACCTAACCCTGTAACAACAAACAACCCTAACCTCCTAACAACAAACCACCTTAACCCCCTAACAACAAACAACCCTAAACCCCTAACAACAAACAATCCTAACCCCCTAACAACCAACAACGCTCACCCCATAACCACAAACAACACTAACACCCTAACCACAAACAACACTAACCCTGTAAGAACAAACAACACTAACCCCCTAACAACAAACAACGCTAACACCCTAACAACAAAAACTACTAAACCCCAACAAGAAACAACCCTAAACCCCTAACAACAAACACTAACCCCCTAACAACAAACAACACTAAACCCCTAACAAGAAACTAACCTAACCCCGTAACAACAAACAACCCTAACCTCCTAACAACAAACAACCTTAAACCCCTAACAACAAACAACCCTAAACCCCTAACAACGAACAACACTCACACCCTAACAACAAAAACCACCAAACCCCAACAAGAAACAACACTAAACCCCTAACAACAAACACTATCCCCCTAACAACAAACAACACTAAACCCCTAACAAGAAACTAACCTAACCCTGTAACAACAAACAACCCTAACCTCCTAACAACAAACAACCTTAACCCCCTAACAACAAACAACCCTAAACCCCTAACAACAAACAATCCTAACCCCCTAACAACCAACAACGCACACCCCCTATCCACAAACAACACTAACCCCCTAACAACAAACAACACTAACACCCTAAACACAAACAACACTAACCCCGTAAGAACAAACAACACTAACCCCCTAACCACAAACAACACTAACACCCTAACAACAAAAACTACTATACCCCAAAAAGAAACAACCCTAAACCCCTAACAACAAACACTAACCCCCTAACAACAAAAAACACTAAACCCCTAACAAGAAACTAACCCAACCCCGTAACAACAAACAACCCTAACCCCCTAACAACAAACAACCCTAAACCCCTAACAACAAACAACCCTAAGCTTCTAACAACAAACAACCCTAACCGCCAAACAAACAACAACACTAACCCCCTAACCACAAACAACACTAACACCCTAACAACAAAAACTACTAAACTCCAACAAGAAACAACCCTAAACCCCTAATAACAAACACAACCCCCTGACAACAAACAACCCTAAACCCCTAACAACAAACAACACTAACACGCTAACAACAAAAACCACTAAACCCCAACAAGAAACAACACTAAACCCGTAACAACAAACACTAACTCCCTAACAACAAACAACACTAAACCCCTAACAAGAAACCAACCTAACCCTGTAACAACAAACAACCCTAACATCCTAACAACAAACATCCTTAACCCCCTAACAACAAACAACCCTAAACCCCTAACAACAAACAATCCTAACCCCCTAACAACCAACAACGCACACCCCCTAACCACAAACAACACTAACACCCTAACCACAAACAACACTAACCCCGTAAGAACAAACTACACTAACCCCCTAACAACAAACAACGCTAACACCCTAACAACAAAAACTACTAAACCCCAACAAGAAACAACCCTAAACCCCTAACAACAAACACTAACCCCCTAACAACAAACAACACTAAACCCCTAACAAGAAACTAACCTAACCCCGTAACAACAAACAACCCTAACCTCCTAACAACAAACAACCTTAAACCCCTAACAACAAACAACCCTAAACCCCTAACAACAAACAACACTAACACCCTAACAACAAAAACCACCAAACCCCAACAAGAAACAACACTAAACCCCTAACAACAAACACTAACCCCCTAACAACAAACAACACTAAACCCCTAACAAGAAACTAACCTAACCCTGTAACAACAAACAACCCTAACCTCCTAACAACAAACAACCTTAACCCCCTAACAACAAACAACCCTAAACCCCTAACAACAAACAATCCTAACCCCCTAACAACCAACAACGCTCACCCCATAACCACAAACAACACTAACACCCTAACCACAAACAACACTAACCCTGTAAGAACAAACAACACTAACCCCCTAACAACAAACAACACTAACACCCTAACAACCAAAACTACTAAACTCCAACAAGAAACAACCCTAACCTCCTAACAACAAACAAACCTAACCCCCAACAAACAACAACACTAACCCCCTAACCACAAACAACACTAACACCCTAACAACAAAAACTACTAAACCCCAACAAGAAGCAAACCTAAACCCCTAACAACAAACACTAACCCCCTAACAACAAACAACACTAAACCCCTAACAAGAAACTAACCTAACCCTGTAACAACAAACAACCCTAACCTCCTAACAACAAACAACCTTAACCCCCTAACAACAAACAACCCTATACCCCTAACAACAAACAATCCTAACCCCCTAACAACCAAAAACGCACACCCCCTAACCACAAACAACACTAACACCCTAACCACAAACAACACTAACCCCGTAAGAACAAACAACACTAACCCCCTAACGACAAAGAACACTAACACCCTAACAACAAAAACCACTAAACCCAACAAGAAACAACCCTAAACCCCTAACAACAAACACTAAACCCCTAACAACAAACAACACTAAACCCCTAACAAGAAACTAACCTAACCCCATAACAACAAACAACACTAACCTCCTAACAACAAACAACCTTAAACCCCTAACAACAAACAACCCTAAACCCCTAACAACAAACAACACTAACACCCTAACAACAAACAACACTAACACCCTAACAACAAAAACCACTAAACCCCAACAAGAAACAACACTAAATCCCTAACAACAAACACTAACCCCCTAACAACAAACAACACTAAACCCCTAACAAGAAACTAACCTAACCCTGTAACAACAAACAACCCTAACCTCCTAACAAAAAACAACCCTAAAACCCTAACAAACAACAACACTAACTCCCTAACCACAAACAACACTAACACCCTAGCAACAAAAACTACTAAACCCCAACAAGAAACAACCCTAAACCCCTAACAACAAACACTAACCCCCTAACAACAAACAACACTAAACCCCTAACAAGATACTAACCTAACCCTGTAACAACAAACAGCCCTAACCTCCTAACAACAAACCACCTTAACCCATTAACAACAAACAACCCTAAACCCCTAACAACAAACAATCCTAACCCCCTAACAACCAACAACTCTCACCCCCTAACCACAAACAACACTAACACCCTAACCACAAACAACACTAACCCCGTAATAACAAACAACACTAACCCCCTAACCACAAACAACACTAACATCCTAACAACAAAAACTACTAAACCCCAAAAAGAAACAACCCTAAACCCCTAACAACAAACACTAACCCCCTAACAACAAACAACACTAAACCCCTAACAAGAAACTAAACTAACCCTGTAACAACAAACAACCCTAACCTCCTAACAACAAACAACCTTAAACCCCTAACAACAAACAACCCTAAACCCCTAACAACAAAAAACACTAACACCCTAACAACAAAAAACACTAAACCCCAACAAGAAACAACACTAAACCCCTAACAACAAACACTAACCCCCTAACAACAAACAACACTAAACCCCTAACAAGAAACTAACCTAACCCTGTAACAAGAAACAACCCTAACATCCTAACAACAAACATCCTTAACCCCCTAACAACAAACAACCCTAAACCCCTAACAACAAACAATCCTAACCCCCTAACAACCAACAACGCACACCCCCTAACCACAAACAACACTAACACCCTAACCACAAACAACACTAACCCCCTAACCACAAACAACACTAACACCCTAACAACAAAAACTACTATACCCCAAAAAGAAACAACCCTAAACCCCTAACAACAAACACTAACCCCCTAACAACAAAAAACACTAAACCCCTAACAAGAAACTAACCCAACCCCGTAACAACAAACAACCCTAACCCCCTAACAACAAACAACCCTAAACCCCTAACAACAAACAACCCTAAGCTTCTAACAACAAACAACCCTAACCGCCAAACAAACAACAACACTAACCCCCTAACCACAAACAACACTAACACCCTAACAACAAAAACTACTAAACTCCAACAAGAAACAACCCTAAACCCCTAATAACAAACACAACCCCCTGACAACAAACAACCCTAAACCCCTAACAACAAACAACACTAACACGCTAACAACAAAAACCACTAAACCCCAACAAAAACAACACTAAACCCGTAACAACAAACACTAACTCCCTAACAACAAACAACACTAAACCCCTAACAAGAAACCAACCTAACCCTGTAACAACAAACAACCCTAACATCCTAACAACAAACATCCTTAACCCCCTAACAACAAACAACCCTAAACCCCTAACAACAAACAATCCTAACCCCCTAACAACCAACAACGCACACCCCCTAACCACAAACAACACTAACACCCTAACCACAAACAACACTAACCCCGTAAGAACAAACTACACTAACCCCCTAACAACAAACAACGCTAACACCCTAACAACAAAAACTACTAAACCCCAACAAGAAACAACCCTAAACCCCTAACAACAAACACTAACCCCCTAACAACAAACAACACTAAACCCCTAACAAGAAACTAACCTAACCCCGTAACAACAAACAACCCTAACCTCCTAACAACAAACAACCTTAAACCCCTAACAACAAACAACCCTAAACCCCTAACAACAAACAACACTAACACCCTAACAACAAAAACCACCAAACCCCAACAAGAAACAACACTAAACCCCTAACAACAAACACTAACCCCCTAACAACAAACAACACTAAACCCCTAACAAGAAACTAACCTAACCCTGTAACAACAAACAACCCTAACCTCCTAACAACAAACAACCTTAACCCCCTAACAACAAACAACCCTAAACCCATAACAACAAACAATCCTAACCCCCTAACAACCAACAACGCTCACCCCATAACCACAAACAACACTAACACCCTAACCACAAACAACACTAACCCCGTAAGAACAAACAACACTAACCCCCTAACCACAAACAACACTAACACCCTAACAACAAAAACTACTATACCCCAAAAAGAAACAACCCTAAACCCCTAACAACAAACACTAACCCCCTAACAACAAAAAACACTAAACCCCTAACAAGAAACTAACCCAACCCCGTAACAACAAACAACCCTAACCCCCTAACAACAAACAACACTAAACCCCTAACAACAAACAACCCTAAGCTTCTAACAACAAACAACCCTAACCGCCAAACAAACAACAACACTAACCCCCTAACCACAAACAACACTAACACCCTAACAACAAAAACTACTAAACTCCAACAAGAAACAACCCTAAACCCCTAATAACAAACACAACCCCCTGACAACAAACAACCCTAAACCCCTAACAACAAACAACACTAACACGCTAACAACAAAAACCACTAAACCCCAACAAGAAACAACACTAAACCCGTAACAACAAACACTAACTCCCTAACAACAAACAACACTAAACCCCTAACAAGAAACCAACCTAACCCTGTAACAACAAACAACCCTAACATCCTAACAACAAACATCCTTAACCCCCTAACAACAAACAACCCTAAACCCCTAACAACAAACAATCCTAACCCCCTAACAACCAACAACGCACACCCCCTAACCACAAACAACACTAACACCCTAACCACAAACAACACTAACCCCGTAAGAACAAACTACACTAACCCCCTAACAACAAACAACGCTAACACCCTAACAACAAAAACTACTAAACCCCAACAAGAAACAACCCTAAACCCCTAACAACAAACACTAACCCCCTAACAACAAACAACCCTAAACCCCTAACAACAAACAACACTAACACCCTAACAACAAAAACCACTAAACCCCAACAAGAAACAACACTAAACCCCTAACAACAAACACTAACACCCTAACAACAAACAACACTAAACCCCTAACAAGAAACTAACCTAACCCTGTAAAAACAAACAACCCTAACCTCCTAACAACAAACAACCCTAACCCCCTAACAAACAACAACACTAATCCCCTAACCACAAACAACACTTACACCCTAACAACAAAAACTACTAAACCCCAACAAGAAACAACCCTAAACCCCTAACAACAAACACTAACCCCCTAACAACAAACAACACTAAACCCCTAACTAGAAACTAACCTAACCCCGTAACAACAAACAACCCTAACCTCCTAACAGCAAACAACCTTAAACCCCTAACAACAAACAACCCTAAACCCCTAACAACAAACAACACTAACACCCTAACAACAAAAACCACTAAACTCCAACAAGAAACAACACTAAACCCCTAACAACAAACACTAACCCCCTAACAACAAACAACACTAAACCCCTAACAAGAAACTAACCTAACCCTGTAACAACAAACAGCCCTAACCTCCTAACAACAAACCACCTTAACCCCCTAACAACAAACAACCCTAAACCCCTAACAACAAACAATCCCAACCCCCTAAAAACCAACAACTCTCACCCCCTAACCACAAACAACACTAACACCCTAACAACAAACAACACTAACACCCTAAACACAAACAACACTAACCCCGTAAGAACAAACAACACTAACCCCCAACCACAAACAACACTAACACCCTAACAACAAAAACTACTATACCCCAAAAGGAAACAACCCTAAACCCCTAACAAAAAACACTAACCCCCTAACAACAAAAAACACTAAACCCCTAACAAGAAACTAACCCAACCCCATAACAACAAACAACCCTAACCCCCTAACAACAAACAACCCTAAAACCCTAACAACAAACACCCCTAAGCTTCTAACAACAAACAACCCTAACCGCCTAACAAACAACAACACTAACCCCCTAACCACAAACAACACTAACACCCTAACAACAAAAACTACTAAACTCCAACAAGAAACAACCCTAAACCCCTAATAACAAACACAACCCCCTGACAACAAACAACCCTAAACCCCTAACAACAAACAACACTAACACGCTAACAACAAAAACCACTAAACCCCAACAAGAAACAACACTAAACCCCTAACAACAAACACTAACCCCCTAACAACAAACAACACTAAACCCCTAACAAGAAACTAACCTAACCCTGTAACAACAAACAACCCTAACATCCTAACAACAAACATCCTTAACCCCCTAACAACAAACAACCCTAAACCCCTAACAACAAACAATCCTAACCCCCTAACAACCAACAACGCACACCCCCTAACCACAAACAACACTAACACCCTAACCACAAACAACACTAACCCCGTAAGAACAAACTACACTAAAACCCTAACAACAAACAACGCTAACACCCTAACAACAAAAACTACTAAACCCCAACAAGAAACAACCCTAAACCCCTAACAACAAACACTAACCCCCTAACAACAAACAACACTAAACCCCTAACAAGAAACTAACCTAACCCCGTAACAACAAACAACCCTAACCTCCTAACAGCAAACAACCTTAAACCCCTAACAACAAACAACCCTAAACCCATAACAACAAACAACACTAACACCCTAACAACAAAAACCACTAAACCTCAACAAGAAACAACACTAAACCCCTAACAACAAACACTAACCCCCTAACAACAAACAACACTAAACCCATAACAAGAAACTAACCTAACCCTGTAACAACAAACAACCCTAACCTCCTAACAACAAACAACCTTAACCCCCTAACAACAAACAACCCTAAACCCCTAACAACAAACAATCCTAACCCCCTAACAACCAACAACGCTCATCCTCTAACCACAAACAACACTAACCCCCTAACAACAAACAACACTAACACCCTAACAACAAAAACTACTAAACCCCAACAAGAAACAAGCCTAAACTTCTAACAACAAACACTAACCCCCTAACAACAAACAACACTAAACCCCTAACAAGAAACTAACCTAACTCCGTAACAACAAACAACCCTAACCTCCTAACAACAAACAACCCTAAACCCCTAACAACAAACAACCCTAACCTTCTAACAACAAACAACCCTAACCCCCTAACAAACAACAACACTAACCCCCTAACCACAAACAACACTAACACCCTAACAACAAAAACTACTAAACCCCAACAAGAAACAACCCTAAACCCCTAACAACAAACACTAACCCCCTAACAACAAACAACACTAAACCCCTAACAAGAAACTAACCTAAAACCGTAACAACAAACAATTCTAACCACCTAACAACAAACAACCTTAAAACCCTAACAACAAACAACCCTAAACCCCTAACAACAAGCAACACTAACAACCTAACAACAAAAACCACTAAACCCCAACAAGAAACAACACTAAACCCCTAACAACAAACACTAACCCCCTAACAACAAACAACACTAAACCCCTAACAAGAAACTAACCTAACCCTGTAACAACAAACAACCCTAACCTCCTAACAACAAACAACCTTAACCCCCTAACAACAAACAACCCTAAACCCCTAACAACAAACAATCCTAACCCCCTAACAACCAACAACGCTCACCCCCTAACCACAAACAACACTAACACCCTAACCACAAACAACACTAACCCCGTAAGAACAAACAACACTAACCCCCTAACCACAAACAACACTAACACCCTAACAACAAAAACTACTAAACCCCAACAAGAAACAACCCTAAACCCCTAACAACAAACACTCACTAACCCCCTAAGAAAAAACAACACTAAACCCCTAACAAGAAACTAACCTAACCCCGTAACAACAAACAACCCTAACCTCCTAACAAAAAACAACCCTAACCCCCTAACAAACAAAAACACGAACCCCCTAACCACAAACAACACTAACACCCTAACAACAAAAATTACTAAACCCCAACAAGAAACAACCCTAAACCCCTAACAACAAACACTAACCCCCTAACAACAAAAAACACTAAACCCCTAACAAGAAACTAACCTAACCCCGTAACAACAAACAACCCTAACCTCGTAACAACAAACAACCTTAAACCCCTAACAACAAACAACCCTAAACACCTAACAACAAACACCACTAACACCCTAACAACAAAAACCACTAAACCCCAACAACAAACAACACTAAACCCCTAACAACAAACACTAACCCCCTAACAACAAACAACACTAAACCCCTAACAAGAAACTAACCTAACCCTGTAACAACAAATATCCCTAACCTCCTAACAACAAACAACCTTAACCCCCTAACAACAAACAACCCTAAACCTCTAACAACAAACAATCCTAACCCCCTAACAACCAACAACGCTCACCCCCTAACCACAAGCAACACTAACACCCTAACCACAAACAACACTAACACCCTAACCACAAACAACACTAACACCCTAACAACAAAAACTACTAAACCCCAACAAGAAACAACCCTAAACCCCTAACAACAAACACTAACCCCCTAACAACAAACAACCCTAAACCCCTAACAACAAACAACACTAACACCCTAACAACAAAAACCACTAAACCCCAACAAGAAACAACACTAAACCCCTAACAACAAACACTAACACCCTAACAACAAACAACACTAAACCCCTAACAAGAAACTAACCTAACCCTGTAAAAACAAACAACCCTAACCTCCTAACAACAAACAACCCTAACCCCCTAACAAACAACAACACTAATCCCCTAACCACAAACAACACTTACACCCTAACAACAAAAACTACTAAACCCCAACAAGAAACAACCCTAAACCCCTAACAACAAACACTAACCCCCTAACAACAAACAACACTAAACCCCTAACTAGAAACTAACCTAACCCCGTAACAACAAACAACCCTAACCTCCTAACAGCAAACAACCTTAAACCCCTAACAACAAACAACCCTAAACCCCTAACAACAAACAACACTAACACCCTAACAACAAAAACCACTAAACTCCAACAAGAAACAACACTAAACCCCTAACAACAAACACTAACCCCCTAACAACAAACAACACTAAACCCCCAACAAGAAACTAACCTAACCCTGTAACAACAAACAGCCCTAACCTCCTAACAACAAACCACCTTAACCCCCTAACAACAAACAACCCTAAACCCCTAACAACAAACAATCCCAACCCCCTAAAAACCAACAACTCTCACCCCCTAACCACAAACAACACTAACACCCTAACAACAAACAACACTAACCCCGTAAGAACAAACAACACTAACCCCCTAACCACAAACAACACTAACACCCTAACAACAAAAACTACTAAACTCCAAAAAGAAACAACCCTAAACCCCTAACAACAAACACTAACCCCCTAACAACAAACAACACTAAACCCCTAACAAGAAACTAACCTATCCCTTTCACAACAAACAACCCTAACCCCCTAACAACAAACAACCTTAAACCCCTAACAACAAACAACCCTAAACACCTAGCAACAAAAAACACTAACACCCTAACAACAAAAAACACTAAACCCCAACAAGAAACAACGCTAAACCCCTAACAACAAACACTAACCCCCTAACAACAAACAACACTAAACCCCTAACAAGAAACTAACCTAACCCTGTAACAACAAACAACCCTAACCTCCTAACAACAAACAACCTTAACCCCCTAACAACAAACAACCCTAAACCCCTAACAACAAACAATCCTAACCCCCTAACAACCAACAACGCACACCCCCTATCCATAAACAACACTAACCCCCTAACAACAAACAACACTAACACCCTAAACACAAACAACACTAACCCCGTAAGAACAAACAACACTAACCCCCTAACCACAAACAACACTAACACCCTAACAACAAAAACTACTATACCCCAAAAAGAAACAACCCTAAACCCCTAACAACAAACACTAACCCCCTAACAACAAAAAACACTAAACCCCTAACAAGAAACTAACCCAACCCCGTAACAACAAACAACCCTAACCCCCTAACAACAAACAACCCTAAACCCCTAACAACAAACACCCCTAAGCTTCTAACAACAAACAACCCTAACCGCCTAACAAACAACAACACTAACCCCCTAACCACAAACAACACTAACACCCTAACAACAAAAACTACTAAACCCCAACAAGAAACAACCCTAAACCCCTAATAACAAACACAACCC
This sequence comes from Loxodonta africana, assembly GCF_030014295.1. Taxonomy (NCBI): domain Eukaryota; kingdom Metazoa; phylum Chordata; class Mammalia; order Proboscidea; family Elephantidae; genus Loxodonta; species Loxodonta africana. The sequence continues at coordinate 136,508,972 of NC_087348.1, forward strand.
CCTGACAACAAACAACCCTAAACCCCTAACAACAAACAACACTAACACGCTAACAACAAAAACCACTAAACCCCAACAAGAAACAACACTAAACCCCTAACAACAAACACTAACCCCCTAACAACAAACAACACTAAACCCCTAACAAGAAACTAACCTAACCCTGTAACAACAAACAACCCTAACATCCTAACAACAAACATCCTTAACCCCCTAACAACAAACAACCCTAAACCCCTAACAACAAACAATCCTAACCCCCTAACAACCAACAACGCACACCCCCTAACCACAAACAACACTAACACCCTAACCACAAACAACACTAACCCCGTAAGAACAAACTACACTAAAACCCTAACAACAAACAACGCTAACACCCTAACAACAAAAACTACTAAACCCCAACAAGAAACAACCCTAAACCCCTAACAACAAACACTAACCCCCTAACAACAAACAACACTAAACCCCTAACAAGAAACTAACCTAACCCCGTAACAACAAACAACCCTAACCTCCTAACAACAAACAACCTTAAACCCCTAACAACAAACAACCCTAAACCCCTAACAACAAACAACACTAACACCCTAACAACAAAAACCACCAAACCCCAACAAGAAACAACACTAAACCCCTAACAAAAAACACTAACCCCCTAACAACAAACAACACTAAACCCCTAACAAGAAACTAACCTAACCCTGTAACAACAAACAACCCTAACCTCCTAACAACAAACAACCTTAACCCCCTAACAACAAACAACCCTAAACCCCTAACAACAAACAATTCTAACCCCCTAACAACCAACAACGCTCACCCCCTAACCACAAACAACACTAACACCCTAACCACAAAAACACTAACCCCGTAAGAACAAACAACACTAACCCCCTAACAACAAACAACCTTAAACCCCTAACAACAAACAACACTAAACCCCTAACAACAAACAACACTAACACCCTAACAACAAAAACCACTAAACCCCAACAAGAAACAACACTAAACCCCTAACAACAAACACTAACCCTCTAACAACAAACAACACTAAACCCCTAACAAGAAACTAACCTAAACCTGTAACAACAAACAACCCTAACCTCCTAACAACAAACAAACCTAACCCCCAACAAACAACAACACTAACCCCCTAACCACAAACAACACTAACACCCTAACAACAAAAACTACTAAACCCCAAAAAGAAGCAAACCTAAACCCCTAACAACAAACACTAACCCCCAACAACAAACAACACTAAACCCCTAACAAGAAACTAACCTAACCCTGTAACAACAAACAACCCTAACCTCCTAACAACAAACAATCTTAACCCCCTAACAACAAACAACCCTAAACCCCTAACAACAAACAATCCTAACCCCCTAACAACCAACAACGCACACCCCCTAACCACAAACAACACAAACACCCTAACCACAAACAACACTAACCCCGTAAGAACAAACAACACTAATCCCCTAACAACAAAGAACACTAACACCCTAACAACAAAAACTACTAAACCCCAACAAGAAACAACCCTAAACCCCTAACAACAAACACTAACCCCCTAACAACAAACAACCCTAACCTCCTAACAGCAAACAACCTTAAACCCCTAACAACAAACAACCCTAAACCCCTAACAACAAACAACACTAACACCCTAACAACAAAAACCACTAAACTCCAACAAGAAACAACACTAAACCCCTAAAAACAAACACTAACCCCCTAACAACAAACAACACTAAACCCCTAACAAGAAACTAACCTAACCCTGTAACAACAAACAGCCCTAACCTCCTAACAACAAACAACCTTAAACCCCTAACAACAAACAACCCTAAACCCCTAACAACAAACAACACTAACACCCTAACAACAAAAACCACCAAACCCCAACAAGAAACAACACTAAACCCCTAACAACAAACACTAACCCCCTAACAACAAACAACACTAAACCCCTAACAAGAAACTAACCTAACCCTGTAACAACAAACAACCCTAACCTCCTAACAACAAACAACCTTAACCCCCTAACAACAAACAACCCTAAACCCCTAACAACAAACAATCCTAACCCCCTAACAACCAACAACGCTCACCCCATAACCACAAACAACACTAACACCCTAACCACAAACAACACTAACCCTGTAAGAACAAACAACACTAACCCCCTAACAACAAACAACACTAACACCCTAACAACCAAAACTACTAAACCCCAACAAGAAACAACACTAAACCCCTAACAACAAACACTAACCCCCTAACAACAAACAACACTAAACCCCTAACAAGAAACTAACCTATCCCTTTAACAACAAACAACCCTAACCTCCTAACAACAAACAACCTTAAACCCCTAACAACAAACAACCCTAAACCCCTAGCAACAAAAAACACTAACACCCTAACAACAAAAACCACTAAACCCCAACAAGAAACAACACTAAACCCCTAACAACAAACACTAACCCCCTAACAACAAACAACACTAAACCCCTAACAAGAAACTAACCTAACCCTGTAACAACAAACAACCCTAACCTCCTAACAACAAACAACCTTAACCCCCTAACAACAAACAACCCTAAACCCCTAACAACAAACAATCCTAACCCCCTAACAACCAACAACGCACACCCCCTATCCACAAACAACACTAACCCCCTAACAACAAACAACACTAACACCCTAAACACAAACAACACTAACCCCGAAAGAACAAACAACACTAACCCCCTAACCACAAACAACACTAACACCCTAACAACAAAAACTACTATACCCCAAAAAGAAACAACCCTAAACCCCTAACAACAAACACTAACCCCCTAACAACAAAAAACACTAAACCCCTAACAAGAAACTAACCCAACCCCGTAACAACAAACAACCCTAACCCCCTAACAACAAACAACCCTAAACCCCTAACAACAAACAACCCTAAGCTTCTAACAACAAACAACCCTAACCCCCTAACAACAAACAACCCTAAACCCCTAACAACAAACACCCCTAAGCTTCTAACAACAAACAACCCTAACCGCCTAACAAACAACAACACTAACCCCCTAACCACATACAACACTAACACCCTAACAACAAAAACTACTAAACTCCAACAAGAAACAACCCTAAACCCCTAATAACAAACACAACCCCCTGACAACAAACAACCCTAAACCCCTAACAACAAACAACACTAACACGCTAACAACAAAAACCACTAAACCCCAACAAGAAACAACACTAAACCCCTAACAACAAACACTAACCCCCTAACAACAAACAACACTAAACCCCTAACAAGAAACTAACCTAACCCTGTAACAACAAACAACCCTAACATCCTAACAACAAACATCCTTAACCCCCTAACAACAAACAACCCTAAACCCCTAACAACAAACAATCCTAACCCCCTAACAACCAACAACGCACACCCCCTAACCACAAACAACACTAACACCCTAACCACAAACAACACTAACCCCGTAAGAACAAACTACACTAAAACCCTAACAACAAACAACGCTAAAACACTAACAACAAAAACTACTAAACCCCAACAAGAAACAACCCTAAACCCCTAACAACAAACACTAACCCCCTAACAACAAACAACACTAAACCCCTAACAAGAAACTAACCTAACCCCGTAACAACAAACAACCCTAACCTCCTAACAACAAACAACCTTAAACCCCTAACAACAAACAACCCTAAACCCCTGACAACAAACAACACTAACACCCTAACAACAAAAACCACTAAACCCCAACAAGAAACAACACTAAACCCCTAACAACAAACACTAACCCCCTAACAACAAACAACACTAAACCCCTAACAAGAAACTAACCTAACCCTGTAACAACAAACAACCCTAACCTCCTAACAACAAACAACCTTAACCCCCTAACAACAAACAACCCTAAACCCCTAACAACAAACAATCCTAACCCCCTAACAACCAACAACGCTCACCCCATAACCACAAACAACACTAACACCCTAACCACAAACAACACTAACCCTGTAAGAACAAACAACACTAACCCCCTAACAACAAACAACACTAACACCCTAACAACCAAAACTACTAAACCCCAACAAGAAACAACACTAAACCCCTAACAACAAACACTAACCCCCTAACAACAAACAACACTAAACCCCTAACAAGAAACTAACCTATCCCTTTAACAACAAACAACCCTAACCTCCTAACAACAAACAACCTTAAACCCCTAACAACAAACAACCCTAAACCCCTAGCAACAAAAAACACTAACACCCTAACAACAAAAACCACTAAACCCCAACAAGAAACAACACTAAACCCCTAACAACAAACACTAACCCCCTAACAACAAACAACACTAAACCCCTAACAAGAAACTAACCTAACCCTGTAACAACAAACAACCCTAACCTCCTAACAACAAACAACCTTAACCCCCTAACAACAAACAACCCTAAACCCCTAACAACAAACAATCCTAACCCCCTAACAACCAACAACGCACACCCCCTATCCACAAACAACACTAACCCCCTAACAACAAACAACACTAACACCCTAAACACAAACAACACTAACCCCGAAAGAACAAACAACACTAACCCCCTAACCACAAACAACACTAACACCCTAACAACAAAAACTACTATACCCCAAAAAGAAACAACCCTAAACCCCTAACAACAAACACTAACCCCCTAACAACAAAAAACACTAAACCCCTAACAAGAAACTAACCCAACCCCGTAACAACAAACAACCCTAACCCCCTAACAACAAACAACCCTAAACCCCTAACAACAAACAACCCTAAGCTTCTAACAACAAACAACCCTAACCCCCTAACAACAAACAACCCTAAACCCCTAACAACAAACACCCCTAAGCTTCCAACAACAAACAACCCTAACCGCCTAACAAACAACAACACTAACCCCCTAACCACATACAACACTAACACCCTAACAACAAAAACTACTAAACTCCAACAAGAAACAACCCTAAACCCCTAATAACAAACACAACCCCCTGACAACAAACAACCCTAAACCCCTAACAACAAACAACACTAACACGCTAACAACAAAAACCACTAAACCCCAACAAGAAACAACACTAAACCCCTAACAACAAACACTAACCCCCTAACAACAAACAACACTAAACCCCTAACAAGAAACTAACCTAACCCTGTAACAACAAACAACCCTAACATCCTAACAACAAACATCCTTAACCCCCTAACAACAAACAACCCTAAACCCCTAACAACAAACAATCCTAACCCCCTAACAACCAACAACGCACACCCCCTAACCACAAACAACACTAACACCCTAACCACAAACAACACTAACCCCGTAAGAACAAACTACACTAAAACCCTAACAACAAACAACGCTAAAACACTAACAACAAAAACTACTAAACCCCAACAAGAAACAACCCTAAACCCCTAACAACAAACACTAACCCCCTAACAACAAACAACACTAAACCCCTAACAAGAAACTAACCTAACCCCGTAACAACAAACAACCCTAACCTCCTAACAACAAACAACCTTAAACCCCTAACAACAAACAACCCTAAACCCCTAACAACAAACAACACTAACACCCTAACAACAAAAACCACCAAACCCCAACAAGAAACAACACTAAACCCCTAACAAAAAACACTAACCCCCTAACAACAAACAACACTAAACCCCTAACAAGAAACTAACCTAACCCTGTAACAACAAACAACCCTAACCTCCTAACAACAAACAACCTTAACCCCCTAACAACAAACAACCCTAAACCCCTAACAACAAACAATTCTAACCCCCTAACAACCAACAACGCTCACCCCCTAACCAAAAACAACACTAACACCCTAACCACAAAAACACTAACCCCGTAAGAACAAACAACACTAACCCCCTAACAACAAACAACCTTAAACCCCTAACAACAAACAACACTAAACCCCTAACAACAAACAACACTAACACCCTAACAACAAAAACCACTAAACCCCAACAGGAAACAACACTAAACCCCTAACAACAAACACTAACCCTCTAACAACAAACAACACTAAACCCCTAACAAGAAACTAACCTAAACCTGTAACAACAAACAACCCTAACCTCCTAAAAACAAACAAACCTAACCCCCAACAAACAACAACACTAACCCCCTAACCACAAACAACACTAACACCCTAACAACAAAAACTACTAAACCCCAAAAAGAAGCAATCCTAAACCCCTAACAACAAACACTAACCCCCAACAACAAACAACACTAAACCCCTAACAAGAAACTAACCTAACCCTGTAACAACAAACAACCCTAACCTCCTAACAACAAACAACCTTAACCCCCTAACAACAAACAACCCTAAACCCCTAACAACAAACAATCCTAACCCCCTAACAACCAACAACGCACACCCCCTAACCACAAACAACACTAACACCCTAACCACAAACAACACTAACCCCGTAAGAACAAACAACACTAATCCCCTAACAACAAAGAACACTAACACCCTAACAACAAAAACTACTAAACCCCAACAAGAAACAACCCTAAACCCCTAACAACAAACACTAACCACCTAACAACAAACAACCCTAACCTCCTAACAGCAAACAACCTTAAACCCCTAACAACAAACAACCCTAAACCCCTAACAACAAACAACACTAACACCCTAACAACAAAAACCACTAAACTCCAACAAGAAACAACACTAAACCCCTAAAAACAAACACTAACCCCCTAACAACAAACAACACTAAACCCCTAACAAGAAACTAACCTAACCCTGTAACAACAAACAGCCCTAACCTCCTAACAACAAACAACCTTAAACCCCTAACAACAAACAACCCTAAACCCCTAACAACAAACAACACTAACACCCTAACAACAAAAACCACCAAACCCCAACAAGAAACAACACTAAACCCCTAACAACAAACACTAACCCCCTAACAACAAACAACACTAAACCCCTAACAAGAAACTAACCTAACCCTGTAACAACAAACAACCCTAACCTCCTAACAACAAACAACCTTAACCCCCTAACAACAAACAACCCTAAACCCCTAACAACAAACAATCCTAACCCCCTAACAACCAACAACGCTCACCCCATAACCACAAACAACACTAACACCCTAACCACAAACAACACTAACCCTGTAAGAACAAACAACACTAACCCCCTAACAACAAACAACACTAACACCCTAACAACAAAAACTACTAAACCCCAACAAGAAACAACACTAAACCCCTAACAACAAACACTAACCCCCTAACAACAAACAACACTAAACCCCTAACAAGAAACTAACCTATCCCTTTAACAACAAACAACCCTAACCTCCTAACAACAAACAACCTTAAACCCCTAACAACAAACAACCCTAAACCCCTAGCAACAAAAAACACTAACACCCTAACAACAAAAACCACTAAACCCCAACAAGAAACAACACTAAACCCCTAACAACAAACACTAACCCCCTAACAACAAACAACACTAAACCCCTAACAAGAAACTAACCTAACCCTGTAACAACAAACAACCCTAACCTCCTAACAACAAACAACCTTAACCCCCTAACAACAAACAACCCTAAACCCCTAACAACAAACAATCCTAACCCCCTAACAACCAACAACGCACACCCCCTATCCACAAACAACACTAACTCCCTAACAACAAACAACACTAACACCCTAAACACAAACAACACTAACCCCGAAAGAACAAACAACACTAACCCCCTAACCACAAACAACACTAACACCCTAACAACAAAAACTACTAAACTCCAAAAAGAAACAACCCTAAACCCCTAACAACAAACACTAACCCCCTAAGAACAAACAACACTAAACCCCTAACAAGAAAGTAACCCAACCCCGTAACAACAAACAACCCTAACCCCCTAACAACAAACAACCCTAAACCCCTAACAACAAACAACCCTAAGCTTCTAACAACAAACAACCCTAACCGCGTAACAAACAACAACACTAACCCCCTAACCACAAACAACACTAACACCCTAACAACAAAAACTACTAAACTCCAACAAGAAACAACCCTAAACCCCTAATAACAAACACAACCCCCTGACAACAAACAACCCTAAACCCCTAACAACAAACAACACTAACACGCTAACAACAAAAACCACTAAACCCCAACAAGAAACAACACTAAACCCGTAACAACAAACACTGACTCCCTAACAACAAACAACACTAAACCCCTAACAAGAAACTAACCTAACCCTGTAACAACAAACAACCCTAACATCCTAACAACAAACATCCTTAACCCCCTAACAACAAACAACCCTAAACCCCTAACAACAAACAATCCTAACCCCCTAACAACCAACAACGCACACCCCCTAACCACAAACAACACTAACACCCTAACCACAAACAACACTAACCCCGTAAGAACAAACTACACTAACCCCCTAACCACAAACAACACTAACACCCTAACAACAAAAACTACTAAACCCCAACAAGAAGCAAACCTAAACCCCTAACAACAAACACTAACCCCCTAACAACAAACAACACTAAACCCCTAACAAGAAACTAACCTAACCCTGTAACAACAAACAACCCTAACCTCCTAACAACAAACAACCTTAACCCCCTAACAACAAACAACCCTAAACCCCTAACAACAAACAATCCTAACCCCCTAACAACCAAAAACGCACACCCCCTAACCACAAACAACACTAACACCCTAACCACAAACAACACTAACCCCGTAAGAACAAACAACACTAACTCCCTAACGACAAAGAACACTAACACCCTAACAACAAAAACCACTAAAGCCAACAAGAAACAACCCTAAACCCCTAACAACAAACACTAAACCCCTAACAACAAACAACACTAAACCCCTAACAAGAAACTAACCTAACCCCATAACAACAAACAACACTAACCTCCTAACAACAAACAACCTTAAACCCCTAACAACAAACAACCCTAAACCCCTAACAACAAACAACACTAACACCCTAACAACAAACAACACTAACACCCTAACAACAAAAACCACTAAACCCCAACAAGAAACAACACTAAATCCCTAACAACAAACACTAACCCCCTAACAACAAACAACACTAAACCCCTAACAAGAAACTAACCTAACCCTGTAACAACAAACAACCCTAACCTCCTAACAAAAAACAACCCTAAAACCCTAACAAACAACAACACTAACTCCCTAACCACAAACAACACTAACACCCTAGCAACAAAAACTACTAAACCCCAACAAGAAACAACCCTAAACCCCTAACAACAAACACTAACCCCCTAACAACAAACAACACTAAACCCCTAACAAGATACTAACCTAACCCTGTAACAACAAACAGCCCTAACCTCCTAACAACAAACCACCTTAACCCATTAACAACAAACAACCCTAAACCCCTAACAACAAACAATCCTAACCCCCTAACAACCAACAACTCTCACCCCCTAACCACAAACAACACTAACACCCTAACCACAAACAACACTAACCCCGTAATAACAAACAACACTAACCCCCTAACCACAAACAACACTAACACCCTAACAACAAAAACTACTAAACCCCAAAAAGAAACAACCCTAACCCCTAACAACAAACACTAACCCCCTAACAACAAACAACACTAAACCCCTAACAAGAAACTAAACTAACCCTGTAACAACAAACAACCCTAACCTCCTAACAACAAACAACCTTAAACCCCTAACAACAAACAACCCTAAACCCCTAACAACAAAAAACACTAACACCCTAACAACAAAAAACACTAAACCCCAACAAGAAACAACACTAAACCCCTAACAACAAACACTAACCCCCTAACAACAAACAACACTAAACCCCTAACAAGAAACTAACCTAACCCTGTAACAACAAACAACCCTAACATCCTAACAACAAACATCCTTAACCCCCTAACAACAAACAACCCTAAACCCCTAACAACAAACAATCCTAACCCCCTAACAACCAACAACGCACACCCCCTAACCACAAACAACACTAACACCCTAACCACAAACAACACTAACCCCGTAAGAACAAACTACACTAACCCGCTAACAACAAACAACACTAACACCCTAACAACAAAAACTACTAAACCCCAACAAGAAACAACCCTAAATCCCTAACAACAAACACTAACCCCCTAACAACAAACAACAGTAAACCCCTAACAAGAAACTAACCTAACCCCGTAACAACAAACAACACTAACATCCTAACAACAAACATCCTTAACCCCCTAACAACAAACAACCCTAAACCCCTAACAACAAACAATCCTAACCCCCTAACAACCAACAACGCACACCCCCTAACCACAAACAACACTAACACCCTAACCACAAACAACACTAACCCCGTAAGAACAAACTACACTAACCCGCTAACAACAAACAACACTAACACCCTAACAACAAAAACTACTAAACCCCAACAAGAAACAACCCTAAACCCCTAACAACAAACACTAACCCCCTAACAACAAACAACACTAAATCCCTAACAAGAAACTAACCTAACCCCGTAACAACAAACAACCCTAACCTCCTAACAACAAACAACCTTAAACCCCTAACAACAAACAACACTAAACCCCTAACAACAAACAACACTAACACCCTAACAACAAAAACCACTAAACCCCAACAAGAAACAACACTAAACCCCTAACAACAAACACTAACCCCCAACAACAAACGACACTAAACCCCTAACAAGAAACTAACCTAACCCTGTAACAACAAACAACCCTAACCTCCTAACAACAAACAACCTTAACCCCCTAACAACAAACAACCCTAAACCCCTAACAACAAACAATCCTAACCCCCTTACAACCAACAACGCTCACCCCCTAACCACAAACACTAACACCCTAACCACAAACAACACTAACCCCGTAAGAACAAACAACACTAACCCCCTAACAACAAAACAACACTAACACCGTAACAACAAAAACTACTAAACCCCAACAAGAAACAACCCTAAACCCCTAACAACAAACACTAATCCCCTAACAACAAACAACACTAAACCCCTAACAAGAAACTAACCTAACCCCGTAACAACAAACAACCCTAACCTCCTAACAACAACCTTAAACCCCTAACAACAAACAACCCTAAACCCCTAACAACAAACAACACTAACACCCTAACAACAAAAACCACTAAACCCCAACAAGAAACAACACTAAACCCCTAACAACAAACACTAACCCCCTAACAACAAACAACACTAAACCCCTAACAAGAAACTAACCTAACCCTGTAACAACAAACAGCCCTAACCTCCTAACAACAAACAACCTTAACCCCCTAACAAACAACAACACTAACCCCCTAACCACAAACAACACTAACACCCTAACAACAAAAACTACTAAACCCCAACAAGAAACAGCCCTAAACCCCTAACAACAAACACTAACCCCCTAACAACAAAAAACACTAAACCCCTAACAAGAAACTAACCTAACCCCGTAACAACAAACAACCCTAACCTCCTAACAACAAACAACCTTAAACCCCTAACAAGAAACAACCCTAAACCCCTAACAACAAACAACACTAACACCCTAACAACAAAAACCACTAAACCCCAACAAGAAACAACACTAAACCCCTAACAACAAACACTAACCCCCTAACAACAAACAACACTAAACCCCTAACAAGAAACTAACCTAACCCTGTAACAAGAAAGATCCCTAACCTCCTAACAACAAACAACCTTAACCCCCTAACAACAAACAACCCTAAACCCCTAACAACAAACAACACTAACACCCTAACAACAAACAACACTAACACCCTAACAACAAAAACCACTAAACCCCAACAAGAAACAACACTAAACCCCTAACAAGAAACACTAACCCCCTAACAACAAACAACACTAAACCCCTAACAAGTAACTTACCTAACCCCGTAACAACAAACAACACTAACCTCCTAACAACAAACAACCTTAAACCCCTAACAACAAACAACCCTAAACCCCTAACAACAAACAACACTAACACCCTAACAACAAAAACCACTAAACCCCAACAAGAAACAACACTAAACCCCTAACAACAAACACTAACCCCCTAACAACAAACAACACTAAACCCCTAACAAGAAAGTAACCTAACCCTGTAAAAACAAACAACCCTAACCTCCTAACAACAAACAACCCTAACCCCCTAACAAACAACAACACTAAACCCCTAACCACAAACAACACTTACACCCTAACAACAAAAACTACTAAACCCCAACAAGAAACAACCCTAAACCCCTAACAACAAACACTAACCCCCTAACAACAAACAACACTAAACCCCTAACAAGAAACTAACCTAACCCCGTAACAACAAACAACACTAACCTCCTAACAACAAACAACCTTAAACCCCTAACAACAAACAACCCTAAACCCCTAACAACAAACAACACTAACACCCTAACAACAAAAACCACTAAACTCCAACAAGAAACAACACTAAACCCCTAACAACAAACACTAACCCCCTAACAACAAACAACACTAAACCCCTAACAAGAAACTAACCTAACCGTGTAACAACAAATAGCCCTAACCTCCTAACAACAAACCACCTTAACCCCCTAACAACAAACAACCCTAAACCCCTAACAACAAACAATCCCAACCCCCTAACAACCAACAACTCTCACCCCCTAACCACAAACAACACTAACACCCTAACAACAAAAACTACTAAACCCCAACAAGAAACAACCCTAAACCCCTAACAACAAACACTCACTAACCCCCTAAGAAAAAACAACACTAAACCCCTAACAAGAAACTAACCTAACCCCGTAACAACAAACAACCCTAACCTCCTAACAAAAAACAACCCTAACCCCCTAACAAACAACAACACGAACCCCCTAACCACAAACAACACTAACACCCTAACAACAAAAATTACTAAACCCCAACAAGAAACAACCCTAAACCCCTAACAACAAACACTAACCCCCTAACAACAAAAAACACTAAACCCCTAACAAGAAACTAACCTAACCCCGTAACAACAAACAACCCTAACCTCGTAACAACAAACAACCTTAAACCCCTAACAACAAACAACCCTAAACACCTAACAACAAACAACACTAACACCCTAACAACAAAAACCACTAAACCCCAACAACAAACAACACTAAACCCCTAACAACAAACACTAACCCCCTAACAACAAACAACACTAAACCCCTAACAAGAAACTAACCTAACCCTGTAACAACAAATATCCCTAACCTCCTAACAACAAACGACCTTAACCCCCTAACAACAAACAACCCTAAACCTCTAACAACAAACAATCCTAACCGCCTAACAACCAACAACGCTCACCCCCTAACCACAAGCAACACTAACACCCTAACCACAAACAACACTAACACCCTAACCACAAACAACACTAACACCCTAACAACAAAAACTACTAAACCCCAACAAGAAACAACCCTAAACCCCTAACAACAAACACTAACCCCCTAACAACAAACAACCCTAAACCCCTAACAACAAACAACACTAACACCCTAACAACAAAAACCACTAAACCCCAACAAGAAACAACACTAAACCCCTAACAACAAACACTAACCCCCTAACAACAAACAACACTAAACCCCTAACAAGAAACTAACCTAACCCTGTAAAAACAAACAACCCTAACCTCCTAACAACAAACAACCCTAACCCCCTAACAAACAACAACACTAATCCCCTAACCACAAACAACACTTACACTCTAACAACAAAAACTACTAAACCCCAACAAGAAACAACCCTAAACCCCTAACAACAAACACTAACCCCCTAACAACAAACAACACTAAACCCCTAACAAGAAACTAACCTAACCCCGTAACAACAAACAACCCTAACCTCCTAACAGCAAACAACCTTAAACCCCTAACAACAAACAACCCTAAACCCCTAACAACAAACAACACTAACACCCTAACAACAAAAACCACTAAACTCCAACAAGAAACAACACTAAACCCCTAACAACAAACACTAACCCCCTAACAACAAACAACACTAAACCCCTAACAAGAAACTAACCTAACCCTGTAACAACAAACAGCCCTAAACTCCTAACAACAAACCACCTTAACCCCCTAACAACAAACAACCCTAAACCCCTAACAACAAACAATCCCAACCCCCTAACAACCAACAACTCTCACCCCCTAACCACAAACAACACTAACACCCTAACAACAAACAACACTAACCCCGTAAGAACAAACAACACTAACCCCCTAACCACAAACAACACTAACACCCTTACAACAAAAACTACTAAACTCCAAAAAGAAACAACCCTAAACCGCTAACAACAAACACTAACCCCCTAACAACAAACAACACTAAACCCCTAACAAGAAACTAACCTATCCCTTTAACAACAAACAACCCTAACCTCCTAACAACAAACAACCTTAAACCCCTCACAACAAACAACCCTAAACACCTTACAAAAAAAACACTAACACCCTAACAACAAAAAACACTAAACCCCAACAAGAAAAAACACTAAACCCCTAACAACAAACACTAACCCCCTAACAACAAACAACACTAAACCCCTAACAAGAAACTAACCTAACCCTGTAACAACAAACAACCCTAACCTCCTAACAACAAACAACCTTAACCCCCTAACAACAAACAACCCTAATCCCCTAACAACAAACAATCCTAACCCCCTAACAACCAACAACGCACACCCCCTATCCACAAACAACACTAACCCCCTAACAACAAACAACACTAACACCCTAAACACAAACAACACTAACCCCGTAAGAAGAAACAACACTAACCCCCTAACCACAAACAACACTAACACCCTAACAACAAAAACTACTATACCCCAAAAAGAAACAACCCTAAACCCCTAACAACAAACACTAACCCCCTAACAACAAAAAACACTAAACCCCTAACAAGAAACTAACCCAACCCCGTAACAACAAACAACCCTAACCCCCTAACAACAAACAACCCTAAACCCCTAACAATAAACAACCCTAAGCTTCTAACAACAAACAACCCTAACCGCCTAACAAACAACAACACTAACCCCCTAACCACAAACAACACTAACACCCTAACAACAAAAACTACTAAACTCCAACAAGAAACAACCCTAAACCCCTAATAACAAACACAATCCCCTGACAACAAACAACCCTAAACCCCTAACAACAAACAACACTAACACGCTAACAACAAAAACCACTAAACCCCAACAAGAAACAAAACTAAACCCGTAACAACAAACACTAACTCCCTAACAACAAACAACACTAAACCCCTAACAAGAAACTAACCTAACCCTGTAACAACAAACAACCCTAACATCCTAACAACAAACATCCTTAACCCCCTAACAACAAACAACCCTAAACCCCTAACAACAAACAATCCTAACCCCCTAACAACCAACAACGCACACCCCCTAACCACAAACAACACTAACACCCTAACCACAAACAACACTAACCCCGTAAGAACAAACTACACTAACCCCCTAACAACAAACAACGCTAACACCCTAACAACAAAAACTACTAAACCCCAACAAGAAACAACCCTAAACCCCTAACAACAAACACTAACCCCCTAACAACAAACAACACTAAACCCCTAACAAGAAACTAACCTAACCCCGTAACAACAAACAACCCTAACCTCCTAACAACAAACAACCTTAAACCCCTAACAACAAACAACCCTAAACCCCTAACAACAAACAACACTAACACCCTAACAACAAAAACCACCAAACCCCAACAAGAAACAACACTAAACCCCTAACAACAAACACTAACCCCCTAACAACAAACAACACTAAACCCCTAACAAGAAACTAACCTAACCCTGTAACAACAAACAACCCTAACCTCCTAACAACAAACAACCTTAACCCCCTAACAACAAACAACCCTAAACCCCTAACAACAAACAATCCTAACCCCCTGACAACCAACAACGCTCACCCCATAACCACAAACAACACTAACACCCTAACCACAAACAACACTAACCCTGTAAGAACAAACAACACTAACCCCCTAACAACAAACAACACTAACACCCTAACAACCAAAACTACTAAACCCCAACAAGAAACAACCCTAAACCCCTAACAACAAACACTTACCCCCTAACAACAAACAACACTAAACCCCTAACAAGAAACTAACCTAACCCTGTAAAAACAAACAACCCTAACCTCCTAACAACAAACAACCCTAACCCCCTAACAAACAACAACACTAATCCCCTAACCACAAACAACACTTACACTCTAACAACAAAAACTACTAAACCCCAACAAGAAACAACCCTAAACCCCTAACAACAAACACTAACCCCCTAACAACAAACAACACTAAACCCCTAACAAGAAACTAACCTAACCCCGTAACAACAAACAACCCTAACCTCCTAACAGCAAACAACCTTAAACCCCTAACAACAAACAACCCTAAACCCCTAACAACAAACAACACTAACACCCTAACAACCAACAACTCTCACCCAATAACCACAAACAACACTAACACCCTAACCACAAACAACACTAACCCCGTAAGAACAAATAACACTAACCCCCTAACCACAAACAACACTAACACCCTAACAACAAAAACTACTAAACCCCCACAAGAAACAACCCTAAACCCCTAACAACAAACACTAACCCCCTAACAACAAACAACACTAAACCCCTAACAAGAAACTAACCTAAACCCGTAACAACAAACAACCCTAACCTCCTAACAACAAACAACCTTAAACCCCTAACAACAAACAACCCTAAACCCCTAACAACAAACAACACTAACACCCTAACAACAAAAACCACTAAACCCCAACAAGAAACAACACTAAACCCCTAACAACAAACACTAACCCCCTAACAACAAACAACACTAAACCCCTAACAAGAAACTAACCTAACCCTGTAAAAACAAACAGCCCTAACCTCCTAACAACAAACAACCTTAACCCCCTAATAACAAACATCTATAAACCCCTAACAACAAACAATTCTAACCCCCTAACAACCAACAACGCTCACCCCCTAACCACAAACAACACTAACACCCTAACCACAAAAACACTAACCCCGTAAGAACAAACAACACTAACCCCCTAACAACAAACAACCTTAAACCCCTAACAACAAACAACACTAAACCCCTAACAACAAACAACACTAACACCCTAACAACAAAAACCACTAAACCCCAACAAGAAACAACACTAAACAACTAACAACAAACACTAACCCTCTAACAACAAACAACACTAAACCCCTAACAAGAAACTAACCTAAACCTGTAACAACAAACAACCCTAACCTCCTAACAACAAACAAACCTAACCCCCAAGAAACAACAACACTAATCCCCTAACCACAAACAACACTAACACCCTAACAACAAAAACTACTAAACCCCAACAAGAAGCAAACCTAAACCCCTAACAACAAACACTAACCCCCTAACAACAAACAACACTAAACCCCTAACAAGAAACTAACTTAACCCTGTAACAACAAACAACCCTAACCTCCTAACAACAAACAACCTTAACCCCCTAACAACAAACAACCCTAAACCCCTAACAACAAACAATCCTAACCCCCTAACAACCAACAACGCACACCCCCTAACCACAAACAACACTAACACCCTAACCAAAAACAACACTAACCCCGTAAGAACAAACAACACTAACCCCCTAACAACAAAGAACACTAACACCCTAACAACAAAAACCACTAAACCCAACAAGAAACAACCCTAAACCCCTAACAACAAACACTAAACCACTAACAACAAACAACACTAAACCCCTAACAAGAAACTAACCTAACCCCATAACAACAAACAACCCTAACCTCCTAACAACAAACAACCTTAAACCCCTAACAACAAACAACCCTAAACCCCTAACAACAAACAACACTAACACCCTAACAACAAAAACCACTAAGCCCCAACAAGAAACAACACTAAATCCCTAACAACAAACACTAACCCCCTAACAACAAACAACACTAAACCCCTAACAAGAAACTAACCTAACCGTGTAACAACAAACAACCCTAACCTCCTAACAAAAAACAACCCTAAAACCCTAACAAACAACAACACTAACTCCCTAACCACAAACAACACTAACACCCTAGCAACAAAAACTACTAAACCCCAACAAGAAACAACCCTAAACCCCTAACAACAAACACTAACCCCCTAACAACAAACAACACTAAACCCCTAACAAGAAACTAACCTAACCCCGGAACAACAAACAACCCTAACCTCCTAACAACAAACCACCTTAACCCCCTAACAACAAACAACCCTAAACCCCTAACAACCAACAACTCTCACCCCCTAACCACAAACAACACTAACACCCTAACCACAAAAACACTAACCCCGTAAGAACAAACAACACTAACCCCCTAACCACAAACAACACTAACACCCTAACAACAAAAACTACTAAACCCCAAAAAGAAACAACCCTAAACCCCTAACAACAAACACTAACCCCCTAACAACAAACAACACTAAACCCCTAACAAGAAACTAAACTAACCCTGTAACAACAAACAACCCTAACCTCCTAACAACAAACAACCTTAAACCCCTAACAACAAACAACCCTAAACCCCTAACAACAAAAAACACTAACACCCTAACAACAAAAAACACTAAACCCCAACAAGAAACAACACTAAACCACTAACAACAAACACTAACCCCCTAACAACAAACAACACTAAACCCCTAACAAGAAACTAACCTAACCCTGTAACAACAAACAACCCTAACATCCTAACAACAAACATCCTTAACCCCCTAACAACAAACAACCCTAAACCCCTAACAACAAACAATCCTAACCCCCTAACAACCAACAACGCACACGCCCTAACCACAAACAACACTAACACCCTAACCACAAACAACACTAACCCCGTAAGAAAAAACAACACTAACCCCCTAACCACAAACAACACTAACACCCTAACAACAAAAGCTACTAAACCCCAAAAAGAAACAACCCTAAACCCCTAACAACAAACACTAACCCCCTAACAACAAACAACACTAAACCCCTAACAAGAAACTAACCTAACCCTGTAAAAACAAACAACCCTAACCTCCTAACAACAAACAACCCTAACCCCCTAACAAACAACAACACTAATCCCCTAACCACAAACAACACTTACACTCTAACAACAAAAACTACTAAACCCCAACAAGAAACAACCCTAAACCCCTAACAACAAACACTAACCCCCTAACAACAAACAACACTAAACCCCTAACAAGAAACTAACCTAACCCCGTAACAACAAACAACTCTAACCTCCTAACAGCAAACAACCTTAAACCCCTAACAACAAACAACCCTAAACCCCTAACAACAAACAACACTAACACCCTAACAACAAAAACCACTAAACTCCAACAAGAAACAACACTAAACCCCTAACAACAAACACTAACCCCCTAACAACAAACAACACTAAACCCCTAACAAGAAACTAACCTAACCCTGTAACAACAAACAGCCCTAACCTCCTAACAACAAACCACCTTAACCCCCTAACAACAAACAACCCTAAACCCCTAACAACAAACAATCCCAACCCCCTAACAACCAACAACTCTCACCCCCTAACCACAAACAACACTAACACCCTAACAACAAACAACACTAACCCCGTAAGAACAAACAAAACTAACCCCCTAACAACAAACAACCTTAAACCCCTAACAACAAACAACACTAAACCCCTAACAACGAACAACACTAACACCCTAACAACAAAAACCACTAAACCCCAACAAGAAACAACACTAAACCCCTAACAACAAACACTAACCCTCTAACAACAAACAACACTAAACCCCTAACAAGAAACTAACCTAAACCTGTAACAACAAACAACCCTAACCTCCTAACAACAAACAAACCTAACCCCCAACAAACAACAACACTAACCCCCTAACCACAAACAACACTAACACCCTAACAACAAAAACTACTAAACCCCAACAAGAAGCAAACCTAAACCCCTAACAACAAACACTAACCCCCTAACAACAAACAACACTAAACCCCTAACAAGAAACTAACCTAACCCTGTAACAACAAACAACCCTAACCTCCTAACAACAAACAACCTTAACCCCCTAACAACAAACAACCCTAAACCCCTAACAACAACCAATCCTAACCCCCTAACAACCAACAACGCACACCCCCTAACCACAAACAACACTAACACCCTAACCACAAACAACACTAACCCCGTAAGAACAAACAACACTAACCCCCTAACAACAAAGAACACTAACACCCTAACAACAAAAACCACTAAACCCAACAAGAAACAACCCTAAACCCCTAACAACAAACACTAAACCACTAACAACAAACAACACTAAACCCCTAACAAGAAACTAACCTAACCCCATAACAACAAACAACCCTAACATCCTAACAACAAACAACCTTAAACCCCTAACAACAAACAACCCTAAACCCCTAACAACAAACAACACTAACACCCTAACAACAAACAACACTAACACCCTAACAACAAAAACCACAAAACCCCAACAAGAAACAACACTAAATCCCTAACAACAAACACTAACCCCCTAACAACAAACAACACTAAACCCCTAACAAGAAACTAACCTAACCCTGTAACAACAAACAACCCTAACATCCTAACAACAAACATCCTTAACCCCCTAACAACAAACAACCCTAAACCCCTAACAACAAACAATCCTAACCCCCTAACAACAAACAACGCACACCCCCTAACCACAAACAACACTAACACCCTAACCACAAACAACACTAACCCCGTAAGAACAAACAACACTAACCCCCTAACCACAAACAACACTAACACCCTAACAACAAAAACTACTAAACCCCAAAAAGAAACAACCCTAAACCCCTAACAACAAACACTAACCCCCTAACAACAAACAACACTAAACCCCTAACAAGAAACTAACCTAACCCTGTAAAAACAAACAACCCTAACCTCCTAACAACAAACAACCCTAACCCCCTAACAAACAACAACACTAATCCCCTAACCACAAACAACACTTACACTCTAACAACAAAAACTACTAAACCCCAACAAGAAACAACCCTAAACCCCTAACAACAAACACTAACCCCCTAACAACAAACAACACTAAACCCCTAACAAGAAACTAACCTAACCCCGTAACAACAAACAACTCTAACCTCCTAACAGCAAACAACCTTAAACCCCTAACAACAAACAACCCTAAACCCCTAACAACAAACAACACTAACACCCTAACAACAAAAACCACTAAACTCCAACAAGAAACAACACTAAACCCCTAACAACAAACACTAACCCCCTAACAACAAACAACACTAAACCCCTAACAAGAAACTAACCTAACCCTGTAACAACAAACAGCCCTAACCTCCTAACAACAAACCACCTTAACCCCCTAACAACAAACAACCCTAAACCCCCAACAACAAACAATCCCAACCCCCTAACAACCAACAACTCTCACCCCCTAACCACAAATAACACTAACACCCTAACAACAAACAACACTAACCCCGTAAGAACAAACAACACTAACCCCCTAACCACAAACAACACTAACACCCTAACAACAAAAACTACTAAACTCCAAAAAGAAACAACCCTAAACCCCTAACAACAAACACTAACCCCCTAACAACAAACAACACTAAACCCCTAACAAGAAACTAACCTATCCCTTTAACAACAAACAACCCTAACCTCCTAACAACAAACAACCTTAAACCCCTAACAACAAACAACCCTAAAACCCTAGCAAAAAAAACACTAACACCCTAACAACAAAAAACACTAAACCCCAACAAGAAACAACACTAAACCCCTAACAACAAACACTAACCCCCTAACCACAAACAACACTAAACCCCTAACAAGAAACTAACCTAACCCTGTAACAACAAACAACCCTAACCTCCTAACAACAAACAACCTTAACCCCCTAACAACAAACAACCCTAAACCCCTAACAACAAACAATCCTAACCCCCTAACAACCAACAACGCACACCCCCTATCCACAAACAACACTAACCCCCTAACAACAAACAACACTAACACCCTAAACACAAACAACACTAACCCCGTAAGAACAAACAACACTAACCCCCTAACCACAAACAACACTAACACCCTAACAACAAAAACTACTATACCCCAAAAAGAAACAACCCTAAACCCCTAACAACAAACACTAACCCCCTAACAACAAAAAACACTAAACCCCTAACAAGAAACTAACCCAACCCCGTAACAACAAACAACCCTAACCCCCTAACAACAAACAACCCTAAACCCCTAACAACAAACAACCCTAAGCTTCTAACAACAAACAACCCTAACCGCCTAACAAACAACAACACTAACCCCCTAACCACAAACAACACTAACACC
Organism: Loxodonta africana; assembly: GCF_030014295.1. Lineage (NCBI taxonomy): Eukaryota > Metazoa > Chordata > Mammalia > Proboscidea > Elephantidae > Loxodonta > Loxodonta africana. The sequence goes on from NC_087348.1 coordinate 136,531,714, forward strand.
CTAACAACAAAAAATACTAAACTCCAACAAGAAACAACCCTAAACCCCTAATCACAAACACAACCCCCTGACAACAAACAACCCTAAACCCCTAACAACAAACAACACTAACACGCTAACAACAAAAACCACTAAACCCCAACAAGAAACAAAACTAAACCCGTAACAACAAACACTAACTCCCTAACAACAAACAACACTAAACCCCTAACAAGAAACTAACCTAACCCTGTAACAACAAACAACCCTAACATCCTAACAACAAACATCCTTAACCCCCTAACAACAAACAACCCTAAACCCCTAACAACAAACAATCCTAACCCCCTAACAACCAACAACGCACACCCCCTAACCACAAACAACACTAACACCCTAACCACAAACAACACTAACCCCGTAAGAACAAACTACACTAACCCCCTAACAACAAACAACGCTAACACCCTAACAACAAAAACTACTAAACCCCAACAAGAAACAACCCTAAACCCCTAACAACAAACACTAACCGCCTAACAACAAACAACACTAAACCCCTAACAAGAAACTAACCTAACCCCGTAACAACAAACAACCCTAACCTCCTAACAACAAACAACCTTAAACCCCTAACAACAAACAACCCTAAACCCCTAACAACAAACAACACTAACACCCTAACAACAAAAACCACCAAACCCCAACAAGAAACAACACTAAACCCCTAACAACAAACACTAACCCCCTAACAACAAACAACACTAAACCCCTAACAAGAAACTAACCTAACCCTGTAACAACAAACAACCCTAACATCCTAACAACAAACATCCTTAACCCCCTAACAACAAACAACCCTAAACCCCTAACAACAAACAATCCTAACCCCCTAACAACCAACAACGCACACGTCCTAACCACAAACAACACTAACACCCTAACCACAAACAACACTAACCCCGTAAGAACAAACAACACTAACCCCCTAACCACAAACAACACTAACACCCTAACAACAAAAACTACTAAACCCCAAGAAGAAACAACCCTAAACCCCTAACAACAAACACTAACCCCCTAACAACAAACAACACTAAACCCCTAACAAGAAACTAACCTAACCCTGTAAAAACAAACAACCCTAACCTCCTAACAACAAACAACCCTAACCCCCTAACAAACAACAACACTAATCCCCTAACCACAAACAACACTTACACTCTAACAACAAAAACTACTAAACCCCAACAAGAAACAACACTAAACCCCTAACAACAAACACTAACCCCCTAACAACAAACAACACTAAACCCCTAACAAGAAACTAACCTAACCCTGTAACAACAAACAACCCTAACCTCCTAACAACAAACAACCTTAACCCCCTAACAACAAACAACCCTAAACCCCTAACAACAAACAATCCTAACCCCCTAACAACCAACAACGCACACCCCCTATCCACAAACAACACTAACCCCCTAACCACAAACAACACTAACACCCTAACAACAAAAACTACTAAACCCCCACAAGAAACAACCCTAAACCCCTAACAACAAACACTAACCCCCTAACAACAAACAACACTAAACCCCTAACAAGAAACTAACCTAAACCCGTAACAACAAACAACCCTAACCTCCTAACAACAAACAACCTTAAACCCCTAACAACAAACAACCCTAAACCCCTAACAACAAACAACACTAACACCCTAACAACAAACAACACTAAACCCCTAACAAGAAACTAACCTAACCCTGTAACAACAAACAGCCCTAACCTCCTAACAACAAACAACCTTAACCCCCTAATAACAAACATCTATAAACCCCTAACAACAAACAATTCTAACCCCCTAACAACCAACAACGCTCACCCATAACCACAAACAACACTAACACCCTAACCACAAAAACACTAACCCCGTAAGAACAAACAACACTAACCCCCTAACAACAAACAACCTTAAACCCCTAACAACAAACAACACTAAACCCCTAACAACGAACAACACTAACACCCTAACAACAAAAACCACTAAACCCCAACAAGAAACAACACTAAACCCCTAACAACAAACACTAACCCTCTAACAACAAACAACACTAAACCCCTAGCAAGAAACTAACCTAAACCTGTAACAACAAACAACCCTAACCTCCTAACAACAAACAAACCTAACCCCCAACAAACAACAACACTAACCCTCTAACCACAAACAACACTAACACCCTAACAACAAAAACTAATAAACCCCAACAAGAAGCAAACCTAAACCCCTAACAACAAACACTAACCCCCTAACAACAAACAACACTAAACCCCTAACAAGAAACTAACCTAACCCTGTAACAACAAACAACCCTAACCTCCTAACAACAAACAACCTTAACCCCCTAACAACAAACAACCCTAAACCCCTAACAACAAACAATCCTAACCCCCTAACAACCAACAACGCACACCCCCTAACCACAAACAACACTAACACCCTAACCACAAACAACACTAACCCCGTAAGAACAAACAACACTAACCCCCTAACAACAAAGAACACTAACACCCTAACAACAAAAACCACTAAACCCAACAAGAAACAACCCTAAACCCCTAACAACAAACACTAAACCACTAACAACAAACAACACTAAACCCCTAACAAGAAACTAACCTAACCCCATAACAACAAACAACACTAACCTCCTAACAACAAACAACCTTAAACCCCTAACAACAAACAACCCTAAACCCCTAACAACAAACAACACTAACACCCTAACAACAAAAACCACTAAACCCCAACAAGAAACAACACTAAATCCCTAACAACAAACACTAACCCCCTAACAACAAACAACACTAAACCCCTAACAAGAAACTAACCTAACCGTGTAACAACAAACAACCCTAACCTCCTAACAAAAAACAACCCTAAAACCCTAACAAACAACAACACTAACCCCCTAACCACAAACAACACTAACACCCTAGCAACAAAAACTACTAAACCCCAAGAAAAAACAACCCTAAACCCCTAACAACAAACACTAACCCCCTAACAACAAACAACACTAAACCCCTAACAAGATACTAACCTAACCCTGTAACAACAAACAGCCCTAACCTCCTAACAACAAACAACCTTAACCCCCTAACAACAAACAACCCTAAACCCCTAACAACAAACAATCCTAACCCCCTAACAACCAACAACTCTCACCCCCTAACCACAAACAACACTAACACCCTAACCACAAACAACACTAACCCCGTAAGAACAAACAACACTAACCCCCTAACGACAAACAACACTAACACCCTAACAACAAAAACTACTAAACCCCAAAAAGAAACAACCCTAAACCCCTAACAACAAACACTAACCCCCTAACAACAAACAACACTAAACCCCTAACAAGAAACTAAACTAACCCTGTAACAACAAACAACCCTAACCTCCTAACAACAAACAACCTTAAACCCCTAACAACAAACAACCCTAAACCCCTAACAACAAAAAACACTAACACCCTAACAACAAAAACCACCAAACCCCAACAAGAAACAACACTAAACCCCTAACAACAAACACTAACCCCCTAACAACAAACAACACTAAACCCCTAACAAGAAACTAACCTAACCCTGTAACAACAAACAATCCTAACCTCCTAACAACAAACAACCTTAACCCCCTAACAACAAACAACCCTAAACCCCTAACAACAAACAATCCTAACCCCCTAACAACCAACAACGCTCACCCCATAACCACAAACAACACTAACACCCTAACCACAAACAACACTAACTCTGTAAGAACAAACAACACTAACCCCCTAACAACAAACAACACTAACACCCTAACAACCAAAACTACTAAACCCCAACAAGAAACAACCCTAAACCCCTAACAACAAACACTAACCCCCTAACAACAAACAACACTAAACCCCTAACAAGAAACTAACCTAAACCCGTAACAACAAACAACCCTAACCTCCTAACAACAAACAACCTTAAACCCCTAACAACATACAACCCTAAACCCCTAACAACAAACAACACTAACACCCTAACAACAAAAACCACTAAACCCCAACAAGAAACAACACTAAACCCCTAACAACAAACACTAACCCCCTAACAACAAACAACACTAAACCCCTAACAAGAAACTAACCTAACCCTGTAACAACAAACAGCCCTAACCTCCTAACAACAAACAACCTTAACCCCCTAATAACAAACATGTATAAACCCCTAACAACAAACAATTCTAACCCCCTAACAACCAACAACGCTCACCCCCTAACCACAAACAACACTAACACCCTAACCACAAAAACACTAACCCCGTAAGAACAAACAAAACTAACCCCCTAACAACAAACAACCTTAAACCCCTAACAACAAACAACACTAAACCCCTAACAACGAACAACACTAACACCCTAACAACAAAAACCACTAAACCCCAACAAGAAACAACACTAAACCCCTAACAACAAACACTAACCCTCTAACAACAAACAACACTAAACCCCTAACAAGAAACTAACCTAAACCTGTAACAACAAACAACCCTAACCTCCTAACAACAAACAAACCTAACCCCCAACAAACAACAACACTAACCCCCTAACCACAAACAACACTAACACCCTAACAACAAAAACTACTAAACCCCAACAAGAAGCAAACCTAAACCCCTAACAACAAACACTAACCCCCTAACAACAAACAACACTAAACCCCTAACAAGAAACTAACCTAACCCTGTAACAACAAACAACCCTAACCTCCTAACAACAAACAACCTTAACCCCCTAACAACAAACAACCCTAAACCCCTAACAACAAACAATCCTAACCCCCTAACAACCAACAACGCACACCCCCTAACCACAAACAACACTAACACCCTAACCACAAACAACACTAACCCCGTAAGAACAAACAACACTAACCCCCTAACAACAAAGAACACTAACACCCTAACAACAAAAACCACTAAACCCAACAAGAAACAACCCTAAACCCCTAACAACAAACACTAAACCACTAACAACAAACAACACTAAACCCCTAACAAGAAACTAACCTAACCCCATAACAACAAACAACCCTAACCTCCTAACAACAAACAACCTTAAACCCCTAACAACAAACAACCCTAAACCCCTAACAACAAACAACACTAACACCCTAACAACAAACAACACTAACACCCTAACAACAAAAACCACAAAACCCCAACAAGAAACAACACTAAATCCCTAACAACAAACACTAACCCCCTAACAACAAACAACACTAAACCCCTAACAAGAAACTAACCTAACCCTGTAACAACAAACAACCCTAACATCCTAACAACAAACATCCTTAACCCCCTAACAACAAACAACCCTAAACCCCTAACAACAAACAATCCTAACCCCCTAACAACCAACAACGCACACCCCCTAACCACAAACAACACTAACACCCTAACCACAAACAACACTAACCCCGTAAGAACAAACAACACTAATCCCCTAACCACAAACAACACTAACACCCTAACAACAAAAACTACTAAACCCCAAAAAGAAACAACCCTAAACCCCTAACAACAAACACTAACCCCCTAACAACAAACAACACTAAACCCCTAACAAGAAACTAACCTAACCCTGTAAAAACAAACAACCCTAACCTCCTAACAACAAACAACCCTAACCCCCTAACAAACAACAACACTAATCCCCTAACCACAAACAACACTTACACTCTAACAACAAAAACTACTAAACCCCAACAAGAAACAACCCTAAACCCCTAACAACAAACACTAACCCCCTAACAACAAACAACACTAAACCCCTAACAAGAAACTAACCTAACCCCGTAACAACAAACAACTCTAACCTCCTAACAGCAAACAACCTTAAACCCCTAACAACAAACAACCCTAAACCCCTAACAACAAACAACACTAACACCCTAACAACAAAAACCACTAAACTCCAACAAGAAACAACACTAAACCCCTAACAACAAACACTAACCCCCTAACAACAAACAACCCTAAACCCCTAACAAGAAACTAACCTAACCCTGTAACAACAAACAGCCCTAACCTCCTAACAACAAACCACCTTAACCCCCTAACAACAAACAACCCTAAACCCCCAACAACAAACAATCCCAACCCCCTAACAACCAACAACTCTCACCCCCTAACCACAAACAACACTAACACCCTAACAACAAACAACACTAACCCCGTAAGAACAAACAACACTAACCCCCTAACCACAAACAACACTAACACCCTAACAACAAAAACTACTAAACTCCAAAAAGAAACAACCCTAAACCCCTAACAACAAACACTAACCCCCTAACAACAAACAACACTAAACCCCTAACAAGAAACTAACCTATCCCTTTAACAACAAACAACCCTAACCTCCTAACAACAAACAACCTTAAACCCCTAACAACAAACAACCCTAAAACCCTAGCAAAAAAAACACTAACACCCTAACAACAAAAAACACTAAACCCCAACAAGAAACAACACTAAACCCCTAACAACAAACACTAACCCCCTAACAACAAACAACACTAAACCCCTAACAAGAAACTAACCTAACCCTGTAACAACAAACAATCCTAACCTCCTAACAACAAACAACCTTAACCCCCTAACAACAAACAACCCTAAACCCCTAACAACAAACAATCCTAACCCCCTAACAACCAACAACGCTCACCCCATAACCACAAACAACACTAACACCCTAACCACAAACAACACTAACTCTGTAAGAACAAACAACACTAACCCCCTAACAACAAACAACACTAACACCCTAACAACCAAAACTACTAAACCCCAACAAGAAACAACCCTAAACCCCTAACAACAAACACTAACCCCCTAACAACAAACAACACTAAACCCCTAACAAGAAACTAACCTAAACCCGTAACAACAAACAACCCTAACCTCCTAACAACAAACAACCTTAAACCCCTAACAACATACAACCCTAAACCCCTAACAACAAACAACACTAACACCCTAACAACAAAAACCACTAAACCCCAACAAGAAACAACACTAAACCCCTAACAACAAACACTAACCCCCTAACAACAAACAACACTAAACCCCTAACAAGAAACTAACCTAACCCTGTAACAACAAACAGCCCTAACCTCCTAACAACAAACAACCTTAACCCCCTAATAACAAACATCTATAAACCCCTAACAACAAACAATTCTAACCCCCTAACAACCAACAACGCTCACCCCCTAACCACAAACAACACTAACACCCTAACCACAAAAACACTAACCCCGTAAGAACAAACAAAACTAACCCCCTAACAACAAACAACCTTAAACCCCTAACAACAAACAACACTAAACCCCTAACAACGAACAACACTAACACCCTAACAACAAAAACCACTAAACCCCAACAAGAAACAACACTAAACCCCTAACAACAAACACTAACCCTCTAACAACAAACAACACTAAACCCCTAACAAGAAACTAACCTAAACCTGTAACAACAAACAACCCTAACCTCCTAACAACAAACAAACCTAACCCCCAACAAACAACAACACTAACCCCCTAACCACAAACAACACTAACACCCTAACAACAAAAACTACTAAACCCCAACAAGAAGCAAACCTAAACCCCTAACAACAAACACTAACCCCCTAACAACAAACAACACTAAACCCCTAACAAGAAACTAACCTAACCCTGTAACAACAAACAACCCTAACCTCCTAACAACAAACAACCTTAACCCCCTAACAACAAACAACCCTAAACCCCTAACAACAAACAATCCTAACCCCCTAACAACCAACAACGCACACCCCCTAACCACAAACAACACTAACACCCTAACCACAAACAACACTAACCCCGTAAGAACAAACAACACTAACCCCCTAACAACAAAGAACACTAACACCCTAACAACAAAAACCACTAAACCCAACAAGAAACAACCCTAAACCCCTAACAACAAACACTAAACCACTAACAACAAACAACACTAAACCCCTAACAAGAAACTAACCTAACCCCATAACAACAAACAACCCTAACCTCCTAACAACAAACAACCTTAAACCCCTAACAACAAACAACCCTAAACCCCTAACAACAAACAACACTAACACCCTAACAACAAACAACACTAACACCCTAACAACAAAAACCACAAAACCCCAACAAGAAACAACACTAAATCCCTAACAACAAACACTAACCCCCTAACAACAAACAACACTAAACCCCTAACAAGAAACTAACCTAACCCTGTAACAACAAACAACCCTAACATCCTAACAACAAACATCCTTAACCCCCTAACAACAAACAACCCTAAACCCCTAACAACAAACAATCCTAACCCCCTAACAACCAACAACGCACACCCCCTAACCACAAACAACACTAACACCCTAACCACAAACAACACTAACCCCGTAAGAACAAACAACACTAATCCCCTAACCACAAACAACACTAACACCCTAACAACAAAAACTACTAAACCCCAAAAAGAAACAACCCTAAACCCCTAACAACAAACACTAACCCCCTAACAACAAACAACACTAAACCCCTAACAAGAAACTAACCTAACCCTGTAAAAACAAACAACCCTAACCTCCTAACAACAAACAACCCTAACCCCCTAACAAACAACAACACTAATCCCCTAACCACAAACAACACTTACACTCTAACAACAAAAACTACTAAACCCCAACAAGAAACAACCCTAAACCCCTAACAACAAACACTAACCCCCTAACAACAAACAACACTAAACCCCTAACAAGAAACTAACCTAACCCCGTAACAACAAACAACTCTAACCTCCTAACAGCAAACAACCTTAAACCCCTAACAACAAACAACCCTAAACCCCTAACAACAAACAACACTAACACCCTAACAACAAAAACCACTAAACTCCAACAAGAAACAACACTAAACCCCTAACAACAAACACTAACCCCCTAACAACAAACAACCCTAAACCCCTAACAAGAAACTAACCTAACCCTGTAACAACAAACAGCCCTAACCTCCTAACAACAAACCACCTTAACCCCCTAACAACAAACAACCCTAAACCCCCAACAACAAACAATCCCAACCCCCTAACAACCAACAACTCTCACCCCCTAACCACAAACAACACTAACACCCTAACAACAAACAACACTAACCCCGTAAGAACAAACAACACTAACCCCCTAACCACAAACAACACTAACACCCTAACAACAAAAACTACTAAACTCCAAAAAGAAACAACCCTAAACCCCTAACAACAAACACTAACCCCCTAACAACAAACAACACTAAACCCCTAACAAGAAACTAACCTATCCCTTTAACAACAAACAACCCTAACCTCCTAACAACAAACAACCTTAAACCCCTAACAACAAACAACCCTAAAACCCTAGCAAAAAAAACACTAACACCCTAACAACAAAAAACACTAAACCCCAACAAGAAACAACACTAAACCCCTAACAACAAACACTAACCCCCTAACCACAAACAACACTAAACCCCTAACAAGAAACTAACCTAACCCTGTAACAACAAACAACCCTAACCTCCTAACAACAAACAACCTTAACCCCCTAACAACAAACAACCCTAAACCCCTAACAACAAACAATCCTAACCCCCTAACAACCAACAACGCACACCCCCTATCCACAAACAACACTAACCCCCTAACAACAAACAACACTAACACCCTAAACACAAACAACACTAACCCCGTAAGAACAAACAACACTAACCCCCTAACCACAAACAACACTAACACCCTAACAACAAAAACTACTATACCCCAAAAAGAAACAACCCTAAACCCCTAACAACAAACACTAACCCCCTAACAACAAAAAACACTAAACCCCTAACAAGAAACTAACCCAACCCCGTAACAACAAACAACCCTAACCCCCTAACAACAAACAACCCTAAACCCCTAACAACAAACAACCCTAAGCTTCTAACAACAAACAACCCTAACCGCCTAACAAACAACAACACTAACCCCCTAACCACAAACAACACTAACACCCTAACAACAAAAAATACTAAACTCCAACAAGAAACAACCCTAAACCCCTAATCACAAACACAACCCCCTGACAACAAACAACCCTAAACCCCTAACAACAAACAACACTAACACGCTAACAACAAAAACCACTAAACCCCAACAAGAAACAAAACTAAACCCGTAACAACAAACACTAACTCCCTAACAACAAACAACACTAAACCCCTAACAAGAAACTAACCTAACCCTGTAACAACAAACAACCCTAACATCCTAACAACAAACATCCTTAACCCCCTAACAACAAACAACCCTAAACCCCTAACAACAAACAATCCTAACCCCCTAACAACCAACAACGCACACCCCCTAACCACAAACAACACTAACACCCTAACCACAAACAACACTAACCCCGTAAGAACAAACTACACTAACCCCCTAACAACAAACAACGCTAACACCCTAACAACAAAAACTACTAAACCCCAACAAGAAACAACCCTAAACCCCTAACAACAAACACTAACCGCCTAACAACAAACAACACTAAACCCCTAACAAGAAACTAACCTAACCCCGTAACAACAAACAACCCTAACCTCCTAACAACAAACAACCTTAAACCCCTAACAACAAACAACCCTAAACCCCTAACAACAAACAACACTAACACCCTAACAACAAAAACCACCAAACCCCAACAAGAAACAACACTAAACCCCTAACAACAAACACTAACCCCCTAACAACAAACAACACTAAACCCCTAACAAGAAACTAACCTAACCCTGTAACAACAAACAACCCTAACATCCTAACAACAAACATCCTTAACCCCCTAACAACAAACAACCCTAAACCCCTAACAACAAACAATCCTAACCCCCTAACAACCAACAACGCACACGCCCTAAACACAAACAACACTAACACCCTAACCACAAACAACACTAACCCCGTAAGAACAAACAACACTAACCCCCTAATCACAAACAACACTAACACGCTAACAACAAAAACTACTAAACCCCAAAAAGAAACAACCCTAAACCCCTAACAACAAACACTAACCCCCTAACAACAAACAACACTAAACCCCTAACAAGAAACTAACCTAACCCTGTAAAAACAAACAACCCTAACCTCCTAACAACAAACAACCCTAACCCCCTAACAAACAACAACACTAATCCCCTAACCACAAACAACACTTACACTCTAACAACAAAAACTACTAAACCCCAGCAAGAAACAACACTAAACCCCTAACAACAAACACTAACCCCCTAACAACAAACAACACTAAACCCCTAACAAGAAACTAACCTAACCCTGTAACAACAAACAACCCTAACCTCCTAACAACAAACAACCTTAACCCCCTAACAACAAACAACCCTAAACCCCTAACAACAAACAATCCTAACCCCCTAACAACCAACAACGCACACCCCCTATCCACAAACAACACTAACCCCCTAACAACAAACAACACTAACACCCTAAACACAAACAACACTAACCCCGTAAGAACAAACAACACTAACCCCCTAACCACAAACAACACTAACACCCTAACAACAAAAACTACTATACCCCAAAAAGAAACAACCCTAAACCCCTAACAACAAACACTAACCCCCTAACAACAAAAAACACTAAACCCCTAACAAGAAACTAACCCAACCCCGTAACAACAAACAACCCTAACCCCCTAACAACAAACAACCCTAAACCCCTAACAACAAAAAACCCTAAGCTTCTAACAACAAACAACCCTAACCGCCTAACAAACAACAACACTAACCCCCTAACCACAAACAACACTAACACCCTAACAACAAAAACTAGTAAACTCCAACAAGAAACAACCCTAAACCCCTAATAACAAACACAACCCCCTGACAACAAACAACCCTAAACCCCTAACAACAAACAACACTAACACGCTAACAACAAAAACCACTAAACCCCAACAAGAAACAAAACTAAACCCGTAACAACAAACACTAACTCCCTAACAACAAACAACACTAAAACCCTAACAAGATACTAACCTAACCCTGTAACAACAAACAACCCTAACATCCTAACAACAAACATCCTTAACCCCCTAACAACAAACAACCCTAAACCCCTAACAACAAACAATCCTAACCCCCTAACAACCAACAACGCACACCCCCTAACCAAAAACAACACTAACACCCTAACCACAAACAACACTAACCCCGTAAGAACAAACTACACTAACCCCCTAACAACAAACAACGCTAACACCCTAACAACAAAAACTACTAAACCCCAACAAGAAACAACCCTAAACCCCTAACAACAAACACTAACCCCCTAACAACAAACAACACTAAACCCCTAAGAAGAACCTAACCTAAACCCGTAACAACAAACAACCCTAACCTCCTAACAACAAACAACCTTAAACCCCTAACTACAAACAACCCTAAACCCCTAACAGCAAACAACACTAACACCCTAACAACAAAAACTACTAAACCCCAACAAGAAACAACACTAAACCCCTAACAACAAACACTAACCCCCTAACAACAAACAACACTAAACCCCTAACAAGAAACGAACCTAACCCTGTAACAACAAACAGCCCTAACCTCCTAACAACAAACAACCTTAACCCCCTAACAACAAACAACCCTAAACCCCTAACAACAAACAATCCTAACCCCCTAACAACCAACAACTCTCACCCCCTAACCACAAACAACACTAACACCCTAACCACAAACAACACTAACCCCGTAAGAACAAACAACACTAACCCCCTAACCACAAACAACACTAACACCCTAACAACAAAAACTACTAAACCACCACAAGAAACAACCCTAAACCCCTAACAACAAACACTAACCCCCTAACAACAAACAACACTAAACCCCTAACAAGAAACTAACCTAACCCCGTAACAACAAACAACCCTAACCTCCTAACAACAAACAACCTTAAACCCCTAACAACAAACAACCCTAAACCCCTAACAACAAACAACACTAACACCCTAACAACAAAAACCACTAAACCCCAACAAGAAACAACACTAAACCCCTAACAACAAACACTAACCCCCAACAACAAACAACACTAAACCCCTAACAAGAAACTAACCTAACCCTGTAACAACAAACAGCCCTAACCTCCTAACAACAAACAACCTTAACCCCCTAATAACAAACATCTATAAACCCCTAACAACAAACAATTCTAACCCCCTAACAACCAACAACGCTCACCCCCTAACCACAAACAACACTAACACCCTAACCACAAAAACACTAACCCCGTAAGAACAAACAACACTAAACCCCTAACAAGAAACTAAACTAACCCTGTAACAACAAACAACCCAAACCTCCTAACAACAAACAACCTTAAACCCCTAACAACAAACAACCCTAAACCCCTAACAACAAACAATCCTAACCCCCTAACAACCAACAACGCACACGCCCTAACCACAAACAACACTAACACCCTAACCACAAACAACACTAACCCCGTAAGAACAAACTACACTAACCCGCTAACAACAAACAACACTAACACCCTAACAACAAAAACTACTAAACCCCAACAAGAAACAACCCTAAATCCCTAACAACAAACACTAACCCCCTAACAACAAACAACAGTAAACCCCTAACAAGAAACTAACCTAACCCCGTAACAACAAACAACACTAACATCCTAACAACAAACATCCTTAACCCCCTAACAACAAACAACCCTAAACCCCTAACAACAAACAATCCTAACCCCCTAACAACCAACAACGCACACCCCCTAACCACAAACAACACTAACACCCTAACCACAAACAACACTAACCCCGTAAGAACAAACTACACTAACCCGATAACAACAAACAACACTAACACCCTAACAACAAAAACTACTAAACCCCAACAAGAAACAACCCTAAACCCCTAACAACAAACACTAACCCCCTAACAACAAACAACACTAAACCCCTAACAAGAAACTAACCTAACCCCGTAACAACAAACAACCCTAACCTCCTAACAACAAACAACCTTAAACCCCTAACAACAAACAACACTAAACCCCTAACAACAAACAACACTAACACCCTAACAACAAAAACCACTAAACCCCAACAAGAAACAACACTAAACCCCTAACAACAAACACTAACCCCCAACAACAAACGACACTAAACCCCTAACAAGAAACTAACCTAACCCTGTAACAACAAACAACCCTAACCTCCTAACAACAAACAACCTTAACCCCCTAACAACAAACAACCCTAAACCCCTAACAACAAACAATCCTAACCCCCTTACAACCAACAACGCTCACCCACTAACCACAAACAACACTAACACCCTAACCACAAACAACACTAACCCCGTAAGAACAAACAACACTAACCCCCTAACAACAAAACAACACTAACACCCTAACAACAAAAACTACTAAACCCCAACAAGAAACAACCCTAAACCCCTAACAACAAACACTAATCCCCTAACAACAAACAACACTAAACCCCTAACAAGAAACTAACCTAACCCCGTAACAACAAACAACCCTAACCTCCTAACAACAACCTTAAACCCCTAACAACAAACAACCCTAAACCCCTAACAACAAACAACACTAACACCCTAACAATAAAAACCACTAAACCCCAACAAGAAACAACACTAAACCCCTAACAACAAACACTAACCCCCTAACAACAAACAACACTAAACCCCTAACAAGAAACTAACCTAACCCTGTAACAACAAACAGCCCTAACCTCCTAACAACAAACAACCTTAACCCCCTAACAAACAACAACACTAACCCCCTAACCACAAACAACACTAACACCCTAACAACAAAAACTACTAAACCCCAACAAGAAACAGCCCTAAACCCCTAACAACAAACACTAACCCCCTAACAACAAAAAACACTAAACTCCTAACAAGAAACTAACCTAAACCCGTAACAACAAACAACCCTAACCTCCTAACAACAAACAATCTTAAACCCCTAACAACAAACAACCCTAAACCCCTAACAACAAACAACACTAACACCCTAACAACAAAAACCACTAAACCCCAACAAGAAACAACACTAAACCCCAAGCAACAAACACTAACCCCCTAACAACAAACAACACTAAACCCCTAACAAGAAACTAACCTAACCCTGTAACAAAAAAGATCCCTAACCTCCTAACAACAAACAACCTTAACCCCCTGACAACAAACAACCCTAAACCCCTAACAACAAACCATCCTAACCCCCTAACAAACAACAACGCACACCCCCTAACCACAAACAACACTAACACCCTAACCACAAACAACACTAACCCCGTAAGAACAAACAACACTAACCCCCTAACAACAAACAATACTAACACCCTAACAACAAAAACTACTAAAGCCCAACAAGAAACAACCCTAAACCCCTAACAACAAACACTAACCCCCTAACAACAAACAACACTAAACCCGTAACAAGAAACTAACCTAACCCTGTAACAACAAACAACCCTAACCTCCTAACAACAAACAACCTTAACCCCCTAACAACAAACAACCCTAAACCCCTAACAACAAACAATCCTAACCCCCTTACAACCAACAACGCTCACCCCCTAACCACAAACAACACTAACACCCTAACCACAAACAACACTAACCCCGTAAGAACAAACAACACTAACCCCCTAACAACAAAACAACACTAACACCCTAACAACAAAAACTACTAAACCCCAACAAGAAACAACCCTAAACCCCTAACAACAAACACTAATCCCCTAACAACAAACAACACTAAACCCCTAACAAGAAACTAACCTAACCCCGTAACAACAAACAACCCTAACCTCCTAACAACAACCTTAAACCCCTAACAACAAACAACCCTAAACCCCTAACAACAAACAACACTAACACCCTAACAATAAAAACCACTAAACCCCAACAAGAAACAACACTAAACCCCTAACAACAAACACTAACCCCCTAACAACAAACAACACTAAACCCCTAACAAGAAACTAACCTAACCCTGTAACAACAAACAGCCCTAACCTCCTAACAACAAACAACCTTAACCCCCTAACAAACAACAACACTAACCCCCTAACCACAAACAACACTAACACCCTAACAACAAAAACTACTAAACCCCAACAAGAAACAGCCCTAAACCCCTAACAACAAACACTAACCCCCTAACAACAAAAAACACTAAACTCCTAACAAGAAACTAACCTAAACCCGTAACAACAAACAACCCTAACCTCCTAACAACAAACAATCTTAAACCCCTAACAACAAACAACCCTAAACCCCTAACAACAAACAACACTAACACCCTAACAACAAAAACCACTAAACCCCAACAAGAAACAACACTAAACCCCAAGCAACAAACACTAACCCCCTAACAACAAACAACACTAAACCCCTAACAAGAAACTAACCTAACCCTGTAACAAAAAAGATCCCTAACCTCCTAACAACAAACAACCTTAACCCCCTGACAACAAACAACCCTAAACCCCTAACAACAAACCATCCTAACCCCCTAACAAACAACAACGCACACCCCCTAACCACAAACAACACTAACACCCTAACCACAAACAACACTAACCCCGTAAGAACAAACAACACTAACCCCCTAACAACAAACAATACTAACACCCTAACAACAAAAACTACTAAAGCCCAACAAGAAACAACCCTAAACCCCTAACAACAAACACTAACCCCCTAACAACAAACAACACTAAACCCGTAACAAGAAACTAACCTAACCCTGTAAAAACAAACAACCCTAACCTCCTAACAACAAACAACCCTATCGCCCTAAAAAACAACAACACTAACCCCCTAACCACAAACAACACTAACACTCTAACACCAAAAACTACTAAACCCCAACAAGAAACAACCCTAAACCCCTAACAACAAACACTAACCCCCTAACAACAAACAACACTAAACCCCTAACAAGAAACTAACCTAACCCCGTAACAACAAACAACCCTAACCTCCTAACAGCAAACAACCTTAAACCCCTAAGAACAAACAACCCTCAACCCCTAACAGCAAACAACACTAACACCCTAACAACAAAAACCACTAAACCCCAACAAGAAACAACACTAAACCCCTAACAACAAACACTAACCCCCTAACAACAAACAACACTAAACCCCTAACAAGAAACTAACCTAACCCTGTAACAACAAACAGCCCTAACCACCTAACAACAAACAACCTTAACCCCCTAACAACAAACAACCCTAAACCCCTAACAACAAACAATCCTAACCCCCTAACAACCAACAACGCACACCCCCTATCCACAAACAACACTAACCCCCTAACAACAAACAACACTAACACCCTAAACACAAACAACACTAACCCCGTAAGAACAAACAACACTAACCCCCTAACCACAAACAACACTAACACCCTAACAACAAAAACTACTATACCCCAAAAAGAAACAACCCTAAACCCCTAACAACAAACACTAACCCCCTAACAACAAAAAACACTAAACCCCTAACAAGAAACTAACCCAACCCCGTAACAACAAACAACCCTAACCCCCTAACAACAAACAACCCTAAGCTTCTAACAACAAACAACCCTAACCGCCTAACAAACAACAACACTAACCCCCTAACCACAAACAACACTAACACCCTAACAACAAAAACTACTAAACTCCAACAAGAAACAACCCTAAACCCCTAATAACAAACACAACCCCCTGACAACAAACAACCCTAAACCCCTAACAACAAACAACACTAACACGCTAACAACAAAAACCACTAAACCCCAACAAGAAACAAAACTAAACCCGTAACAACAAACACTAACTCCCTAACAACAAACAACACTAAACCCCTAACAAGAAACTAACCTAACCCTGTAACAACAAACAACCCTAACATCCTAACAACAAACATCCTTAACCCCCTAACAACAAACAACCCTAAACCCCTAACAACAAACAATCCTAACCCCCTAACAACCAACAACGCACACCCCCTAACCACAAACAACACTAACCCCGTAAGAACAAACTACACTAACCCCCTAACAACAAACAACGCTAACACCCTAACAACAAAAACTACTAAACCCCAACAAGAAACAACCCTAAACCCCTAACAACAAACACTAACCCCCTAACAACAAACAACACTAAACCCCTAACAAGAAAGTAACCTAACCCCGTAACAACAAACAACCCTAACCTCCTAACAACAAACAACCTTAAACCCCTAACAACAAACAACCCTAAACCCCTAACAACAAACAACACTAACACCCTAACAACAAAAACCACCAAACCCCAACAAGAAACAACACTAAACCCCTAACACCAAACACTAACCCCCTAACAACAAACAACACTAAACCCCTAACAAGAAACTAACCTAACCCTGTAACAACAAACAACCCTAACCTCCTAACAACAAACAACCTTAACCCCCTAACAACAAACAACCCTAAACCCCTAACAACAAACAATCCTAACCCCCTAACAACCAACAACGCTCACCCCATAACCACAAACAACACTAACACCCTAACCACAAACAACACTAACCCTGTAAGAACAAACAACACTAACCCCCTAACAACAAACAACACTAACACCCTAACAACCAAAACTACTAAACCCCAACAAGAAACAACCCTAAACCCCTAACAACAAACACTAACCCCCTAACAACAAACAACACTAAACCCCTAAGAAGAAACTAACCTAAACCCGTAACAACAAACAACCCTAACCTCCTAACAACAAACAACCTTAAACCCCTAACTACAAACAACCCTAAACCCCTAACAACAAACAACACTAACACCCTAACAACAAAAACCACTAAACCCCAACAAGAAAAAACACTAAACCCCTAACAACAAACACTAACCCCCTAACAACAAACAACACTAAACCCCTAACAAGAAACTAACCTAACCCTGTAACAACAAACAGCCCTAACCTCCTAACAACAAACAACCTTAACCCCCTAACAAACAACAACACTAACCCCCTAACCACAAACAACACTAACACCCTAACAACAAAAACTACTAAACCCCAACAAGAAACAGCCCTAAACCCCTAACAACAAACACTAACCCCCTAACAACAAAAAACACTAAACTCCTAACAAGAAACTAACCTAACCCCGTAACAACAAACAACCCTAACCTCCTAACAACAAACAATCTTAAACCCCTAACAACAAACAACCCTAAACCCCTAACAACAAACAACACTAACACCCTAACAACAAAAACCACTAAACCCCAACAAGCAACAACACTAAACCCCTAGCAACAAACACTAACCCCCTAACAACAAACAACACTAAACCCCTAACAAGAAACTAACCTAACCCTGTAACAAAAAAGATCCCTAACCTCCTAACAACAAACAACCTTAACCCCCTGACAACAAACAACCCTAAACCCCTAACAACAAACCATCCTAACCCCCTAACAAACAACAACGCACACCCCCTAACCACAAACAACACTAACACCCTAACCACAAACAACACTAACCCCGTAAGAACAAACAACACTAACCCCCTAACAACAAACAATACTAACACCCTAACAACAAAAACTACTAAACCCCAACAAGAAACAACCCTAAACCCCTAACAACAAACACTAACCCCCTAACAACAAACAACACTAAACCCGTAACAAGAAACTAACCTAACCCTGTAAAAACAAACAACCCTAACCTCCTAACAACAAACAACCCTATCCCCCTAAAAGACAACAACACTAACCCCCTAACCACAAACAACACTAACACTCTAACACCAAAAACTACTAAACCCCAACAAGAAACAACCCTAAACCCCTAACAACAAACACTAACCCCCTAACAACAAACAACACTAAACCCCTAACAAGAAACTAACCTAACCCCGTAACAACAAACAACCCTAACCTCCTAACAGCAAACAACCTTAAACCCCTAAGAACAAACAACCCTCAACCCCTAACAGCAAACAACACTAACACCCTAACAACAAAAACCACTAAACCCAACAAGAAACAACATTAAACCCCTAACAACAAACACTAACCCCCTAACAACAAACAACACTAAACCCCTAACAAGAAACTAACCTAACCCTGTAACAACAAACAGCCCTAACCTCCTAAGAAGAAACCACCTTAACCCCCTAACAACAAACAACCCTAATCCCTAACAACAAACAATCCTAACCCCCTAACAACCAACAACTCTCACCCCCTAACCACAAACAACACTAACACCCTAACCACAAACAACACTAACCCCGTAAGAACAAACAACACTAACCCCCTAACCACAAACAACACTAACACCCTAACAACAAAAACTACTAAACCCCAAAAAGAAACAACCCTAAACCCCTAACAACAAACACTAACCCCCTAACAACAAACAACACTAAACCCCTAACAAGAAACTAACCTAAACCTGTAAAAACAAACAACCCTAACCTCGTAACAACAACCTTAAACCCCTAACAACAAACAACCCTAAACCCCTAACAACAAACAACACTAACACCCTAACAACAAAAACCACTAAACCCCAACAAGAAACAACACTAAACCCCTAACAACAAACACTAACCCCCTAACAACAAACAACACTAAACCCCTAACAAGAAACTAACCTAACCCTGTAACAACAAACAGCCCTAACCTCCTAACAACAAACAACCATAACCCCCTAACAAACAACAACACTAACCCCCTAACCACAAACAACACTAACACCCTAACAACAAAAACTACTAAACCCCAACAAGAAACAGCCCTAAACCCCTAACAACAAACACTAACCCCCTAACAACAAAAAACACTAAACCCCTAACAAGAAACTAACCTAACCCTGTAACAACAAAGATCCCTAACCTCCTAACAACAAACAACCTTAACCCCCTGACAACAAACAACCCTAAACCCCTAACAACAAACCATCCTAACCCCCTAACAACCAACAACGCACACCCCCTAACCACAAACAACACTAACACCCTAACCACAAACAACACTAACCCCGTAAGAACAAACAACACTAACCCCCTAACAACAAACAATACTAACACCCTAACAACAAAAACTACTAAACCCAACAAGAAACAACCCTAAACCCCTAACAACAAACACTAACCCCCTAACAACAAACAACACTAAACCCGTAACAAGAAACTAACCTAACCCTGTAAAAACAAACAACCCTAACCTCCTAACAACAAACAACCCTATCCCCCTAAAAAACAACAACACTAACCCCCTAACCACAAACAACACTAACACTCTAACAACAAAAACTACTAAACCCCAACAAGAAACAACCCGAAACCCCTAACAACAAACACTAACCCCCTAACAACAAACAACACTAAACCCCTAACAAGAAACTAACCTAACCCCGTAACAACAAGCAACCCTAACCTCCTAACAGCAAACAACCTTAAACCCCTAACAACAAACAACCCTCAACCCCTAACAACAAACAACACTAACACCCTAACAACAAAAACCACTAAACCCCAACAAGAAACAACACTAAACCCCTAACAACAAACACTAACCCCGTAACAACAAACAACACTAAACCCCTAACAAGAAACTAACCTAACCCTGTAACAACAAACAGCCCTAACCTCCTAACAACAAATCACCTTAACCCCCTAACAACAAACAACCCTAATCCCTAACAACAAACAATCCTAACCCCCTAACAACCAACAACTCTCACCCCCTAACCACAAACAACACTAACACCCTAACCACAAACAACACTAACCCCGTAAGAACAAACAACACTAACCCCCTAACCACAAACAACACTAACACCCTAACAACAAAAACTACTAAACCCCAAAAAGAAACAACCCTAAACCCCTAACAACAAACACTAACCCCCTAACAACAAACAACACTAAACCCCTAACAAGAAACTAAACTAACCCCGTAACAACAAACAACCCTAACCTCCTAACAACAAACAACCTTAAACCCCTAACAACAAACAACCCTAAACCCCTAACAACAAAAAACACTAACACTCTAACAACAAAAAACACTAAACCCCAACAAGAAACAACACTAAACCCCTAACAACAAACACTAACCCCCTAACAACAAACAACACTAAACCCCTAACAAGAAACTAACCTAACCCTGTAACGACAAACAACCCTAACATCCTAACAACAAACATCCTTAACCCCCTAACAACAAACAACCCTAAACCCCTAACAACAAACAATCCTAACCCCGTAACAACCAACAACGCTCACCCCCTAACCACAAACAACACTAACACCCTAACCACAAACAACACTAACCCCCTAACAACAAACAACACTAACACCCTAACAACAAAAACTACTAAACCCCAACAAGAAACAACCCTCAACCCCTAACAGCAAACACTAACCCCCTAACAACAAACAACACTCAACCCCTATCAAGAAACTAACCTAACCCCGTAACAACAAACAACCCTAACCTCCTAACAACAAACAACCTTAAACCCCTAACAACAAACAACCCAAAACCCCTAACAACAAACAACACTAACACCCTAACAACAAAAACCACTAAACCCCAACAAGAAACAACACTAAACCCCTAACAACAAACACTAACCCCCTAACCACAAACAACACTAAACCCCTAACAAGAAACTAACCTAACCCTGTAACAACAAACAACCCTAACCTCCTAACAAAAAACAATCTTAACCCCCTAATAACAAACAACTATAAACCCCTAACAACAAACAATTCTAACCCCCTAACAACCAACAACGCTCACCCCCTAACAACAAACAACTCTAACACCCTAACCACAAAAACACTAACCCCGTAAGAACAATCAACACTAACCCCCTAACAACAAACAACCTTAAACCCCTAACAACAAACAACACTAAACCCCTAACAACAAACAACACTAACACCCTAACAACAAAAACCACTAAACCCCAACAAGAAACAACACTAAACCTCTAACAACAAACACTAACCCTCTAACAACAAACAACACTAAACCCCTAACAAGAAACTAACCTAACCCTGTAACAACAAACAACCCTAACCTCCTAACAACAAACAAACCTAACCCCCAACAAACAACAACACTAACCCCCTAACCACAAACAACACTAACACCCTAACAAAAAAAACTACTAAACCCCAACAAGAAGCAAACCTAAACCCCTAACAACAAACAAAACTAAACCCCTAACAAGAAACTAACCTAACCCCGTAACAACAAACAACCCTAACCTCCTAACAACAAACAACCTTAAACCCCTAACAACAAACAACCCTAAACCCCTAACAACAAACAGCACTAACACCCTAACAACAAAAACCACTAAACCCCAACAAGAAACAACACTAAACCCCTAACAACAAACACTAACCCCCTAACAACAAACAACACTAAACCCCTAACAAGAAACTAACCTAACCCTGTAACAACAAACAGCCCTAACCTCCTAACAACAAACCACCTTAAACCCCTAACAACAAACAACCCTAACCCCTAACAACAAACTATCCTAACCCCCTAACAACCAACAACTCTCACCCCCTAACCACAAACAACACTAACACCCTAACCACAAACAACACTAACCCCGTAAGAACAAACAACACTAACCCCCTAACCACAAACAACACTAACACCCTAACAACAAAAACTACTAAACTCCCAAAAGAAACAACCCTAAACCCCTAACAACAAACACTAACGAACTAACAACAAACAACACTAAACCCCTAACAAGAAACTAACCTAACCCTGTAACAACAAACAACCCTAACCTCCTAACAACAAACAACCTTAAACCCCTAACAACAAACAACCCTAAACCCCTAACAACAAAAAACACTAACACCCTAACAACAAAAAACACTAAACCCCAACAAGAAACAACACTAAACCCCTAACAACAAACACTAACCCCGTAACAACGAACAACACTAAACCTCTAACAAGAAACTAACCTAACCCTGTAACAACAAACAACCCTAACCTCCTAACAACAAACAACCTTAACCCCCTAACAACAAGCAACCCTAAACCCCTAACAACAAACAATCCTAACCCCCTAACAACCAACAACGCACACCCCCTATCCACAAACAACACTAACCCCCTAACCACAAACAACACTAACACCCTAACAACAAGAACTACTAAACCCCAACAAGAAACAACCCTAAACCCGTAACAACAAACACTAACCCCCTAACAACAAACAACACTAAACCCCTAACAAGAAACTAACCTAAACCCGTAACAACAAACAACCCTAACCTCCTAACAACAAACAACACTAACACCCTAACAACAAAAACCATTAAACCCCAACAAGAAACAACACTAAACCCATAACAACAAACACTAACCCCCTAACAACAAACAACACTAAACCCCTAACAATAAACTAACCTAACCCTGTAACAACAAACAACCCTAACCTCCTAACAACAAACAACCCTAACCCCCTAACAAACAACAACACTAAGCCCCTAACCACAAACAACACTAACACCCTAACAACTAAAACTACTAAACCCCAACAAGAAACAACCCTAAACCCCTAACAACAAACACTAACCCCCTAACAACAAACAACACTAAACCCCTAACAAGAAACTAACCTAACCCCGTTACAACAAACAACCCTAACCTCCTAACAACAAACAACCTTAAACCCCTAACAACAAACAACCCTAAACACCTAACAACAAACAACACTAACACCCTAACAACAAAAACCACTAAACCCCAACAAGAAACAACACTAAACCCCTAACAACAAACACTAACCTCCTAACAACAAACAACACTAAACCCCTAACAAGAAACTAACCTAACCCTGTAAAAACAAACAACCCTAACCTCCTAACAACAAACAACCTTAACCCCCTAACAACAAACAACCTTAAACCCCTAACAACAAACAATCCTAACCCCCTAACAACCAACAACGCTCATCCTCTAACCACAAACAACACTAACACCCTAAGGAAAAACAAGACAAACCCCGTAAGAACAAACAACACTAACCCCCTAACAACAAACAACACTAACACCCTAACAACAAAAACTACTAAACCCCAACAAGAAACAACAATAAACCCCTAACAACAAACACTAACCCCCTAACAACAAACAACACTAAACCCCTAACAAGAAACTAACCTAAACCCGTAACAACAAACAACCCTAACCTCCTAACAACAAACAACCTTAAACCCCTAACAACAAACAACCCTAAACCCCTAACAACAAACAACACTAACACCCTAACAACAAAAACCACTAAACCCCAACAAGAAACAACACTAAACCCCTAACAACAAACACTAACCCCCTAACAACAAACAACACTAAACCCCTAACAAGAAACTAAAATAACCCTGTAACAACAAAGAACCCAAACCTCCTAACAACAAACAACCCTAACCCCCTAACAAACAACAACACTAAGCCCCTAACCACAAGTAACACTAACACCCTAACAACTAAAACTATTAAACCCCAACAACAAACAACCCTAAACCCCTAACAACAAACACTAACCCCCTAACAAGAAACAACACTAAACCCCTAACAAGAAACTAACCAAACCCCGTAACAACAAACAACCCTAACCTCCTAACAACAAACAACCTTAAACCCCTAACAACAAACAACCCTAAACCCCTAACAACAAACAACACTAACACCCTAACAACAAAACCACTAAACCCCAACAAGAAACAACACTAAACCCCTAACAACAAACACTAACCCCCTAACAACAAACAACACTAAACCCCTAACAAGAAACTAACCTAACCCTGTAACAACAAACAACCCTAACCTCCTAACAACAAACAACCTTAACCCCCTAATAACAAACAACTATAAACCCCTAACAACAAACAATTCTAACCCCCTAACAACCAACAACGCTCACCCCCTAACCACAAACAACACTAACACCCTAACCACAAAAACACTAACCCCGTAAGAACAAACAACACTAACCCCCTAACAACAAACAATACTAACACCCTAACAACAAAAACTACTAAACCCCAACAAGAAACAACCCTAAACCCCTAACAACAAACACTAACCCCCTAACAACAAAAAACACTAAACCCCTAAGAAGAAACTAACCTAACCCCGTAACAACAAACAACCCTAAACCCCTAACAACAAACAACCATAACCTTCTAACAACAAGCAACCCTAACCCCCTAACAAACAACACTAACCCCCTAACCACAAACAACACTAACACCCTAACTACAAACAACACTAACACCCTAACAACAAAAACTACTAAACCCCAACAAGCAACAACCCTAAACCCCTAACAACAAACACTAACCCCCTAACAACAAACAACACTAAACCCCTAACAAGTAACTTACCTAACCCCGTAACAACAAACAACCCTAACCTCCTAACAACAAACAACCTTAAACCCCTAACAACAAACAACCCTAAACCCCTAACAACAAACAACACTAACACCCTAAGAACAAAAACCACTAAACCCCAACAAGAAACAACCCTAAACCCCTAACAACAAACACTAACCCCCTAACAACAAACAACACTAAACCCCTAACAAGAAACTAACCTAACCCCGTAACAACAAACAACCCTAACCTCCTAACAGCAAACAACCTCAAACCCCTAACAACAAACAACCCTAAACCCCTAACAACAAACAATCCTAACCCCCTAACAACCAACAACTCTCACCCCCTAACCACAAACAACACTAACACCCTAACAACAAACAACACTAACCCCGTAAGAACAAACAACACTAACCTCCTAACCACAAACAACACTAACACCCTAACAACAAAAACTACTAAACTCCAAAAAGAAACAACCCTAAACCCCTAACAACAAACACTAACCCCCTAAGAACAAACAACACTAAACCCCTAACAAGAAACAAACCTAACCCTTTAACAACAAACAACCCTAACCTCCTAACAACAAACAACCTTAAACCCCTAACAACAAACAACCCTAAACCCCTAGCAACAAAATACACTAACACCCTAACAACAAAAAACACTAAACCCCAACAAGAAACAACACTAAACCCCTAACAACAAACACTAACCCCCAGCAACAAACAACACTAAACCCCTAACAAGAAACTAACCTAACCCTGTAACAACAAACAACCCTAACCTCCTAACAACAAACAACCTTAACCCCCTAACAACAAACAACCCTAAAACCCTAACAACAAACAATCCTAACCCCCTAACAACCAACAACGCACACCCCCGATCCACAAACAACACTAACCCCCTAACAACAAACAACACTAACACCCTAACAACAAGAACTACTAAACCCCAACAAGAAACAACCCTAAACCCCTAACAACAAACACTAACCCCCTAACAACAAACAACACTAAACCCCTAACAAGAAACTAACCTAAACCCGTAACAACAAACAACCCTAACCTCCTAACAACAAACAACCTTAAACCCCTAACAACAAACAACCCTAAACCCCTAACAACAAACAACACTAACACCCTAACAACAAAAACCACTAAACCCCAACAAGAAACAACACTAAACCCCTAACAACAAACACTAACCCCCTAACAACAAACAACACTAAACCCCTAACAAGAAACTAACCTAACCCTGTAACAACAAACAACCCTAACCTCCTAACAACAAACAACCTTAACCCCCTAACAACAAACAACCCTAAACCCCTAACAACAAACAATCCTAACCCCCTAACAACCAACAACGCACACCCCCTAACCACAAACAACACTAACACCCTAACCACAAACAACACTAACCCCGTAAGAACAAACAACACTAACCCCCTAACAACAAAGAACACTAACACGCTAACAACAAAAACCACTAAACCCAACAAGAAACAACCCTAAACCCCTAACAACAAACACTAACCCCCTAACAACAAACAACACTAAACCCCTAACAAGAAACTAACCTAACCCCATAACAACAAACAACCCTAACCTCCTAACAACAAACAACCTTAAACCCCTAACAACAAACAACCCTAAACCCCTAACAACAAACAACACTAACACCCTAACAACAAACAACACTAACACCCTAACAACAAAAACCACTAAACCCCAACAAGAAACAACACTAAACCCCTAACAACAAACACTAACCCCCTAACAACAAACAACACTAAACCCCTAAGAAGAAACTAACCTAAACCCGTAACAACAAACAACCCTAACCTCCTAACAACAAACAACCTTAAACCCCTAACTACAAACAACCCTAAACCCCTAACAACAAACAACACTAACACCCTAACAACAAAAACCACTAAACCCCAACAAGAAACAACACTAAACCCCTAACAACAAACACTAACCCCCTAACAACAAACAACACTAAACCCCTAACAAGAAACTAACCTAACCCTGTAACAACAAACAGCCCTAACCTCCTAACAACAAACAACCTTAACCCCCTAACAAACAACAACACTAACCCCCTAACCACAAACAACACTAACACCCTAACAACAAAAACTACTAAACCCCAACAAGAAACAGCCCTAAACCCCTAACAACAAACACTTACCCCCTAACAACAAAAAACACTAAACTCCTAACAAGAAACTAACCTAACCCCGTAACAACAAACAACCCTAACCTCCTAACAACAAACAATCTTAAACCCCTAACAACAAACAACCCTAAACCCCTAACAACAAACAACACTAACACCCTAACAACAAAAACCACTAAACCCCAACAAGAAACAACACTAAACCCCTAGCAACAAACACTAACCCCCTAACAACAAACAACACTAAACCCCTAACAAGAAACTAACCTAACCCTGTAACAAAAAAGATCCCTAACCTCCTAACAACAAACAACCTTAACCCCCTGACAACAAACAACCCTAAACCCCTAACAACAAACCATCCTAACCCCCTAACAAACAACAACGCACACCCCCTAACCACAAACAACACTAACACCCTAACCACAAACAACACTAACCCCGTAAGAACAAACAACACTAACCCCCTAACAACAAACAATACTAACACCCTAACAACAAAAACTACTAAACCCCAACAAGAAACAACCCTAAACCCCTAACAACAAACACTAACCCCCTAACAACAAACAACACTAAACCCGTAACAAGAAACTAACCTAACCCTGTAAAAACAAACAACCCTAACCTCCTAACAACAAACAACCCTATCCCCCTAAAAAACAACAACACTAACACCCTAACCACAAACAACACTAACACTCTAACACCAAAAACTACTAAACCCCAACAAGAAACAACCCTAAACCCCTAACAACAAACACTAACCCCCTAACAACAAACAACACTAAACCCCTAACAAGAAACTAACCTAACCCCGTAACAACAAACAACCCTAACCTCCTAACAGCAAACAACCTTAAACCCCTAAGAACAAACAACCCTCAACCCCTAACAGCAAACAACACTAACACCCTACCAACAAAAACCACTAAACCCCAACAAGAAACAACACTAAACCCCTAGCAACAAACACTAACCCCCTAACAACAAACAACACTAAACCCCTAACAAGAAACTAACCTAACCCTGTAACAAAAAAGATCCCTAACCTCCTAACAACAAACAACCTTAACCCCCTGACAACAAACAACCCTAAACCCCTAACAACAAACCATCCTAACCCCCTAACAAACAACAACGCACACCCCCTAACCACAAACAACACTAACACCCTAACCACAAACAACACTAACCCCGTAAGAACAAACAACACTAACCCCCTAACAACAAACAATACTAACACCCTAACAACAAAAACTACTAAACCCCAACAAGAAACAACCCTAAACCCCTAACAACAAACACTAACCCCCTAACAACAAACAACACTAAACCCGTAACAAGAAACTAACCTAACCCTGTAAAAACAAACAACCCTAACCTCCTAACAACAAACAACCCTATCCCCCTAAAAGACAACAACACTAACCCCTTAACCACAAACACTAACACTCTAACACCAAAAACTACTAAACCCCAACAAGAAACAACCCTAAACCCCTAACAACAAACACTAACCCCCTAACAACAAACAACACTAAACCCCTAACAAGAAACTAACCTAACCCCGTAACAACAAACAACCCTAACCTCCTAACAGCAAACAACCTTAAACCCCTAAGAACAAACAACCCTCAACCCCTAACAGCAAACAACACTAACACCCTAACAACAAAAACCACTAAACCCCAACAAGAAACAACACTAAACCCCTAACAACAAACACTAACCCCCTAACAACAAACAACACTAAACCCCTAACAAGAAACTAATCTAACCCTGTAACAACAAACAGCCCTAACCTCCTAACAAGAAACCACCTTAACCCCCTAACAACAAACAACCCTAATCCCTAACAACAAACAATCCTAACCCCCTAACAACCAACAACTCTCACCCCCTAACCACAAACAACACTAACACCCTAACCACAAACAACACTAACCCCGTAAGAACAAACAACACTAACCCCCTAACCACAAACAACACTAACACCCTAACAACAAAAACTACTAAACCCCAAAAAGAAACAACCCTAAACCCCTAACAACAAACACTAACCCCCTAACAACAAACAACACTAAACCCCTAACAAGAAACTAACCTAAACCTGTAAAAACAAACAACCCTAACCTCCTAACAACAAACAACCTTAAACCCCTAACAACAAACAACCCTAAACCCCTAACAACAAAAAACACTAACACCCTAACAACAAAAAACACTAAACCCCAACAAGAAACAACACTAAACCCCTAACAACAAACACTAACCCCCTAACAACAAACAACACTAAACCCCTAACAAGAAACTAACCTAACCCTGTAACAACAAACAACCCTAACCTCCTAAAAACAAACATCCTTAACCCCCTAACAACAAACAACCCTAAACCCCTAACAACAAACAATCCTAACCCCGTAACAACAACAACGCTCACCCCCTGACCACAAACAACACTAACACCCTAACCACAAACAACACTAACCCTGTAAGAACAAACAACACTAACCCCCTAACAACAAACAACACTAACACCCTAACAACAAAAACTACTAAACCCCAACAAGAAACAACCCTCAACCCCTAACAACAAACACTAACCCCCTAACAACAAACAACACTCAACCCCTAACAAGAAACTAACCTAACCCCGTAACAACAAACAACCCTAACCTCCTAACAACAAACAACCTTAAACCCCTAACAACAAACAACCCAAAACCCCTAACAACAAACAACACTAACACCCTAACAACAAAAACCACTAAACCCCAACAAGAAACAACACTAAACCCCTAACAACAAACACTAACCCCCTAACAACAAACAACACTAAACCCCTAACAAGAAACAAACCTAACCCTGTAACAATAAACAACCCTAACCTCCTAACAAAAAACAACCTTAACCCCCTAACAAACAACACTAACCCCCTAACCACAAACAACACTAACACCCTAACAACAAAAACTACTAAACCCCAACAAGAAACAGCCCTAAACCCCTAACAACAAACACTAACCCCCTAACAACAAAAAACACTAAACCCCTAACAAGAAACTAACCTAACCCCGTAACAACAAACAACCCTAACCTCCTAACAACAAACAACCTTAAACCCCTAACAACAAACAACCCAAAACCCCTAACAACAAACAACACTAACACCCTAACAACAAAAACCACTAAACCCCAAGAAGAAACTACACTAAACCCCTAACAACAAACACTAACCCCCTAACAACAAACAACACTAAACCCCTAACAAGAAACTAACCTAACCCTGTAACAACAAAGATCCCTAACCTCCTAACAACAAACAACCTTAACCCCCTAACAACAAACAACCCTAAACCCCTAACAACAAACAACCCTAACCCCCTAACAAACAACAACACTAATCCCCTAACTACAAAC
Source organism: Loxodonta africana (assembly GCF_030014295.1). NCBI lineage: Eukaryota > Metazoa > Chordata > Mammalia > Proboscidea > Elephantidae > Loxodonta > Loxodonta africana. Next base: position 136,563,966 of record NC_087348.1, read on the forward strand.
AACACTAACACCCTAACAACAAAAACGACTAAACCCCAACAAGAAACAACCCTAAACCCCTAACAACAAACACTAACCCCCTAACAGCAAACAACACTAAACCCCTAACAAGAAACTAACCTAACCCCGTAACAACAAACAACCCTAACCTCGTAACAACAACCTTAAACCCCTAACAACAAACAACCCTAAACCCCTAACAACAAACAACACTAACACCCTAACAACAAAAACCACTAAACCCCAACAAGAAACAACACTAAACCCCTAACAACAAACACTAACCCCCTAACAACAAACAACACTAAACCCCTCACAAGAAACTAACCTAACCCTGTAACAACAAACAGCCCTAACCTCCTAACAACAAACAACCTTAACCCCCTAACAAACAACAACACTAACCCCCTAACCACAAACAACACTAACACCCTAACAACAAAAACTACTAAACCCCAACAAGAAACAGCCCTAAACCCCTAACAACAAACACTAACACCCTAACAACAAAAAACACTAAACCCCTAACAAGAAACTAAACTAACCCCGTAACAACAAACAACCCTAACCTCCTAACAACAAACAACCTTAAACCCCTAACAACAAACAACCCTAAACCCCTAACAACAAACAACACTAACACCCTAACAACAAAAACCACTAAAACCCAACAAGAAACAACACTAAACCCCTAACAACAAACACTAACCCCCTAACAACAAACAACACTAAACCCCTAACAAGAAACTAACCTAACCCTGTAACAACAAAGATCCCTAACCTCCTAACAACAAACAACCTTAACCCCCTGACAACAAACAACCCTAAACCCCTAACAACAAACCATCCTAACCCCCTAACAACCAACAGCGCACACCCCCTAACCACAAACAACACTAACACCCTAACCACCAACAACACTAACCCCGTAAGAACAAACAACACTAACCCCCTAACAACAAACAATACTAACACCCTAACAACAAAAACTACTAAACCCAACAAGAAACAACCCTAAACCCCTAACAACAAACACTAACCCCCTAACAACAAACAACACTAAACCCGTAACAAGAAACTAACCTAACCCTGTAAAAACAAACAACCCTAACCTCCTAACAACAAACAACCCTATCCCCCTAAAAAACAACAACACTAACCCCCTAACCACAAACAACACTAACACTCTAACAACAAAAACTACTAAACCCCAACAAGAAACAACCCTAAACCCCTAACAACAAACACTAACCCCCTAACAACAAACAACACTAAACCCCTAACAAGAAACTAACCTAACCCCGTAACAACAAACAACCCTAACCTCCTAACAGCAAACAACCTTAAACCCCTAACAACAAACAACCCTCAACCCCTAACAACAAACAACACTAACACCCTAACAACAAAAACCACTAAACCCCAACAAGAAACAACACTAAACCCCTAACAACAAACACTAACCCCCTAACAACAAACAACACTAAACCCCTAACAAGAAACTAACCTAACCCTGTAACAACAAACAGCCCTAACCTCCTAACAACAAATCACCTTAACCCCCTAACAACAAACAACCCTAATCCCTAACAACAAACAATCCTAACCCCCTAACAACCAACAACTCTCACCCCCTAACCACAAACAACACTAACACCCTAACCACAAACAACACTAACCCCGTAAGAACAAACAACACTAACCCCCTAACCACAAACAACACTAACACCCTAACAACAAAAACTACTAAACCCCAAAAAGAAACAACCCTAAACCCCTAACAACAAACACTAACCCCCTAACAACAAACAACACTAAACCCCTAACAAGAAACTAACCTAACCCCGTAACAACAAACAACCCTAACCTCCTAACAACAAACAACCTTAAACCCCTAACAACAAACAACCCAAAACCCCTAACAACAAACAACACTCACACCCTAACAACAAAAACCACTAAACCCCAACAAGAAACAACACTAAACCCCTAACAACAAACACTAACCCCCTAACAACAAACAACACTAAACCCCTAACAAGAAACTAACCTAACCCTGTAACAACAAACAACCCTAACCTCCTAACAAAAAACAATCTTAACCCCCTAATAACAAACAACTATAAACCCCTAACAACAAACAATTCTAACCCCCTAACAACCAACAACGCTCACCCCCTAACAACAAACAACTCTAACACCCTAACCACAAAAACACTAACCCCGTAAGAACAATCAACACTAACCCCCTAACAACAAACAACCTTAAACCCCTAACAACAAACAACACTAAACCCCTAACAACAAACAACACTAACACCCTAACAACAAAAACCACTAAACCCCAACAAGAAACAACACTAAACCTCTAACAACAAACACTAACCCTCTAACAACAAACAACACTAAACCCCTAACAAGAAACTAACCTAACCCTGTAACAACAAACAACCCTAACCTCCTAACAACAAACAAACCTAACCCCCAACAAACAACAACACTAACCCCCTAACCACAAACAACACTAACACCCTAACAACAAAAACTACTAAACCCCAACAAGAAGCAAACCTAAACCCCTAACAACAAACAAAACTAAACCCCTAACAAGAAACTAACCTAACCCCGTAACAACAAACAACCCTAACCTCCTAACAACAAACAACCTTAAACCCCTAACAACAAACAACCCTAAACCCCTAACAACAAACAGCACTAACACCCTAACCACAAAAACCGCTAAACCCCAACAAGAAACAACACTAAACCCCTACCAACAAACACTAACCCCCTAACAACAAACAACACTAAACCCCTAACAAGAAACTAACCTAACCCTGTAACAACAAACAGCCCTAACCTCCTAACAACAAACCACCTTAAACCCCTAACAACAAACAACCCTAACCCCTAACAACAAACTATCCTAACCCCCTAACAACCAACAACTCTCACCCCCTAACCACAAACAACACTAACACCCTAACCACAAACAACACTAACCCCGTAAGAACAAACAACACTAACCCCCTAACCACAAACAACACTAACACCCTAACAACAAAAACTACTAAAATCCAAAAAGAAACAACCCTAAACCCCTAACAACAAACACTAACGAACTAACAACAAACAACACTAAACCCCTAACAAGAAACTAACCTAACCCTGTAACAACAAACAACCCTAACCTCCTAACAACAAACAACCCTAACCCCCTAACAAACAACAACACTAAGCCCCTAACCACAAACAACACTAACACCCTAACAACTAAAACTACTAAACCCCAACAAGAAACAACCCTAAACCCCTAACAACAAACACTAACCCCCTAACAACAAACAACACTAAACCCCTAACAAGAAACTAACCTAACCCCGTAACAACAAACAACCCTAACCTCCTAACAACAAACAACCTTAAACCCCTAACAACAAACAACCCTAAACACCTAACAACAAACAACACTAACACCCTAACAACAAAAACCACTAAACCCCAACAAGAAACAACACTAAACCCCTAACAACAAACACTAACCTCCTAACAACAAACAACACTAAACCCCTAACAAGAAACTAACCTAACCCTGTAACAACAAACAACCCTAACCTCCTAACAACAAACAACCTTAACCCCCTAACAACAAACAACCCTAAACCCCTAACAACAAACAATCCTAACCCCCTAACAACCAACAACGCTCATCCTCTAACCACAAACAACACTAACACCCTAAGCAAAAACAAGACAAACCCCGTAAGAACAAACAACACTAACCCCCTAACAACAAACAACACTAACACCCTAACAACAAAAACTACTAAACCCCAACAAGAAACAACCCTAAACCCCTAACAACAAACACTAACCCCCTAACAACAAACAACACTAAACCCCTAACAAGAAACTAACCTAAACCCGTAACAACAAACAACCCTAACCTCCTAACAACAAACAACCTTAAACCCCTAACAACAAACAACCCTAAACCCCTAACAACAAACAACACTAACACCCTAACAACAAAAACCACTAAACCCCAACAAGAAACAACACTAAACCCCTAACAACAAACACTAACCCCCTAACAACAAACAACACTAAACCCCTAACAAGAAACTAAAATAACCCTGTAACAACAAAGAACCCAAACCTCCTAACAACAAACAACCCTAACCCCCTAACAAACAACAACACTAAGCCCCTAACCACAAGCAACACTAACACACTAACAACTAAAACTATTAAACCCCAACAACAAACAACCCTAAACCCCTAACAAGAAACACTAACCCCCTAACAACAAACAACACTAAACCCCTAACAAGAAACTAACCAAACCCCGTAACAACAAACAACCCTAACCTCCTAACAACAAACAACCTTAAACCCCTAACAACAAACAACCCTAAACACCTAACAACAAACAACACTAACACCCTAACAACAAAAACCACTAAACCCCAACAAGAAACAACACTAAACCCCTAACAACAAACACTAACCCCCTAACAACAAACAACACTAAACCCCTAACAAGAAACTAACCTAACCCTGTAACAACAAACAACCCTAACCTCCTAACAACAAACCACCTTAACCCCCTAATAACAAACAACTATAAACCCCTAACAACAAACAATTCTAACCCCCTAACAACCAACAACGCTCACCCCCTAACCACAAACAACACTAACACCCTAACCACAAAAACACTAACCCCGTAAGAACAAACAACACTAACCCCCTAACAACAAACAATACTAACACCCTAACGACAAAAACTACTAAACCCCAACAAGAAACAACCCTAAACCCCTAACAACAAACACTAACCCCCTAACAACAAAAAACACTAAACCCCTAAGAAGAAACTAACCTAACCCCGTAACAACAAACAACCCTAAACCCCTAACAACAAACAACCATAACCTTCTAACAACAAGCAACCCTAACCCCCTAACAAACAACACTAACCCCCTAACCACAAACAACACTAACACCCTAAACACAAACAACACTAACACCCTAACAACAAAAACTACTAAACCCCAACAAGCAACAACCCTAAACCCCTAACAACAAACACTAACCCCCTAACAACAAACAACACTAACCCCCTAACCACAAACAACACTAACACCCTAACAACAAAAACTACTAAAATCCAAAAAGAAACAACCCTAAACCCCTAACAACAAACACTAACGAACTAACAACAAACAACACTAAACCCCTAACAAGAAACTAACCTAACCCTGTAACAACAAACAACCCTAACCTCCTAACAACAAACAACCTTAAACCCCTAACAACAAACAACCCTAAACCCCTAACAACAAAAAACACTAACACCCTAACAACAAAAAACACTAAACCCCAACAAGAAACAACACTAAACCCCTAACAACAAACACTAACCCCGTAACAACGAACAACACTAAACCTCTAACAAGAAACTAACCTAACCCTGTAACAACAAACAACCCTAACCTCCTAACAACAAACAACCTTAACCCCCTAACAACATGCAACCCTAAACCCCTAACAACAAACAATCCTAACCCCCTAACAACCAACAACGCACACCCCCATCCACAAACAACACTAACCCCCTAACCACAAACAACACTAACACCCTAACAACAAGAACTACTAAACCTCAACAAGAAACAACCCTAAACCCCTAACAACAAACACTAACCCCCTAACAACAAACAACACTAAACCCCTAACAAGAAACTAACCTAAACCCGTAACAACAAACAACCCTAACCTCCTAACAACAAACAACCTTAAACCCCTAACAACAAACAACCCTAAACCCCTAACAACAAACAACACTAACACCCTAACAACAAAAACCATTAAACCCCAACAAGAAACAACACTAAACCCCTAACAACAAACACTAACCCCCTAACAACAAACAACACTAAACCCCTAACAATAAACTAACCTAACCCTGTAACAACAAACAACCCTAACCTCCTAACAACAAACAACCCTAACCCCCTAACAAACAACAACACTAAGCCCCTAACCACAAACAACACTAACACCCTAACAACTAAAACTACTAAACCCCAACAAGAAACAACCCTAAACCCCTAACAACAAACACTAACCCCCTAACAACAAACAACACTAAACCCCTAACAAGAAACTAACCTAACCCCGTAACAACAAACAACCCTAACCTCCTAACAACAAACAACCTTAAACCCCTAACAACAAACAACCCTAAACACCTAACAACAAACAACACTAACACCCTAACAACAAAAACCACTAAACCCCAACAAGAAACAACACTAAACCCCTAACAACAAACACTAACCTCCTAACAACAAACAACACTAAACCCCTAACAAGAAACTAACCTAACCCTGTAACAACAAACAACCCTAACCTCCTAACAACAAACAACCTTAACCCCCTAACAACAAACAACCCTAAACCCCTAACAACAAACAATCCTAACCCCCTAACAACCAACAACGCTCATCCTCTAACCACAAACAACACTAACACCCTAAGCAAAAACAAGACAAACCCCGTAAGAACAAACAACACTAACCCCCTAACAACAAACAACACTAACACCCTAACAACAAAAACTACTAAACCCCAACAAGAAACAACCCTAAACCCCTAACAACAAACACTAACCCCCTAACAACAAACAACACTAAACCCCTAACAAGAAACTAACCTAAACCCGTAACAACAAACAACCCTAACCTCCTAACAACAAACAACCTTAAACCCCTAACAACAAACAACCCTAAACCCCTAACAACAAACAACACTAACACCCTAACAACAAAAACCACTAAACCCCAACAAGAAACAACACTAAACCCCTAACAACAAACACTAACCCCCTAACAACAAACAACACTAAACCCCTAACAAGAAACTAAAATAACCCTGTAACAACAAAGAACCCAAACCTCCTAACAACAAACAACCCTAACCCCCTAACAAACAACAACACTAAGCCCCTAACCACAAGCAACACTAACACACTAACAACTAAAACTATTAAACCCCAACAACAAACAACCCTAAACCCCTAACAAGAAACACTAACCCCCTAACAACAAACAACACTAAACCCCTAACAAGAAACTAACCAAACCCCGTAACAACAAACAACCCTAACCTCCTAACAACAAACAACCTTAAACCCCTAACAACAAACAACCCTAAACACCTAACAACAAACAACACTAACACCCTAACAACAAAAACCACTAAACCCCAACAAGAAACAACACTAAACCCCTAACAACAAACACTAACCCCCTAACAACAAACAACACTAAACCCCTAACAAGAAACTAACCTAACCTTGTAACAACAAACAACCCTAACCTCCTAACAACAAACCACCTTAACCCCCTAATAACAAACAACTATAAACCCCTAACAACAAACAATTCTAACCCCCTAACAACCAACAACGCTCACCCCCTAACCACAAACAACACTAACACCCTAACCACAAAAACACTAACCCCGTAAGAACAAACAACACTAACCCCCTAACAACAAACAATACTAACACCCTAACGACAAAAACTACTAAACCCCAACAAGAAACAACCCTAAACCCCTAACAACAAACACTAACCCCCTAACAACAAAAAACACTAAACCCCTAAGAAGAAACTAACCTAACCCCGTAACAACAAACAACCCTAAACCCCTAACAACAAACAACCATAACCTTCTAACAACAAGCAACCCTAACCCCCTAACAAACAACACTAACCCCCTAACCACAAACAACACTAACACCCTAACCACAAACAACACTAACCCCGTAAGAACAAACAACACTAACCCCCTAACCACAAACAACACTAACACCCTAACAACAAAAACTACTAAAATCCAAAAAGAAACAACCCTAAACCCCTAACAACAAACACTAACGAACTAACAACAAACAACACTAAACCCCTAACAAGAAACTAACCTAACCCTGTAACAACAAACAACCCTAACCTCCTAACAACAAACAACCTTAAACCCCTAACAACAAACAACCCTAAACCCCTAACAACAAAAAACACTAACACCCTAACAACAAAAAACACTAAACCCCAACAAGAAACAACACTAAACCCCTAACAACAAACACTAACCCCGTAACAACGAACAACACTAAACCTCTAACAAGAAACTAACCTAACCCTGTAACAACAAACAACCCTAACCTCCTAACAACAAACAACCTTAACCCCCTAACAACATGCAACCCTAAACCCCTAACAACAAACAATCCTAACCCCCTAACAACCAACAACGCACACCCCCATCCACAAACAACACTAACCCCCTAACCACAAACAACACTAACACCCTAACAACAAGAACTACTAAACCTCAACAAGAAACAACCCTAAACCCCTAACAACAAACACTAACCCCCTAACAACAAACAACACTAAACCCCTAACAAGAAACTAACCTAAACCCGTAACAACAAACAACCCTAACCTCCTAACAACAAACAACCTTAAACCCCTAACAACAAACAACCCTAAACCCCTAACAACAAACAACACTAACACCCTAACAACAAAAACCATTAAACCCCAACAAGAAACAACACTAAACCCCTAACAACAAACACTAACCCCCTAACAACAAACAACACTAAACCCCTAACAATAAACTAACCTAACCCTGTAACAACAAACAACCCTAACCTCCTAACAACAAACAACCCTAACCCCCTAACAAACAACAACACTAAGCCCCTAACCACAAACAACACTAACACCCTAACAACTAAAACTACTAAACCCCAACAAGAAACAACCCTAAACCCCTAACAACAAACACTAACCCCCTAACAACAAACAACACTAAACCCCTAACAAGAAACTAACCTAACCCCGTAACAACAAACAACCCTAACCTCCTAACAACAAACAACCTTAAACCCCTAACAACAAACAACCCTAAACACCTAACAACAAACAACACTAACACCCTAACAACAAAAACCACTAAACCCCAACAAGAAACAACACTAAACCCCTAACAACAAACACTAACCTCCTAACAACAAACAACACTAAACCCCTAACAAGAAACTAACCTAAACCTGTAACAACAAACAACCCTAACCTCCTAACAACAAACAACCTTAACCCCCTAACAACAAACAACCCTAAACCCCTAACAACAAACAATCCTAACCCCCTAACAACCAACAACGCTCATCCTCTAACCACAAACAACACTAACACCCTAAGCAAAAACAAGACAAACCCCGTAAGAACAAACAACACTAACCCCCTAACAACAAACAACACTAACACCCTAACAACAAAAACTACTAAACCCCAACAAGAAACAACCCTAAACCCCTAACAACAAACACTAACCCCCTAACAAGAAACAACACTAAACCCCTAACAAGAAACTAACCTAAACCCGTAACAACAAACAACCCTAACCTCCTAACAACAAACAACCTTAAACCCCTAACAACAAACAACCCTAAACCCCTAACAACAAACAACACTAACACCCTAACAACAAAAACCACTAAACCCCAACAAGAAACAACACTAAACCCCTAACAACAAACACTAACCCCCTAACAACAAACAACACTAAACCCCTAACAAGAAACTAAAATAACCCTGTAACAACAAAGAACCCAAACCTCCTAACAACAAACAACCCTAACCCCCTAACAAACAACAACACTAAGCCCCTAACCACAAGCAACACTAACACACTAACAACTAAAACTATTAAACCCCAACAACAAACAACCCTAAACCCCTAACAAGAAACACTAACCCCCTAACAACAAACAACACTAAACCCCTAACAAGAAACTAACCAAACCCCGTAACAACAAACAACCCTAACCTCCTAACAACAAACAACCTTAAACCCCTAACAACAAACAACCCTAAACACCTAACAACAAACAACACTAACACCCTAACAACAAAAACCACTAAACCCCAACAAGAAACAACACTAAACCCCTAACAACAAACACTAACCCCCTAACAACAAACAACACTAAACCCCTAACAAGAAACTAACCTAACCCTGTAACAACAAACAACCCTAACCTCCTAACAACAAACCACCTTAACCCCCTAATAACAAACAACTATAAACCCCTAACAACAAACAATTCTAACCCCCTAACAACCAACAACGCTCACCCCCTAACCACAAACAACACTAACACCCTAACCACAAAAACACTAACCCCGTAAGAACAAACAACACTAACCCCCTAACAACAAACAATACTAACACCCTAACGACAAAAACTACTAAACCCCAACAAGAAACAACCCTAAACCCCTAACAACAAACACTAACCCCCTAACAACAAAAAACACTAAACCCCTAAGAAGAAACTAACCTAACCCCGTAACAACAAACAACCCTAAACCCCTAACAACAAAAAACCATAACCTTCTAACAACAAGCAACCCTAACCCCCTAACAAACAACACTAACCCCCTAACCACAAACAACACTAACACCCTAAACACAAACAACACTAACACCCTAACAACAAAAACTACTAAACCTCAACAAGAAACAACCCTAAACCCCTAACAACAAACACTAACCCCCTAACAACAAACAACACTAAACCCCTAACAAGTAACTTACCTAACCCCGTAACAACAAACAACCCTAACCTCCTAACAACAAACAACCTTAAACCCCTAACAACAAACAACCCTAAACCCCTAACAACAAACAACACTAACACCCTAAGAACAAAAACCACTAAACCCCAACAAGAAACAACCCTAAACCCCTAACAACAAACACTAACCCCCTAACAACAAACAACACTAAACCCCTAACAAGAAACTAACCTAACCCCGTAACAACAAACAACCCTAACCTCCTAACAGCAAACAACCTTAAACCCCTAACAACAAACAACCCTAAACCCCTAACAACAAACAACACTAACACCCTAACAACCAAAACCACTAAACCCCAACAAGAAACAACACTAAACCCCTAACAACAAACACTAACCCCCTAACAACAAACAACACTAAACCCCTAACAAGAAACTAAAATAACCCTGTAACAACAAAGAACCCAAACCTCCTAACAACAAACAACCCTAACCCCCTAACAAACAACAACACTAAGCCCCTAACCACAACCAACACTAACACACTAACAACTAAAACTATTAAACCCCAACAACAAACAACCCTAAACCCCTAACAAGAAACACTAACCCCCTAACAACAAACAACACTAAACCCCTAACAAGAAACTAACCAAACCCCGTAACAACAAACAACCCTAACCTCCTAACAACAAACAACCTTAAACCCCTAACAACAAACAACCCTAAACACCTAACAACAAACAACACTAACACCCTAACAACAAAAACCACTAAACCCCAACAAGAAACAACACTAAACCCCTAACAACAAACACTAACCCCCTAACAACAAACAACACTAAACCCCTAACAAGAAACTAACCTAACCCTGTAACAACAAACAACCCTAACCTCCTCACAACAAACAACCTTAACCCCCTAATAACAAACAACTATAAACCCCTAACAACAAACAATTCTAACCCCCTAACAACCAACAACGCTCACCCCCTAACCACAAACAACACTAACACCCTAACCACAAAAACACTAACCCCGTAAGAACAAACAACACTAACCCCCTAACAACAAACAATACTAACACCCTAACAACAAAAACTACTAAACCCCAACAAGAAACAACCCTAAACCCCTAACAACAAACACTAACCCCCTAACAACAAAAAACACTAAACCCCTAAGAAGAAACTAACCTAACCCCGTAACAACAAACAACCCTAAACCCCTAACAACAAACTACCATAACCTTCTAACAACAAGCAACCCTAACCCCCTAACAAACAACACTAACCCCCTAACCACAAACAACACTAACACCCTAACCACAAACAACACTAACACCCTAACAACAAAAACTACTAAACCCCAACAAGCAACAACCCTAAACCCCTAACAACAAACACTAACCCCCTAACAACAAACAACACTAAACCCGTAACAAGAAACTAACCTAACCCTGTAAAAACAAACAACCCTAACCTCCTAACAACAAACAACCCTATCCCCCTAAAAAACAACAACACTAACCCCCTAACCACAAACAACACTAACACTCTAACAACAAAAACTACTAAACCCCAACAAGAAACAACCCTAAACCCCTAACAACAAACACTAACCCCCTAACAACAAACAACACTAAACCCCTAACAAGAAACTAACCTAACCCCGTAACAACAAACAACCCTAACCTCCTAACAGCAAACAACCTTAAACCCCTAACAACAAACAACCCTCAACCCCTAACAACAAACAACACTAACACCCTAACAACAAAAACCACTAAACCCCAACAAGAAACAACACTAAACCCCTAACAACAAACACTAACCCCCTAACAACAAACAACACTAAACCCCTAACAAGAAACTAACCTAACCCTGTAACAACAAACAGCCCTAACCTCCTAACAACAAATCACCTTAACCCCCTAACAACAAACAACCCTAATCCCTAACAACAAACAATCCTAACCCCCTAACAACCAACAACTCTCACCCCCTAACCACAAACAACACTAACACCCTAACCACAAACAACACTAACCCCGTAAGAACAAACAACACTAACCCCCTAACCACAAACAACACTAACACCCTAACAACAAAAACTACTAAACCCCAAAAAGAAACAACCCTAAACCCCTAACAACAAACACTAAGCCCCTAACAACAAACAACACTAAACCCCTAACAAGAAACTAACCTAACCCCGTAACAACAAACAACCCTAACCTCCTAACAACAAACAACCTTAAACCCCTAACAACAAACAACCCAAAACCCCTAACAACAAACAACACTAACACCCTAACAACAAAAACCACTAAACCCCAACAAGAAACAACACTAAACCCCTAACAACAAACACTAACCCCCTAACAACAAACAACACTAAACCCCTAACAAGAAACTAACCTAACCCTGTAACAACAAACAACCCTAACCTCCTAACAAAAAACAATCTTAACCCCCTAATAACAAACAACTATAAACCCCTAACAACAAACAATTCTAACCCCCTAACAACCAACAACGCTCACCCCCTAACAACAAACAACTCTAACACCCTAACCACAAAAACACTAACCCCGTAAGAACAATCAACACTAACCCCCTAACAACAAACAACCTTAAACCCCTAACAACAAACAACCCTAACCCCTAACAACAAACTATCCTAACCCCCTAACAACCAACAACTCTCACCCCCTAACCACAAACAACACTAACACCCTAACCACAAACAACACTAACCCCGTAAGAACAAACAACACTAACCCCCTAACCACAAACAACACTAACACCCTAACAACAAAAACTACTAAAATCCAAAAAGAAACAACCCTAAACCCCTAACAACAAACACTAACGAACTAACAACAAACAACACTAAACCCCTAACAAGAAACTAACCTAACCCTGTAACAACAAACAACCCTAACCTCCTAACAACAAACAACCTTAAACCCCTAACAACAAACAACCCTAAACCCCTAACAACAAAAAACACTAACACCCTAACAACAAAAAACACTAAACCCCAACAAGAAACAACACTAAACCCCTAACAACAAACACTAACCCCGTAACAACGAACAACACTAAACCTCTAACAAGAAACTAACCTAACCCTGTAACAACAAACAACCCTAACCTCCTAACAACAAACAACCTTAACCCCCTAACAACAAGCAACCCTAAACCCCTAACAACAAACAATCCTAACCCCCTAACAACCAACAACGCACACCCCCATCCACAAACAACACTAACCCCCTAACCACAAACAACACTAACACCCTAACAACAAGAACTACTAAACCTCAACAAGAAACAACCCTAAACCCCTAACAACAAACACTAACCCCCTAACAACAAACAACACTAAACCCCTAACAAGAAACTAACCTAAACCCGTAACAACAAACAACCCTAACCTCCTAACAACAAACAACCTTAAACCCCTAACAACAAACAACCCTAAACCCCTAACAACAAACAACACTAACACCCTAACAACAAAAACCATTAAACCCCAACAAGAAACAACACTAAACCCCTAACAACAAACACTAACCCCCAACAACAAACAACACTAAACCCCTAACAATAAACTAACCTAACCCTGTAACAACAAACAACCCTAACCTCCTAACAACAAACAACCCTAACCCCCTAACAAACAACAACACTAAGCCCCTAACCACAAACAACACTAACACCCTAACAACTAAAACTACTAAACCCCAACAAGAAACAACCCTAAACCCCTAACAACAAACACTAACCCCCTAACAACAAACAACACTAAACCCCTAACAAGAAACTAACCTAAACCCGTAACAACAAACAACCCTAACCTCCTAACAACAAACAACCTTAAACCCCTAACAACAAACAACCCTAAACACCTAACAACAAACAACACTAACACCCTAACAACAAAAACCACTAAACCCCAACAAGAAACAACACTAAACCCCTAACAACAAACACTAACCTCCTAACAACAAACAACACTAAACCCCTAACAAGAAACTAACCTAACCCTGTAACAACAAACAACCCTAACCTCCTAACAACAAACAACCTTAACCCCCTAACAACAAACAACCCTAAACCCCTAACAACAAACAATCCTAACCCCCTAACAACCAACAACGCTCATCCTCTAACCACAAACAACACTAACACCCTAAGCAAAAACAAGACAAACCCCGTAAGAACAAACAACACTAACCCCCTAACAACAAACAACACTAACACCCTAACAACAAAAACTACTAAACCCCAACAAGAAACAACCCTAAACCCCTAACAACAAACACTAACCCCCTAACAACAAACAACACTAAACCCCTAACAAGAAACTAACCTAAACCCGTAACAACAAACAACCCTAACCTCCTAACAACAAACAACCTTAAACCCCTAACAACAAACAACCCTAAACCCCTAACAACAAACAACACTAACACCCTAACAACAAAAACCACTAAACCCCAACAAGAAACAACACTAAACCCCTAACAACAAACACTAACCCCCTAACAACAAACAACACTAAACCCCTAACAAGAAACTAAAATAACCCTGTAACAACAAAGAACCCAAACCTCCTAACAACAAACAACCCTAACCCCCTAACAAACAACAACACTAAGCCCCTAACCACAAGCAACACTAACACACTAACAACTAAAACTATTAAACCCCAACAACAAACAACCCTAAACCCCTAACAAGAAACACTAACCCCCTAACAACAAACAACACTAAACCCCTAACAAGAAACTAACCAAACCCCGTAACAACAAACAACCCTAACCTCCTAACAACAAACAACCTTAAACCCCTAACAACAAACAACCCTAAACACCTAACAACAAACAACACTAACACCCTAACAACAAAAACCACTAAACCCCAACAAGAAACAACACTAAACCCCTAACAACAAACACTAACCCCCTAACAACAAACAACACTAAACCCCTAACAAGAAACTAACCTAACCCTGTAACAACAAACAACCCTAACCTCCTAACAACAAACAACCTTAACCCCCTAATAACAAACAACTATAAACCCCTAACAACAAACAATTCTAACCCCCTAACAACCAACAACGCTCACCCCCTAACCACAAACAACACTAACACCCTAACCACAAAAACACTAACCCCGTAGGAACAAACAACACTAACCCCCTAACAACAAACAATACTAACACCCTAACAACAAAAACTACTAAACCCCAACAAGAAACAACCCTAAACCCCTAACAACAAACACTAACCCCCTAACAACAAAAAACACTAAACCCCTAAGAAGAAACTAACCTAACCCCGTAACAACAAACAACCCTAAACCCCTAACAACAAACAACCATAACCTTCTAACAACAAGCAACCCTAACCCCCTAACAAACAACACTAACCCCCTAACCACAAACAACACTAACACCCTAACCACAAACAACACTAACACCCTAACAACAAAAACTACTAAACCCCAACAAGCAACAACCCTAAACCCCTAACAACAAACACTAACCCCCTAACAACAAACAACACTAAACCCCTAACAAGTAACTTACCTAACCCCGTAACAACAAACAACCCTAACCTCCTAACAACAAACAACCTTAAACCCCTAACAACAAACAACCCTAAACCCCTAACAACAAACAACACTAACACCCTAAGAACAAAAACCACTAAACCCCAACAAGAAACAACCCTAAACCCCTAAAAACAAACACTAACCCCCTAACAACAAACAACACTAAACCCCTAACAAGAAACTAACCTAACCCCGTAACAACAAACAACCCTAACCTCCTAACAGCAAACAACCTTAACCCCTAACAACAAACAACCCTAAACCCCTAACAACAAACAACACTAACACCCTAACAACAAAAACCACTAAACCCCAACAAGAAACAACACTAAACCCCTAACAACAAACACTAACCCCCTAACAACAAACAACACTAAACCCCTAACAAGAAACTAAAATAACCCTGTAACAACAAAGAACCCAAACCTCCTAACAACAAACAACCCTAACCCCCTAACAAACAACACTAAGCCCCTAACCACAACCAACACTAACACACTAACAACTAAAACTATTAAACCCCAACAACAAACAACCCTAAACCCCTAACAAGAAACACTAACCCCCTAACAACAAACAACACTAAACCCCTAACAAGAAACTAACCAAACCCCGTAACAACAAACAACCCTAACCTCCTAACAACAAACAACCTTAAACCCCTAACAACAAACAACCCTAAACACCTAACAACAAACAACACTAACACCCTAACAACAAAAACCACTAAACCCCAACAAGAAACAACACTAAACCCCTAACAACAGACACTAACCCCCTAACAACAAACAACACTAAACCCCTAACAAGAAACTAACCTAACCCTGTAACAACAAACAACCCTAACCTCCTAACAACAAACAACCTTAACCCCCTAATAACAAACAACTATAAACCCCTAACAACAAACAATTCTAACCCCCTAACAACCAACAACGCTCACCCCCTAACCACAAACAACACTAACACCCTAACCACAAAAACACTAACCCCGTAAGAACAAACAACACTAACCCCCTAACAACAAACAATACTAACACCCTAACAACAAAAACTACTAAACCCCAACAAGAAACAACCCTAAACCCCTAACAACAAACACTAACCCCCTAACAACAAAAAACACTAAACCCCTAAGAAGAAACTAACCTAACCCCGTAACAACAAACAACCCTAAACCCCTAACAACAAACAACCATAACCTTCTAACAACAAGCAACCCTAACCCCCTAACAAACAACACTAACCCCCTAACCACAAACAACACTAACACCCTAACCACAAACAACACTAACACCCTAACAACAAAAACTACTAAACCCCAACAAGCAACAACCCTAAACCCCTAACAACAAACACTAACCCCCTAACAACAAACAACACTAAACCCCTAACAAGTAACTTACCTAACCCCGTAACAACAAACAACCCTAACCTCCTAACAACAAACAACCTTAAACCCCTAACAACAAACAACCCTAAACCCCTAACAACAAACAACACTAACACCCTAAGAACAAAAACCACTAAACCCCAACAAGAAACAACCCTAAACCCCTAACAACAAACACTAACCCCCTAACAACAAACAACACTAAACCCCTAACAAGAAACTAACCTAACCCCGTAACAACAAACAACCCTAACCTCCTAACAGCAAACAACCTCAAACCCCTAAAAACAAACAACCCTAAACCCCTAACAACAAACAATCCTAACCCCCTAACAACCAACAACTCTCACCCCCTAACCACAAAAAACACTAACACCCTAACAACAAACAACACTAACCCCGTAAGAACAAACAACACTAACCCCCTAACCACAAACAACACTAACACCCTAACAACAAAAACTACTAAACTCCAAAAAGAAACAACCCTAAACCCCTAACAACAAACACTAACCCCCTAACAACAAACAACACTAAACCCCTAACAAGAAACTAACCTAACCCTTTAACAACAAACAACCCTAACCTCCTAACAACAAACAACCTTAAACCCCTAACAACAAACAACCCTAAACCCCTAGCAACAAAATACACTAACACCCTAACAACAAAAAACACTAAACCCCAACAAGAAACAACACTAAACCCCTAACAACAAACACTAACCCCCAGCAACAAACAACACTAAACCCCTAACAAGAAACTAACCTAACCCTGTAACAACAAACAACCCTAACCTCCTAACAAAAAACAACCTTAACCCCCTAACAACAAACAACCCTAAAACCCTAACAACAAACAATCCTAACCCCCTAACAACCAACAACGCACACCCCCTATCCACAAACAACACTAACCCCCTAACAACAAACAACACTAACACCCTAACAATAAGAACTACTAAACCCCAACAAGAAACAACCCTAAACCCCTAACAACAAACACTAACCCCCTAACAACAAACAACACTAAACCCCTAAAAAGAAACTAACCTAAACCCGTAACAACAAACAACCCTAACCTCCTAACAACAAACAACCTTAAACCCCTAACAACAAACAACCCTAAACCCCTAACAACAAACAACACTAACACCCTAACAACAAAAACCACTAAACCCCAACAAGAAACAACACTAAACCCCTAGCAACAAACACTAACCCCCTAACAACAAACAACACTAAACCCCTAACAAGAAACTAACCTAACCCTGTAACAACAAACAACCCTAACCTCCTAACAACAAACAACCTTAACCCCCTAACAACAAACAACCCTAAACCCCTAACAATAAACAATCCTAACCCCCTAACAACCAACAACGCACACCCCCTAACCACAAACAACACTAACACCCTAACCACAAACAACACTAACCCCGTAAGAACAAACAACACTAACCCCCTAACAACAAAGAACACTAACACGCTAACAACAAAAACCACTAAACCCAACAAGAAACAACCCTAAACCCCTAACAACAAACTCTAACCCCCTAACAACAAACAACACTAAACCCCTAACAAGAAACTAACCTAACCCCATAACAACAAACAACCCTAACCTCCTAACAACAAACAACCTTAAACCCCTAACAACAAACAACCCTAAACCCCTAACAACAAACAACACTAACACCCTAACAACAAACAACACTAACACCCTAACAACAAAAACCACTAAACCCCAACAAGAAACAACACTAAACCCCTAACAACAAACACTAACCCCCTAACAACAAACAACACTAAACCCCTAACAAGAAACTAACCTAACCCTGTAACAACAAACAACCCTAACCTCCTAACAAAAAACAACCCTAAAACCCTAACAAACAACAACACTAACTCCCTAACCACAAACAACACTAACACCCTAGCAACAAAAACTACTAAACCCCAACAAGAAACAACCCTAAACCCCTAACAACAAACACTAACTCCCTAACAACAAACAACACTAAACCCCTAACAAGAAACTAACCTAACCCCGTAACAACAAACAACCCTAACCTCCTAACAACAAACAACCCTATCCCCCTAAAAAACAACAACACTAACCCCCTAACCACAAACAACACTAACACTCTAACAACAAAAACTACTAAACCCCAACAAGAAACAACCCTAAACCCCTAACAACAAACACTAACCCCCTAACAACAAACAACACTAAACCCCTAACAAGAAACTAACCTAACCCCGTAACAACAAACAACCCTAACCTCCTAACAGCAAACAACCTTAAACCCCTAAGAACAAACAACCCTCAACCCCTAACAACAAACAACACTAACACCCTAACAACAAAAACCACTAAACCCCAACAAGAAACAACACTAAACCCCTAACAACAAACACTAACCCCCTAACAACAAACAACACTAAACCCCTAACAAGAAACTAACCTAACCCTGTAACAACAAACAGCCCTAACCTCCTAACAACAAACCAGCTTAACCCCCTAATAACAAACAACTATAAACCCCTAACAACAAACACTAACCCCCTAACAACAAACAACACTCAACCCCTAACAAGAAACTAACCTAACCCCGTAACAACAAACAACCCTAACCTCCTAACAACAAACAACCCAAAACCCCTAACAACAAACAACACTAACACCCTAACAACAAAAACCACTAAACCCCAACAAGAAACAACACTAAACCCCTAACAACAAACACTAACCCCCTAACAACAAACAACACTAAACCCCTAACAAGAAACTAACCTAAACCTGTAACAACAAACAACCCTAACCTCCTAACAAAAAACAATCTTAACCCCCTAATAACAAACAACTATAAACCCCTAACAACAAACAATTCTAACCCCCTAACAACCAACAACGCTCACCCCCTAACAACAAACAACACTAACACCCTAACCACAAAAACACTAACCCCGTAAGAACAATCAACACTAACCCCCTAACAACAAACAACCTTAAACCCCTAACAACAAACAACACTAAACCCCTAACAACAAACAACACTAACACCCTAACAACAAAAACCACTAAACCCCAACAAGAAACAACACTAAACCCCTAACAACAAACACTAACCCTCTAACAACAAACAACACTAAACCCCTAACAAGAAACTAACCTAACCCTGTAACAACAAACAACCCTAACCTCCTAACAACAAACAAACCTAACCCCCAACAAACAACAACACTAACCCCCTAACCACAAACAACACTAACACCCTAACAACAAAAACTACTAAATCCCAACAAGAAGCAAACCTAAACCCCTAACAACAAACAACACTAAACCCCTAACAAGAAACTAACCTAACCCCGTAACAACAAACAACCCTAACCTCCTAACAACAAACAACCTTAAACCCCTAACAACAAACAACCCTAAACCCCTAACAACAAACAGCACTAACACCCTAACAACAAAAACCACTAAACCCCAACAACAAACAACACTAAACCCCTAACAACAAACACTAACCCCCTAACAACAAACAACACTAAACCCCTAACAAGAAACTAACCTAACCCTGTAACAACAAACAGCCCTAACCTCCTAACAACAAACCACCTTAACCCCCTAACAACAAACAACCCTAAACCCCTAACAACAAACTATCCTAACCCCCTAACAACCAACAACTCTCACCCCCTAACCACAAACAACACTAACACCCTAACCACAAACAACACTAACCCCGTAAGAACAAACAACACTAACCCCCTAACCACAAACAACACTAACACCCTAACAACAAAAACTACTAAACTCCAAAAAGAAACAACCCTAAACCCCTAACAACAAACACTAACCCCCTAACAACAAACAACACTAAACCCCTAACAAGAAACTAACCTAACCCTGTAACAACAAACAACCCTAACCTCCTAACAACAAACAACCTTAAACCCCTAACAACAAACAACCCTAAACCCCTAACAACAAAAAACACTAACACCCTAACAACAAAAAACACTAAACCCCAACAAGAAACAACACTAACCCCCTAACAACAAACAACACTAACACCCTAACAACAAGAACTACTAAACCCCAACAAGAAACAACCCTAAACCCCTAACAACAAACACTAACCCCCTAACAACAAACAACACTAAACCCCTAACAAGAAACTAACCTAAACCCTAACAACAAACAACCCTAACCTCCTAACAACAAACAACCTTAAACCCCTAACAACAAACAACCCTAAACCCCTAACAACAAACAACACTAATACCCTAACAACAAAAACCACTAAACCCCAACAAGAAACAACACTAAACCCCTAACAACAAACACTAACCCCCTAACAACAAACAACACTAAACCCCTAACAAGAAACTAACCTAACCCTGTAACAACAAACAACCCTAACCTCCTAACAACAAACAACCTTAACCCCCTAACAACAAACAACCCTAAACCCCTAACAACAAACAATCCTAACCCCCTAACAACCAACAACGCACACCCCCTAACCACAAACAACACTAACACCCTAACCACAAACAACACTAACCCCGTAAGAACAAACAACACTAACCCCCTAACAACAAAGAACACTAACACGCTAACAACAAAAACCACTAAACCCAACAAGAAACAACCCTAAACCCCTAACAACAAACACTAACCCCCTAACAACAAACAACACTAAACCCCTAACAAGAAACTAACCTAACCCCATAACAACAAACAACCCTAACCTCCTAACAACAAACAACCTTAAACCCCTAACAACAAACAACCCTAAACCCCTAACAACAAACAACACTAACACCCTAACAACAAACAACACTAACACCCTAACAACAAAAACCACTAAACCCCAACAAGAAACAACACTAAACCCCTAACAACAAACACTAACCCCCTAACAACAAACAACACTAAACCCCTAACAAGAAACTAACCTAACCCTGTAACAACAAACAACCCTAACCTCCTAACAAAAAACAACCCTAAAACCCTAACAAACAACAACACTAACTCCCTAACCACAAACAACACTAACACCCTAGCAACAAAAACTACTAAACCCCAACAAGAAACAACCCTAAACCCCTAACAACAAACACTAACCCCCTAACAACAAACAACACTAAACCCCTAACAAGAAACTAACCTAACCCCGTAACAACAAACAACCCTAACCTCCTAACAACAAACAACTTTAAACCCCTAACAACAAAGAACCCTAAACAACTAACAACAAACAACACTAACACCCTAACAACAAAAACTACTAAACCCCATCAAGAAACAACACTAAACCCCTAACAACAAACACTAACATCCTAACAACAAACAACACTAAACCCCTAACAAGAAACTAACCGTACCCTGTAACAACAAACAACCCTAACCTCCTAACAACAAACAACCTTAACCCCCAACAACAAACAACCCTAAACCCCTAACAACAAACAATCCTAACCCCCTAACAACCAACAACTCTCACCCCCTAACCACAAACTACACTAACACCCTAACCACAAACAACACTAACCCCGTAAGAACAAACAACACTAACCCCCTAACCACAAACAACACTAACACCCTAACAACAAAAACTACTATACCCCAACAAGAAACAACCCTAAACCCCTAACAACAAACACTAACCCCCTAACAACAAAAAACACTAAACCCCTAACAAGAAAGTAACCTAACCCCGTAACAACAAACAACCCTAAACCCCTAACAAAAAACAACCACAACCTTCTAACAACAAAAAACCCTAACCCCCTAACAAACAACAACACTAACCCCCTAACCACAAACAACACTAACACCCTAACCACAAACAACACTAACACCCTAACAACAAAAACTACTAAACCAAAACCAGAAACAACCCTGAACCCCTAACAACAAACACTAACCCCCTAACAGCAAACAACACTAAACCCCTAACAAGAAACTAACCTAACCCCCTAACAACCAACAACGCACACCCCCTAACCACAAACAACACTAACACCCTAACCACAAACAACACTAACCCCGTAAGAACAAACTACACTAAGCCCCTAACAACAAACAACACTAACACCCTAACAACAAAAACCACTGAACCCAACAAGAAACAACCCTAAACCCCTAACAACAAACACTAACCCCCTAACAACAAACAACACTAAACCCCTAACAAGTAACTTACCTAACCCCGTAACAACAAACAACCCTAACCTCCTAACAACAAACAACCTTTAACCCCTAACAACAAACAACCCTAAACCCCTAACAACAAACAACACTAACACCCTAACAACAAAAACCACTAAACCCCAACAAGAAACAACACTAAACCCCTAACAACAAACACTAACCCCCTAACAACAAACAACACTAAACCCCTAACAAGAAACTAACCTAACTCCGTAACAACAAACAACCCTAACCTCCTAACAACAAACAACCCTAAACCCCTAACAACAAACAACCCTAACCTTCTAACAACAAACAACCCTAACCCCCTAACAAACAACACTAACCCCCTAACCACAAACAACACTAACACCCTAACAACAAAAACTACTAAACCCCAACAAGAAACAACCCTAAACCCCTAACAACAAACACTAACCCCCTAACAACAAACAACACTAAACCCCTAACAAGAAACTAACCTAAACCCGTAACAACAAACAATCCTAACCACCTAACAACAAACAACCTTAAACCCCTAACAACAAACAACCCTAAACCCCTAACAACAAGCAACACTAACAACCTAACAACAAAAACCACTAAACCCCAACAAGAAACAACACTAAACCCCTAACAACAAACACTAACCCCCTAACAACAAACACTAAACCCCTAACAATAAACTAACCTAACCCTGTAACAACAAACAACCCTAACCTCCTAACAACAAACAACCCTAACCCCCTAACAAACAACAACACTAAGCCCCTAACCACAAACAACACTAACACCCTAACAACTAAAACTGCTAAACCCCAACAAGAAACAACCCTAAACCCCTAACAACAAACACTAACCCCCTAACAACAAACAACACTAAACCCCTAACAAGAAACTAACCTAACCCCGTAACAACAAACAACCCTAACCTCCTAACAACAAACAACCTTAAACCCCTAACAACAAACAACCCTAAACCCCTAACAACAAACAACACTAACACCCTAACAACAAAAACCACTAAACCCCAACAAGAAACAACACTAAACCCCTAACAACAAACACTAACCTCGTAACAACAAACAACACTAAACCCCTAACAAGAAACTAACCTAACCCTGTAACAACAAACAACCCTAACCTCCTAACAACAAACAACCTTAACCCCCTAACAACAAACAACCCTAAACCCCTAACAACAAACAATCCTAACCCCCTAACAACCAACAACGCTCACCCCCTAACCACAAACAACACTAACACCCTAACCACAAACAACACTAACCCCGTAAAAACAAACAACACTAACCCCCTAACCACAAACAACACTAACACCCTAACAACAAAAACTACTAAACCCCAACAAGAAACAACCCTAAACCCCTAACAACAAACACTCACTAACCCCCTAAGAACAAACAACACTAAACCCCTAACAAGAAACTAACCTAACCCCGTAACAACAAACAACCCTAACCTCCTAACAAAAAACAACCCTAACCCCCTAACAAACAACAGCACGAACCCCCTAACCACAAACAACACTAACACCCTAACAACAAAAATTACTAAACCCCAACAAGAAACAACCCTAAACCCCTAACAACAAACACTAACCCCCTAACAACAAAAAACACTAAACCCCTAACAAGAAACTAACCTAACCCCGTAACAACAAACAACCCTAACCTCGTAACAACAAACAACCTTAAACACCTAACAACAAACAACCCTAAACACCTAACAACAAACAACACTAACACCCTAACAACAAAAACCACTAAACCCCAGCAACAAACAACACTAAACCCCTAACAACAAACACTAACCCCCTAACAACAAACAACACTAAACCCCTAACAAGAAACTAACCTAACCCTGTAACAACAAACAGCCCTAACCTCCTAAAAACAAACAACCTTAACCCCCTAACAACAAACAACCCTAAACCTCTAACAACAAACAATCCTAACCCCCTAACAACCAACAACGCTCACCCCCTAACCACAAGCAACACTAACACCCTAACCACAAACAACACTAACACCCTAACCACAAACAACACTAACACCCTAAGAACAAAAACTACTAAACCCCAACAAGAAACAACCCTAAACCCCTAACAACAAACACTAACCCCCTAACAACAAACAACCCTAAACCCCTAACAACAAACAACACTAACACCCTAACAACAAAAACCACTAAACCCCAACAAGAAACAACACTAAACCCCTAACAACAAACACTAACCCCCTAACAACAAACAACACTAAACCCCTAACAAGAAACTAACCTAACCCTGTAAAAACAAACAACCCTAACCTCCTAACAACGAACAACCCTAACCCCCTAACAAACAACAACACTAATCCCCTAACCACAAACAACACTTACACCCTAACAACAAAAACTACTAAACCCCAACAAGAAACAACCCTAAACCCCTAACAACAAACACTAACCCCCTAACAACAAACAACACTAAACCCCTAACAAGAAACTAACCTAACCCCGTAACAACAAACAACCCTAACCTCCTAACAGCAAACAACCTTAAACCCCTAACAACAAACAACCCTAAACCCCTAACAACAAACAACACTAACACCCTAACAACAAAAACCACTAAACTCCAACAAGAAACAACACTAAACCCCTAACAACAAACACTAACCCCCTAACAACAAACAACACTAAACCCCTAACAAGAAACTAACCTAACCCTGTAACAACAAACAGCCCTAAACTCCTAACAACAAACCACCTTAACCCCCTAACAACAAACAACCCTAAACCCCTAACAACAAACAATCCCAACCCCCTAACAACCAACAACTCTCACCCCCTAACCACAAACAACACTAACACCCTAACAACAAACAACACTAACCCCGTAAGAACAAACAACACTAACCCCCTAACCACAAACAACACTAACACCCTAACAACAAAAACTACTAAACTCCAAAAAGAAACAACCCTAAACCCCTAACAACAAACACTAACCCCCTAACAACAAACAACACTAAACCCCTAACAAGAAACTAACCTATCCCTTTAACAACAAACAACCCTAACCCCCTAACAACAAACAACCTTAAACCCCTAACAACAAACAACCATAAACCCCTAGCAACAAAAAACACTAACACCCTAACAACAAAAAACACTAAACCCCAACAAGAAACAACACTAAACCCCTAACAACAAACACTAACCCCCTAACAACAAACAACACTAAACCCCTAACAAGAAACTAACCTAACCCTGTAACAACAAACAACCCTAACCTCCTAACAACAAACAAACTTAACCCCCTAACAACAAACAACCCTAAACCCCTAACAACAAACTATCCTAACCCCCTAACAACCAACAACGCACACCCCCTATCCACAAACAACACTAACCCCCTAACAACAAACAACACTAATACCCTAAACACAAACAACACTAACCCCGTAAGAACAAACAACACTAACCCCGTAACCACAAACAACACTAACACCCTAACAACAAAAACTACTATACCCCAAAAAGAAACAACCTTAAACCCCTAACAACAAACACTAACCCCCTAACAACAAAAAACACTAAACCCCTAACAAGAAACTAACCCAACCCCGTAACAACAAACAACCCTAACCCCCTAACAACAAACAACCCTAAACCCCTAACAACAAACAACCCTAAGCTTCTAACAACAAACAACCCTAACCGCCTAACAAACAACAACACTAACCCCCTAACCACAAACAACACTAACACCCTAACAACAAAAACTACTAAACTACAACAAGAAACAACCCTAAACCCGTAATAACAAACACAACCCCCTGACAACAAACAACCCTAAACCCCTAACAACAAACAACACTAACACCCTAACAACAAAAACCACTAAACCCCAACAAGAAAGAACACTAAACCCCTAACAACAAACACTAACTCCCTAACAACAAACAACACTAAACCCCTAACAAGAAACTAACCTAACCCTGTAACAACAAACAACCCTAACGTCCTAACAACAAACATCCTTAACCCCCTAACAACAAACAACCCTAAACCCCTAACAACAAACAATCCTAACCCCCTAACAACCAACAACGCACACCCCCTAACCACAAACAACACTAACACCCTAACCACAAACAACACTAACCCCGTAAGAACAAACTACACTAACCCCCTAACAACAAACAACGCTAACACCCTAACAACAAAAACTACTAAACCCCAACAAGAAACAACCCTAAACCCCTAACAACAAACACTAACCCCCTAACAACAAACAACACTAAACCCCTAACAAGAAACTAACCTAACCCCGGAACAACAAACAACCCTAACCTCCTAACAACAAACAACCTTAAACCCCTAACAACAAACAACCCTAAACCCCTAACAACAAAAAACACTAACACCCTAACAACAAAAACCACCAAACCCCAACAAGAAACAACACTAAACCCCTAACAACAAACACTAACCCCCTAACAACAAACAACACTAAACCCCTAACAAGAAACTAACCTAACCCTGTAACAACAAACAACCCTAACCTCCTAACAACAAACAACCTTAACCCCCTAACAACAAACAACCCTAAACCCCTAACAACAAACAATCCTAACCCCCTAACAACCAACAACGCTCACCCCATAACCACAAACAACACTAACACCCTAACCACAAACAACACTAACCCTGTAAGAACAAACAACACTAACCCCCTAACAACAAACAACACTAACACCCTAACAACAAAAACTACTAAACCCCAACAAGAAACAACCCTAAACCCCTAACAACAAACACTAACCCCCTAACAACAAACAACACTAAACCCCTAACAAGAAACTAACCTAAACCCGTAACAACAAACAACCCTAACCTCCTAACAACAAACAACCTTAAACCCCTAACTACAAACAACCCTAAACCCCTAACAACAAACAACACTAACACCCTAACAACAAAAACTACTAAACCCCAACAAGAAACAACACTAAACCCCTAACAACAAACACTAACCCCCTAACAACAAACAACACTAAACCCCTAACAAGAAACTAACCTAACCCTGTAACAACAAACAGCCCTAACCTCCTAACAACAAACAACCTTAACCCCCTAACAACAAACAACCCTAAACCCCTAAGAACAAACAATCCTAACCCCCTAACAACCAACAACTCTCACCCCCTAACCACAAACAACACTAACACCCTAACCACAAACAACACTAACCCCGTAAGAACAAACAACACTAACCCCCTAACCACAAACAACACTAACACCCTAACAACAAAAACTACTAAACCCCCACAAGAAACAACCCTAAACCCCATACAACAAACACTAACCCCCTAACAGCAAACAACACTAAACCCCTAACAAGAAACTAACCTAACCCCGTAACAACAAACAACCCTAACCTCCTAACAACAAACAACCTTAAACCCCTAACAACAAACAACCCTAAACCCCTAACAACAAACAACACTAACACCCTAACAACAAAAACCACTAAACCCCAACAAGAAACAACACTAAACCCCTAACAACAATCACTAACCCCCTAAAAACAAACAACACTAAACCCCTAACAAGAAACTAACCTAACCCTGTAACAACAAACAACCATAACCTCCTAACAAAAAACAACCTTAACCCCCTAACAAACAACAACACTAACCCCCTAACCACAAACAACACTAACACCCTAAGAACAAAAACTACTAAACCCCAACAAGAAACAGCCCTAAACCCCTAACAACAAACACTAACCCCCTAACAACAAAAAACACTAAACCCCTAACAAAAAACTAACCTAACCCCGTAACAACAAAAAACCCTAACCTCCTAACAACAAACAACCTTAAACCCCTAACAACAAACAACCCTAAACTCCTAACAACCAACAACACTAACACCCTAACAACAAAAACCACTAAACCCCAAGAAGAAACAACACTAAACCCCTAACAACAAACACTAACCCCCTAACAACAAACAACACTAAACCCCTAACAAGAAACTAACCTAACCCTGTAACAACAAAGATCCCTAACCTCCTAACAACAAACAACCTTAACCCCCTAACAACAAACAACCCTAAACCCCTAACAACAAACCATCCTAACCCCTTAACAACCAACAACGCACACCCCCTAACCACAAACAACACTAACACCCTAACCACAAACAACACTAACCCCGTAAGAACAAACAACACTAACCCCCTAACAACAAACAACACTAACACCCTAACAACAAAAACTACTAAACCCCAACAAGAAACAACCCTAAACCCCTAACAACAAACACTAACCCCCTAACAACAAACAACACTAAACCCCTAACAAGAAACTAACCTAACCCTGTAACAACCAACAACCCTAACCTCCTAACAACAAACAACCTTAAACCCCTAACAACAAACAACCCTAAACCCCTAACAACAAACAACACTAACACCCTAACAACAAAAACCACTAAACTCCAACAAGAAACAACACTAAACCCCTAACAACAAACACTAACCCCCTAACAACAAACAACACTAAACCCCTAACAAGAAACTAACCTAACCCTGTAACAACAAACAGCCCTAAACTCCTAACAACAAACCACCTTAACCCCCTAACAACAAACAACCCTAAACCCCTAACAACAAACAATCCCAACCCCCTAACAACCAACAACTCTCACCCCCTAACCACAAACAACACTAACACCCTAACAACAAACAACACTAACCCCGTAAGAACAAACAACACTAACCCCCTAACCACAAACAACACTAACACCCTAACAACAAAAACTACTATACCCCAAAAAGAAACAACCCTAAACCCCTAACAACAAACACTAACCCCCTAACAACAAAAAACACTAAACCCCTAACAAGAAACTAACCCAACCCCGTAACAACAAACAACCCTAACCCCCTAACAACAAACAACCCTAAACCCCTAACAACAAACAACCCTAAGCTTCTAACAACAAACAACCCTAACCGCCTAACAAACAACAACACTAACCCCCTAACCACAAACAACACTAACACCCTAACAACAAAAACTACTAAACTCCAACAAGAAACAACCCTAAACCCGTAATAACAAACACAACCCCCTGACAACAAACAACCCTAAACCCCTAACAACAAACAACACTAACACCCTAACAACAAAAACCACTAAACCCCAACAAGAAAGAACACTAAACCCCTAACAACAAACACTAACTCCCTAACAACAAACAACACTAAACCCCTAACAAGAAACTAACCTAACCCTGTAACAACAAACAACCCTAACATCCTAACAACAAACATCCTTAACCCCCTAACAACAAACAACCCTAAACCCCTAACAACAAACAATCCTAACCCCCTAACAACCAACAACGCACACCCCCTAACCACAAACAACACTAACACCCTAACCACAAACAACACTAACCCCGTAAGAACAAACTACACTAACCCCCTAACAACAAACAACGCTAACACCCTAACAACAAAAACTACTAAACCCCAACAAGAAACAACCCTAAACCCCTAACAACAAACACTAACCCCCTAACAACAAACAACACTAAACCCCTAACAAGAAACTAACCTAACCCCGGAACAACAAACAACCCTAACCTCCTAACAACAAACAACCTTAAACCCCTAACAACAAACAACCCTAAACCCCTAACAACAAAAAACACTAACACCCTAACAACAAAAACCACCAAACCCCAACAAGAAACAACACTAAACCCCTAACAACAAACACTAACCCCCTAACAACAAACAACACTAAACCCCTAACAAGAAACTAACCTAACCCTGTAACAACAAACAACCCTAACCTCCTAACAACAAACAACCTTAACCCCCTAACAACAAACAACCCTAAACCCCTAACAACAAACAATCCTAACCCCCTAACAACCAACAACGCTCACCCCATAACCACAAACAACACTAACACCCTAACCACAAACAACACTAACCCTGTAAGAACAAACAACACTAACCCCCTAACAACAAACAACACTAACACCCTAACAACCAAAACTACTAAACCCCAACAAGAAACAACCCTAAACCCCTAACAACAAACACTAACCCCCTAACAACAAACAACACTAAACCCCTAACAAGAAACTAACCTAAACCCGTAACAACAAACAACCCTAACCTCCTAACAACAAACAACCTTAAACCCCTAACTACAAACAACCCTAAACCCCTAACAACAAACAACACTAACACCCTAACAACAAAAACTACTAAACCCCAACAAGAAACAACACTAAACCCCTAACAACAAACACTAACCCCCTAACTACAAACAACACTAAACCCCTAACAAGAAACTAACCTAACCCTGTAACAACAAACAGCCCTAACCTCCTAACAACAAACAACCTTAACCCCCTAACAACAAACAACCCTAAACCCCTAAGAACAAACAATCCTAACCCCCTAACAACCAACAACTCTCACCCCCTAACCACAAACAACACTAACACCCTAACCACAAACAACACTAACCCCGTAAGAACAAACAACACTAACCCCCTAACCACAAACAACACTAACACCCTAACAACAAAAACTACTAAACCTCCACAAGAAACAACCCTAAACCCCTAACAACAAACACTAACCCCCTAACAGCAAACAACACTAAACCCCTAACAAGAAACTAACCTAACCCCGTAACAACAAACAACCCTAACCTCCTAACAACAAACAACCTTAAACCCCTAACAACAAACAACCCTAAACCCCTAACAACAAACAACACTAACACCCTAACAACAAAAACCACTAAACCCCAACAAGAAACAACACTAAACCCCTAACAACAATCACTAACCCCCAGAAACAAACAACACTAAACCCCTAACAAGAAACTAACCTAACCCTGTAACAACAAACAACCTTAACCTCCTAACAAAAAACAACCTTAACCCCCTAACAAACAACAACACTAACCCCCTAACCACAAACAACACTAACACCCTAAGAACAAAAACTACTAAACCCCAACAAGAAACAACCCTAAACCCCTAACAACAAACACTAACCCCCTAACAACAAACAACACTAAACCCCTAACAAGAAACTAACCTAACCCTGTAACAACCAACAACCCTAACCTCCTAACAACAAACAACCTTAAACCCCTAACAACAAACAACCCTAAACCCCTAACAACAAACAACACTAACACCCTAAGAACAAAAACCACTAAACCCCAACAGGAAACAACACTAAACCCCTAACAACAAACACTAACCCCCTAACAACAAACAAAACTAAACCCCTAACAAGAAACTAACCTAACCCCGTAACAACAAACAACTCTAACCTCCTAACAACAAACAACCCTAACCCCCTAACAAACAACAACACTAACCCCCTAACCACAAACAACACTAACACCCTAACAACAAAAACTACTAAACCCCAACAAGATACAACCCTAAACCCCTAACAACAAACAACACTAACACCCTAAGAACAAAAACCACTAAACCCCAACAGGAAACAACACTAAACCCCTAACAACAAACACTAACCCCCTAACAACAAACAAAACTAAACCCCTAACAAGAAACTAACCTAACCCCGTAACAACAAACAACTCTAACCTCCTAACAACAAACAACCCTAACCCCCTAACAAACAACAACACTAACCCCCTAACCACAAACAACACTAACACCCTAACAACAAAAACTACTAAACCCCAACAAGAAACAACCCTAAACCCCTAACAACAAACACTAACCCCTTAACAGCAAACAACACTAAACCCCTAACAAGAAACTAACCTAACCCCGTAACAACAAACAACCCTAACCTCCTAACAACAAACAACCTTAAACCCCTAACAACAAACAACCCTAAACCCCTAACAACAAACAACACTAACACCCTAACAACAAAAAACACTAAACCCCAACAGGAAACAACACTAAACCCCTAACAACAAACACTAACCCCCTAACAACAAACAACACTAAACCCCTAACAAGAAACTAACCTAACCCTGTAACAACAAACAGAACTAACTTCCTAACAACAATCCACCTTAACCCCCTAAAAACAAACAACCCTAAACGACTAACAACAAACAATTCTAACCCCTTAACAACCAACAACTCTCACCCCCTAAGCACAAACAACACTAACACCCTAACCACAAACAACACTAACCCCGTAAGAACAAACAACACTAACCCCCTAACCAAAAACGACACTAACACCCTAACAACAAAAACTACTATAACCCAACAAGAAACAACCCTAAACCCCTAACAACAAACACTAACCCCCTAACAACAAACAACACTAAACCCCTAACAAGAAACTACCCTAAACCCGTAACAACAAACAATTCTAACCACCTAACAACAAACAACCTTAAACCCCTAACAACAAACAACCCTAAACCCCTAACAACAAACAACACTAACACCCTAACAACAAAAACCACCAAACCCCAACAAGAAACAACACTAAACCCCTAACAACAAACACTAACCCCCTAACAACAAACAACACTAAACCCCTAACAAGAAACTAACCTAACCCTGTAACAACAAACAACCCTAACCTCCTAACAACAAACAACCTTAACCCCCTAACAACAAACAACCCTAAACCCCTAACAACAAACAATCCTAACCCCCTAACAACCAACAACGCTCACCCCATAACCACAAACAACACTAACACCCTAACCACAAACAACACTAACCCTGTTAGAACAAACAACACTAACCCCCTAACAACAAACAACACTAACACCCTAACAACAAAAACTACTAAACCCCAACAAGAAACAACCCTAAACCCCTAACAACAAACACTAACCCCCTAACAACAAACAACACTAAACCCCTAACAAGAAACTAACCTAAACCCGTAACAACAAACAACCCTAACCTCCTAACAACAAACAACCTTAAACCCCTAACTACAAACAACCCTAAACCCCTAACAACAAACAACACTAACACCCTAACAACAAAAACTACTAAACCCCAACAAGAAACAACACTAAACCCCTAACAACAAACACTAACCCCCTAACAACAAACAACACTAAACCCCTAACAAGAAACTAACCTAACCCTGTAACAACAAACAGCCCTAACCTCCTAACAACAAACAACCTTAACCCCCTAACAACAAACAACCCTAAACCCCTAACAACAAACAATCCTAACGCCCTAACAACCAACAACTCTCACCCCCTAACCACAAACAACACTAACACCCTAACCACAAACAACACTAACCCCGTAAGAACAAACAACACTAACCCCCTAACCACAAACAACACTAACACCCTAACAACAAAAACTACTAAACCCCCACAAGAAACAACCCTAAACCCCTAACAACAAACACTAACCCCCTAACAGCAAACAACACTAAACCCCTAACAAGAAACTAACCTAACCCCGTAACAACAAACAACCCTAACCTCCTAACAACAAACAACCTTAAACCCCTAACAACAAACAACCCTAAACCCCTAACAACAAACAACACTAACACCCTAACAACAAAAACCACTAAACCCCAACAAGAAACAACACTAAACCCCTAACAACAATCACTAACGCCCTAAAAACAAACAACACTAAACCCCTAAGAAGAAACTAACCTAACCCTGTAACAACAAACAACCTTAACCTCCTAACAAAAAACAACCTTATCCCCCTAACAAACAACAACACTAACCCCCTAACCACAAACAACACTAACACCCTAAGAACAAAAACTACTAAACCCCAACAAGAAAGAGCCCTAAACCCCTAACAACAAACACTAACCCCCTAACAACAAAAAACACTAAACCCCTAAGAAGAAACTAACCTAACCCCGTAACAACAAAAAACCCTAACCTCCTAACAACAAACAACCTTAAACCCCTAACAACAAACAACCCTAAACCCCTAACAACCAACAACACTAACACCCTAGCAACAAAAACCACTAAACCCCAAGAAGAAACAACACTAAACCCCTAACAACAAACACTAACCCCCTAACAACAAACAACACTAAACCCCTAACAAGAAACTAACCTAACCCTGTAACAACAAAGATCCCTAACCTCCTAACAACAAACAACCTTAACCCCCTAACAACAAACAACCCTAAACCCCTAACAACAAACCATCCTAACCCCCTAACAACCAACAACGCACACCCCCTAACCACAAACAACACTAACACCCTAACCACAAACAACACTAACCCCGTAAGAACAAACAACACTAACCCCCTAACAACAAACAACACTAACACCCTAACAACAAAAACTACTAAACCCCAACAAGAAACAACCCTAAACCCCTAACAACAAACACTAACCCCCTAACAACAAACAACACTAAACCCCTAACAAGAAACTAACCTAACCCTGTAACAACCAACAACCCTAACCTCCTAACAACAAACAACCTTAAACCCCTAACAACAAACAACCCTAAACCCCTAACAACAAACAACACTAACACCCTAAGAACAAAAACCACTAAATCCGAACAGGGAACAACACTAAACCCCTAACAACAAACACTAACCCCCTAACAACAAACAACACTAAACCCCTAACAAGAAACTAACCTAACCCCGTAACAACAAACAACTCTAACCTCCTAACAACAAACAACCCTAACCCCCTAACAAACAACAACACTAACCCCCTAACCACAAACAACACTAACACCCTAACAACAAAAACTACTAAACCCCAACAAGAAACAACCCTAAACCCCTAACAACAAACACTAACCCCTTAACAGCAAACAACACTAAACCCCTAACAAGAAACTAACCTAACCCCGTAACAACAAACAACCCTAACCTCCTAACAACAAACAACCTTAAACCCCTAACAACAAACAACCCTAAACCCCTAACAACAAACAACACTAACACCCTAACAACAAAAACCACTAAACCCCAACAGGAAACAACACTAAACCCCTAACAACAAACACTAACCCCCTAACAACAAACAACACTAAACCCCTAACAAGAAACTAACCTAACCCTGTAACAACAAACAGCCCTAACTTCCTAACAACAATCCACCTTAACCCCCTAAAAACAAACAACCCTAAACGACTAACAACAAACAATCCTAACCCCTTAACAACCAACAACTCTCACCCCCTAAGCACAAACAACACTAACACCATAACCACAAACAACACTAACCCCCTAACCAAAAACGACACTAACACCCTAACAACAAAAACTACTATACCCCAACAAGAAACAACCCTAAACCCCTAACAACAAACACTAACCCCCTAACAACAAAAAACACTAAACCCCTAACAAGAAACTAACCTAACCCCGTAACAACAAACAACCCTAACCCCCTAACAACAAACAACCCTAAACCCCTAACAACAAACAACCCTAACCTTCTAACAACAAACAACCCTAACCCCCTAACAAACAACAACACTAACCCCCTGACCACAAACAACACTTACACCCTAACAACAAAAACTACAAAACTCCAACAAGAAACAACCCTAAACCCCTAATAACAAACACAACCCCCTGACAACAAACAACCCTAAACCCCTAACAACAAACAACACTAACACCCTAACAACAAAAACCACTAAACCCCAACAAGAAACAACACTAAACCCGTAACAACAAACACTAACTCCCTAACAACAAACAACACTAAACCCCTAAGAAGAAACTAACCTAAACCCGTAACAACAAACAATTCTAACCACCTAACAACAAACAACCTTAAACCCCTAACAACAAACAACCCTAAACCCCTAACAACAAACAACACTAACACCCTAACAACAAAAACCACCAAACCCCAACAAGAAACAACACTAAACCCCTAACAGCAAACACTAACCCCCTAACAACAAACAACACTAAACCCCTAACAAGAAACTAACCTAGCCCTGTAACAACAAACAACCCTAACCTCCTAACAACAAACAACCTTAACCCCCTAACAACAAACAACCCTAAACCCCTAACAACAAACAATCCTAACCCCCTAACAACCAACAACGCTCACCCCATAACCACAAACAACACTAACACCCTAACCACAAACAACACTAACCCTGTAAGAACAAACAACACTAACCCCCTAACAACAAACAACACTAACACCCTAACAACAAAAACTACTAAACCCCAACAAGAAACAACCCTTAACCCCTAACAACAAACACTAACCCCCTAACAACAAACAACACTAAACCCCTAACAAGAAACTAACCTAAACCCGTAACAACAAACAACCCTAACCTCCTAACAACAAACAACCTTAAACCCCTAACTACAAACAACCCTAAACCCCTAACAACAAACAACACTAACACCCTAACAACAAAAACTACTAAACCCCAACAAGAAACAACACTAAACCCCTAACAACAAACACTAACCCCCTAACAACAAACAACACTAAACCCCTAACAATAAACTAACCTAACCCTGTAACAACAAACAGCCCTAACCTCCTAACAACAAACAACCTTAACCCCCTAACAACAAACAACCCTAAACCCCTAACAACAAACAATCCTAACCCCCTAACAACCAACAACTCTCACCCCCTAACCACAAACAACACTAACACCCTAACCACAAACAACACTAACCCCGTAAGAACAAACAACACTAACCCCCTAACCACAAACAACACTAACACCCTAACAACAAAAACTACTAAACCCCCACAAGAAACAACCCTAAACCCCTAACAACAAACACTAACCCCCTAACAGCAAACAACACTAAACCCCTAACAAGAAACTAACCTAACCCCGTAACAACAAACAACCCTAACCTCCTAACAACAAACAACCTTAAACCCCTAACAACAAACAACCCTAAACCCCTAACAACAAACAACACTAACACCCTAACAAGAAAAACCACTAAACCCCAACAAGAAACAACACTAAACCCCTAACAACAATCACTAACGCCCTAACAACAAACAACACTAAACCCCTAACAAGAAACTAACCTAACCCTGTAACAACAAACATCCTTAACCTCCTAACAAAAAACAACCTTAACCCCCTAACAAACAACAACACTAACCCCCTAACCACAAACAACACTAACACCCTAAGAACAAAAACTACTAAACCCCAACAAGAAACAGCCCTAAACCCCTAACAACAAACACTAACCCCCTAACAACAAAAAACACTAAACCCCTAACAAGAAACTAACCTAACCCCGTAACAACAAAAAACCCTAACCTCCTAACAACAAACAACCTTAAACCCCTAACAACAAACAACCCTAAACCCCTAACAACCAACAACACTAACACCCTAACAACAAAAACCACTAAACCCCAAGAAGAAACAACACTAAACCCCTAACAACAAACACTAACCCCCTAACAACAAACAACACTAAACCCCTAACAAGAAACTAACCTAACCCTGTAACAACAAAGATCCCTAACCTCCTAACAACAAACAACCTTAACCCCCTAACAACAAACAACCCTAAACCCCTAACAACAAACCATCCTAACCCCCTAACAGCCAACAACGCACACCCCCTAACCACAAACAACACTAACACCCTAACCACAAACAACACTAACCCCGTAAGAACAAACAACACTAACCCCCTAACAACAAACAACACTAACACCCTAACAACAAAAACTACTAAACCCCAACAAGAAACAACCCTAAACCCCTAACAACAAACACTAACCCCCTAACAACAAACAACACTAAACCCCTAACAAGAAACTAACCTAACCCTGTAACAACCAACAACCCTAACCTCCTAACAACAAACA
Organism: Loxodonta africana; assembly: GCF_030014295.1. Classification (NCBI taxonomy): domain Eukaryota; kingdom Metazoa; phylum Chordata; class Mammalia; order Proboscidea; family Elephantidae; genus Loxodonta; species Loxodonta africana. The sequence goes on from NC_087348.1 coordinate 136,603,734, forward strand.
ACCTTAAACCCCTAACAACAAACAACCCTAAACCCCTAACAACAAACAACACTAACACCCTAAGAACAAAAACCACTAAACCCCAACAGGAAACAACACTAAACCCCTAACAACAAACACTAACCCCCTAACAACAAACAACACTAAACCCCTAACAAGAAACTAACCTAACCCCGTAACAACAAACAACTCTAACCTCCTAACAACAAACAACCCTAACCCCCTAACAAACAACAACACTAACCCCCTAACCACAAACAACACTAACACCCTAACAACAAAAACTACTAAACCCCAACAAGAAACAACCCTAAACCCCTAACAACAAACACTAAAACCTTAACAGCAAACAACACTAAACCCCTAACAAGAAACTAACCTAACCCCGTAACAACAAACAACCCTAACCTCCTAACAACAAACAACCTTAAACCCCTAACAACAAACAACCCTAAACCCCTAACAACAAACAACACTAACACCCTAACAACAAAAACCACTAAACCCCAACAAGAAACAACACTAAACCCCTAACAACAAACACTAACCCCCTAACAACAAACAACACTAAACCCCTAACAAGAAACTAACCTAACCCTGTAACAACAAACAACCCTAACCTCCTAACAACAAACAACCTTAACCCCCTAACAACAAACAACCCTAAACCCCTAACAACAAACAATCCTAACCCCCTAACAACCAACAACGCACACCCCCTAACCACAAACAACACTAACACCCTAACCACAAACAACACTAACCCCGTAAGAACAAACAACACTAACCCCCTAACAACAAAGAACACTAACACGCTAACAACAAAAACCACTAAACCCAACAAGAAACAACCCTAAACCCCTAACAACAAACACTAACCCCCTAACAACAAACAACACTAAACCCCTAACAAGAAACTAACCTAACCCCATAACAACAAACAACCCTAACCTCCTAACAACAAACAACCTTAAACCCCTAACAACAAACAACCCTAAACCCCTAACAACAAACAACACTAACACCCTAACAACAAACAACACTAACACCCTAACAACAAAAACCACTAAACCCCAACAAGAAACAACACTAAACCCCTAACAACAAACACTAACCCCCTAACAACAAACAACACTAAACCCCTAACAAGAAACTAACCTAACCCTGTAACAACAAACAACCCTAACCTCCTAACAAAAAACAACCCTAAAACCCTAACAAACAACAACACTAACTCCCTAACCACAAACAACACTAACACCCTAGCAACAAAAACTACTAAACCCCAACAAGAAACAACCCTAAACCCCTAACAACAAACACTAACCCCCTAACAACAAACAACACTAAACCCCTAACAAGAAACTAACCTAACCCCGTAACAACAAACAACCCTAACCTCCTAACAACAAACAACTTTAAACCCCTAACAACAAAGAACCCTAAACCCCTAACAACAAACAACACTAACACCCTAACAACAAAAACTACTAAACCCCAACAAGAAACAACACTAAACCCCTAACAACAAACACTAACATCCTAACAACAAACAACACTAAACCCCTAACAAGAAAGTAACCGTACCCTGTAACAACAAACAACCCTAACCTCCTAACAACAAACAACCTTAACCCCCTAACAACAAACAACCCTAAACCCCTAACAACAAACAATCCTAACCCCCTAACAACCAACAACGCTCACCCCCTAACCACAAACAACACTAACACCCTAACCACAAACAACACTAACCCCGTAAGAACAAACAACACTAACCCCCTAACCACAAACAACACTAACACCCTAACAACAAAAACTACTAAACCCCAACAAGAAACAACCCTAAACCCCTAACAACAAACACTCACTAACCCCCTAAGAACAATCAACACTAAACCCCTAACAAGAAACGAACCTAACCCCGTAACAACAAACAACCCTAACCTCCTAAGAAAAAACAACCCTAACCCCCTAACAAACAACAACACGAACCCCCTAACCACAAACAACACTAACACCCTAACAACAAAAATTACTAAACCCCAACAAGAAACAACCCTAATCCCCTAACAACAAACACTAACCCCCTAACAACAAAAAACACTAAACCCCTAACAAGAAACTAACCTAACCCGGTAACAACAAACAACCCTAACCTCGTAACAACAAACAACCTTAAACCCCTAACAACAAACAACCCTAAACACCTAACAACAAACAACACTAACACCCTAACAACAAAAACCACTAAACCCCAGCAACAAACAACACTAAACCCCTAACAACAAACACTAACCCCCTAACAACAAACAACACTAAACCCCTAACAAGAAACTAACCTAACCCTGTAACAACAAATATCCCTAACCTCCTAACAACAAACAACCTTAACCCCCTAACAACAAACAACCCTAAACCTCTAACAACAAACAATCCTAACCCCCTAACAACCAACAACGCTCACCCCCTAACCACAAGCAACACTAACACCCTAACCACAAACAACACTAACACCCTAACCACAAACAACACTAACACCCTAACAACAAAAACTACTAAACCCCAACAAGAAACAACCCTAAACCCCTAACAACAAACACTAACCCCCTAACAACAAACAACCCTAAACCCCTAACAACAAACAACACTAACACCCTAACAACAAAAACCACTAAACCCCAACAAGAAACAACACTAAACCCCTAACAACAAACACTAACCCCCTAACAACAAACAACACTAAACCCCTAACAATAAACTAACCTAACCCTGTAAAAACAAACAACCCTAACCTCCTAACAACAAACAACCCTAACCCCCTAACAAACAACAACACTAATCCCCTAACCACAAACAACACTTACACCCTAACAACAAAAACTACTAAACCCCAACAAGAAACAACCCTAAACCCCTAACAACAAACACTAACCCCCTAACAACAAACAACACTAAACCCCTAACAAGAAACTAACCTAACCCCGTAACAACAAACAACCCTAACCTCCTAACAGCAAACAACCTTAAACCCCTAACAACAAACAACCCTAAACCCCTAACAACAAACAACACTAACACCCTAACAACAAAAACCACTAAACTCCAACAAGAAACAACACTAAACCCCTAACAACAAACACTAACCCCCTAACAACAAACAACACTAAACCCCTAACAAGAAACTAACCTAACCCTGTAACAACAAACAGCCCTAAACTCCTAACAACAAACCACCTTAACCCCCTAACAACAAACAACCCTAAACCCCTAACAACAAACAATCCCAACCCCCTAACAACCAACAACTCTCACCCCCTAACCACAAACAACACTAACACCCTAACAACAAACAACACTAACCCCGTAAGAACAAACAACACTAACCCCCTAACCACAAACAACACTAACACCCTAACAACAAAAACTACTAAACTCCAAAAAGAAACAACCCTAAACCCCTAACAACAAACACTAACCCCCTAACAACAAACAACACTAAACCCCTAACAAGAAACTAACCTATCCCTTTAACAACAAACAACCCTAACCCCCTAACAACAAACAACCTTAAACCCCTAACAACAAACAACCATAAACCCCTAGCAACAAAAAACACTAACACCCTAACAACAAAAAACACTAAACCCCAACAAGAAACAACACTAAACCCCTAACAACAAACACTAACCCCCTAACAAACAACACTAAACCCCTAACAAGAAACTAACCTAACCCTGTAACAACAAACAACCCTAACCTCCTAACAACAAACAAACTTAACCCCCTAACAACAAACAACCCTAAACCCCTAACAACAAACTATCCTAACCCCCTAACAACCAACAACGCACACCCCCTATCCACAAACAACACTAACCCCCTAACAACAAACAACACTAACACCCTAAACACAAACAACACTAACCCCGTAAGAACAAACAACACTAACCCCCTAACCACAAACAACACTAACACCCTAACAACAAAAACTACTATACCCCAAAAAGAAACAACCCTAAACCCCTAACAACAAACACTAACCCCCTAACAACAAAAAACACTAAACCCCTAACAAGAAACTAACCCAACCCCGTAACAACAAACAACCCTAACCCCCTGACAACAAACAACCCTAAACCCCTAACAACAAACAACACTAACACCCTAACAACAAAAACCACTAAACCCCAACAAGAAACAACACTAAACCCCTAACAACAAACACTAACCCCCTAACAACAAACAACACTAAACCCCTAACAATAAACTAACCTAACCCTGTAACAACAAACAGCCCTAACCTCCTAACAACAAACAACCTTAACCCCCTAACAACAAACAACCCTAAACCCCTAAGAACAAACAATCCTAACCCCCTAACAACCAACAACTCTCACCCCCTAACCACAAACAACACTAACACCCTAACCACAAACAACACTAACCCCGTAAGAACAAACAACACTAACCCCCTAACCACAAACAACACTAACACCCTAACAACAAAAACTACTAAACCCCCACAAGAAACAACCCTAAACCCCTAACAACAAACACTAACCCCCTAACAGCAAACAACACTAAACCCCTAACAAGAAACTAACCTAACCCCGTAACAATAAACAACCCTAACCTCCTAACAACAAACAACCTTAAACCCCTAACAACAAACAACCCTAAACCCCTAACAACAAACAACACTAACACCCTAACAAGAAAAACCACTAAACCCCAACAAGAAACAACACTAAACCCCTAACAACAATCACTAACGCCCTAACAACAAACAACACTAAACCCCTAACAAGAAACTAACCTAACCCTGTAACAACAAACATCCTTAACCTCCTAACAAAAAACAACCTTAACCCCCTAACAAACAACAACACTAACCCCCTAACCACAAACAACACTAACACCCTAAGAACAAAAACTACTAAACCCCAACAAGAAACAGCCCTAAACCCCTAACAACAAACACTAACCCCCTAACAACAAAAAACACTAAACCCCTAACAAGAAACTAACCTAACCCCGTAACAACAAAAAACCCTAACCTCCTAACAACAAACAACCTTAAACCCCTAACAACAAACAACCCTAAACCCCTAACAACCAACAACACTAACACCCTAACAACAAAAACCACTAAACCCCAAGAAGAAACAACACTAAACCCCTAACAACAAACACTAACCCCCTAACAACAAACAACACTAAACCCCTAACAAGAAACTAACCTAACCCTGTAACAACAAAGATCCCTAACCTCCTAACAACAAACAACCTTAACCCCCTAACAACAAACAACCCTAAACCCCTAACAACAAACCATCCTAACCCCCTAACAGCCAACAACGCACACCCCCTAACCACAAACAACACTAACACCCTAACCACAAACAACACTAACCCCGTAAGAACAAACAACACTAACCCCCTAACAACAAACAACACTAACACCCTAACAACAAAAACTACTAAACCCCAACAAGAAACAACCCTAAACCCCTAACAACAAACACTAACCCCCTAACAACAAACAACACTAAACCCCTAACAAGAAACTAACCTAACCCTGTAACAACCAACAACCCTAACCTCCTAACAACAAACAACCTTAAACCCCTAACAACAAACAACCCTAAACCCCTAACAACAAACAACACTAACACCCTAAGAACAAAAACCACTAAACCCCAACAGGAAACAACACTAAACCCCTAACAACAAACACTAACCCCCTAACAACAAACAACACTAAACCCCTAACAAGAAACTAACCTAACCCCGTAACAACAAACAACTCTAACCTCCTAACAACAAACAACCCTAACCCCCTAACAAACAACAACACTAACCCCCTAACCACAAACAACACTAACACCCTAACAACAAAAACTACTAAACCCCAACAAGAAACAACCCTAAACCCCTAACAACAAACACTAAAACCTTAACAGCAAACAACACTAAACCCCTAACAAGAAACTAACCTAACCCCGTAACAACAAACAACCCTAACCTCCTAACAACAAACAACCTTAAACCCCTAACAACAAACAACCCTAAGCCCCTAACAACAAACAACACTAACACCCTAACAACAAAAACCACTAAACCCCAACAAGAAACAACACTAAACCCCTAACAACAAACACTAACCCCCTAACAACAAACAACACTAAACCCCTAACAAGAAACTAACCTAACCCTGTAACAACAAACAACCCTAACCTCCTAACAACAAACAACCTTAACCCCCTAACAACAAACAACCCTAAACCCCTAACAACAAACAATCCTAACCCCCTAACAACCAACAACGCACACCCCCTAACCACAAACAACACTAACACCCTAACCACAAACAACACTAACCCCGTAAGAACAAACAACACTAACCCCCTAACAACAAAGAACACTAACACGCTAACAACAAAAACCACTAAACCCAACAAGAAACAACCCTAAACCCCTAACAACAAACACTAACCCCCTAACAACAAACAACACTAAACCCCTAACAAGAAACTAACCTAACCCCATAACAACAAACAACCCTAACCTCCTAACAACAAACAACCTTAAACCCCTAACAACAAACAACCCTAAACCCCTAACAACAAACAACACTAACACCCTAACAACAAACAACACTAACACCCTAACAACAAAAACCACTAAACCCCAACAAGAAACAACACTAAACCCCTAACAACAAACACTAACCCCCTAACAACAAACAACACTAAACCCCTAACAAGAAACTAACCTAACCCTGTAACAACAAACAACCCTAACCTCCTAACAAAAAACAACCCTAAAACCCTAACAAACAACAACACTAACTCCCTAACCACAAACAACACTAACACCCTAGCAACAAAAACTACTAAACCCCAACAAGAAACAACCCTAAACCCCTAACAACAAACACTAACCCCCTAACAACAAACAACACTAAACCCCTAACAAGAAACTAACCTAACCCCGTAACAACAAACAACCATAACCTCCTAACAACAAACAACTTTAAACCCCTAACAACAAAGAACCCTAAACCCCTAACAACAAACAACACTAACACCCTAACAACAAAAACTACTAAACCCCAACAAGAAACAACACTAAACCCTTAACAACAAACACTAACATCCTAACAACAAACAACACTAAACCCCTAACAAGAAAGTAACCGTACCCTGTAACAACAAACAACCCTAACCTCCTAACAACAAACAACCTTAACCCCCTAACAACAAACAACCCTAAACCCCTAACAACAAACAATCCTAACCCCCTAACAACCAACAACGCTCACCCCCTAACCACAAACAACACTAACACCCTAAACACAAACAACACTAACCCCGTAAGAACAAACAACACTAACCCCCTAACCACAAACAACACTAACACCCTAACAACAAAAACTACTAAACCCCAACAAGAAACAACCCTAAACCCCTAACAACAAACACTCACTAACCCCCTAAGAACAAACAACACTAAACCCCTAACAAGAAACGAACCTAACCCCGTAACAACAAACAACCCTAACCTCCTAAGAAAAAACAACCCTAACCCCCTAACAAACAACAACACGAACCCCCTAACCACAAACAACACTAACACCCTAACAACAAAAATTACTAAACCCCAACAAGAAACAACCCTAATCCCCTAACAACAAACACTAACCCCCTAACAACAAAAAACACTAAACCCCTAACAAGAAACTAACCTAACCCGGTAACAACAAACAACCCTAACCTCGTAACAACAAACAACCTTAAACCCCTAACAACAAACAACCCTAAACACCTAACAACAAACAACACTAACACCCTAACAACAAAAACCACTAAACCCCAGCAACAAACAACACTAAACCCCTAACAACAAACACTAACCCCCTAACAACAAACAACACTAAACCCCTAACAAGAAACTAACCTAACCCTGTAACAACAAATATCCCTAACCTCCTAACAACAAACAACCTTAACCCCCTAACAACAAACAACCCTAAACCTCTAACAACAAACAATCCTAACCCCCTAACAACCAACAACGCTCACCCCCTAACCACAAGCAACACTAACACCCTAACCACAAACAACACTAACACCCTAACCACAAACAACACTAACACCCTAACAACAAAAACTACTAAACCCCAACAAGAAACAACCCTAAACCCCTAACAACAAACACTAACCCCCTAACAACAAACAACCCTAAACCCCTAACAACAAACAACACTAACACCCTAACAACAAAAACCACTAAACCCCAACAAGAAACAACACTAAACCCCTAACAACAAACACTAACCCCCTAACAACAAACAACACTAAACCCCTAACAAGAAACTAACCTAACCCTGTAAAAACAAACAACCCTAACCTCCTAACAACAAACAACCCTAACCCCCTAACAAACAACAACACTAATCCCCTAACCACAAACAACACTTACACCCTAACAACAAAAACTACTAAACCCCAACAAGAAACAACCCTAAACCCCTAACAACAAACACTAACCCCCTAACAACAAACAACACTAAACCCCTAACAAGAAACTAACCTAACCCCGTAACAACAAACAACCCTAACCTCCTAACAGCAAACAACCTTAAACCCCTAACAACAAACAACCCTAAACCCCTAACAACAAACAACACTAACACCCTAACAACAAAAACCACTAAACTCCAACAAGAAACAACACTAAACCCCTAACAACAAACACTAACCCCCTAACAACAAACAACACTAAACCCCTAACAAGAAACTAACCTAACCCTGTAACAACAAACAACCCTAAACTCCTAACAACAAACCACCTTAACCCCCTAACAACAAACAACCCTAAACCCCTAACAACAAACAATCCCAACCCCCTAACAACCAACAACTCTCACCCCCTAACCACAAACAACACTAACACCCTAACAACAAACAACACTAACCCCGTAAGAACAAACAACACTAACCCCCTAACCACAAACAACACTAACACCCTAACAACAAAAACTACTAAACTCCAAAAAGAAACAACCCTAAACCCCTAACAACAAACACTAACCCCCTAACAACAAACAACACTAAACCCCTAACAAGAAACTAACCTATCCCTTTAACAACAAACAACCCTAACCCCCTAACAACAAACAACCTTAAACCCCTAACAACAAACAACCATAAACCCCTAGCAACAAAAAACACTAACACCCTAACAACAAAAAACACTAAACCCCAACAAGAAACAACACTAAACCCCTAACAACAAACACTAACCCCCTAACAACAAACAACACTAAACCCCTAACAAGAAACTAACCTAACCCTGTAACAACAAACAACCCTAACCTCCTAACAACAAACAAACTTAACCCCCTAACAACAAACAACCCTAAACCCCTAACAACAAACTATCCTAACCCCCTAACAACCAACAACGCACACCCCCTATCCACAAACAACACTAACCCCCTAACAACAAACAACACTAACACCCTAAACACAAACAACACTAACCCGTAAGAACAAACAACACTAACCCCCTAACCACAAACAACACTAACACCCTAACAACAAAAACTACTATACCCCAAAAAGAAACAACCCTAAACCCCTAACAACAAACACTAACCCCCTAACAACAAAAAACACTAAACCCCTAACAAGAAACTAACCCAACCCCGTAACAACAAACAACCCTAACCCCCTAACAACAAACAACCCTAAACCCCTAACAACAAACAACCCTAAGCTTCTAACAACAAACAACCCTAACCGCCTAACAAACAACAACACTAACCCCCTAACCACAAACAACACTAACACCCTAACAACAAAAACTACTAAACTCCAACAAGAAACAACCCTAAACCCCTAATAACAAACACAACCCCCTCACAACAAACAACCCTAAACCCCTAACAACAAACAACACTAACACCCTAACAACAAAAACCACTAAACCCCAACAAGAAACAACACTAAACCCCTAACAACAAACACTAACTCCCTAACAACAAACAACACTAAACCCCTAACAAGAAACTAACCTAACCCTGTAACAACAAACAACCCTAACATCCTAACAACAAACATCCTTAACCCCCTAACAACAAACAACCCTAAACCCCTAACAACAAACAATCCTAACCCCCTAACAACCAACAACGCACACCCCCTAACCACAAACAACACTAACACCCTAACCACAAACAACACTAACCCCGTAAGAACAAACTACACTAACCCCCTAACAACAAACAACACTAACACCCTAACAACAAAAACTACTAAACCCCAACAAGAAACAACCCTAAACCCCTAACAACAAACACTAACCCCCTAACAACAAACAACACTAAACCCCTAACAAGAAACTAACCTAACCCCGGAACAACAAACAACCCTAACCTCCTAACAACAAACAACCTTAAACCCCTAACAACAAACAACCCTAAACCCCTAACAACAAACAACACTAACACCCTAACAACAAAAACCACCAAACCCCAACAAGAAACAACACTAAACCCCTAACAACAAACACTAACCCCCTAACAACAAACAACACTAAACCCCTAACAAGAAACTAACCTAACCCTGTAACAAGAAACAACCCTAACCTCCTAACAACAAACAACCTTAACCCCCTAACAACAAACAACCCTAAACCCCTAACAACAAACAATCCTAACCCCCTAACAACCAACAACGCTCACCCCATAACCACAAACAACACTAACACCCTAACCACAAACAACACTAACCCTGTAAGAACAAACAACACTAACCCCCTAACAACAAACAACACTAACACCCTAACAACCAAAACTACTAAACCCCAACAAGAAACAACCCTAAACCCCTAACAACAAACACTAACCCCCTAACAACAAACAACACTAACACCCTAAACACAAACAACACTAACCCGTAAGAACAAACAACACTAACCCCCTAACCACAAACAACACTAACACCCTAACAACAAAAACTACTATACCCCAAAAAGAAACAACCCTAAACCCCTAACAACAAACACTAACCCCCTAACAACAAAAAACACTAAACCCCTAACAAGAAACTAACCCAACCCCGTAACAACAAACAACCCTAACCCCCTAACAACAAACAACCCTAAACCCCTAACAACAAACAACCCTAAGCTTCTAACAACAAACAACCCTAACCGCCTAACAAACAACAACACTAACCCCCTAACCACAAACAACACTAACACCCTAACAACAAAAACTACTAAACTCCAACAAGAAACAACCCTAAACCCCTAATAACAAACACAACCCCCTGACAACAAACAACCCTAAACCCCTAACAACAAACAACACTAACACCCTAACAACAAAAACCACTAAACCCCAACAAGAAACAACACTAAACCCCTAACAACAAACACTAACTCCCTAACAACAAACAACACTAAACCCCTAACAAGAAACTAACCTAACCCTGTAACAACAAACAACCCTAACATCCTAACAACAAACATCCTTAACCCCCTAACAACAAACAACCCTAAACCCCTAACAACAAACAATCCTAACCCCCTAACAACCAACAACGCACACCCCCTAACCACAAACAACACTAACACCCTAACCACAAACAACACTAACCCCGTAAGAACAAACTACACTAACCCCCTAACAACAAACAACACTAACACCCTAACAACAAAAACTACTAAACCCCAACAAGAAACAACCCTAAACCCCTAACAACAAACACTAACCCCCTAACAACAAACAACACTAAACCCCTAACAAGAAACTAACCTAACCCCGGAACAACAAACAACCCTAACCTCCTAACAACAAACAACCTTAAACCCCTAACAACAAACAACCCTAAACCCCTAACAACAAACAACACTAACACCCTAACAACAAAAACCACCAAACCCCAACAAGAAACAACACTAAACCCCTAACAACAAACACTAACCCCCTAACAACAAACAACACTAAACCCCTAACAAGAAACTAACCTAACCCTGTAACAAGAAACAACCCTAACCTCCTAACAACAAACAACCTTAACCCCCTAACAACAAACAACCCTAAACCCCTAACAACAAACAATCCTAACCCCCTAACAACCAACAACGCTCACCCCATAACCACAAACAACACTAACACCCTAACCACAAACAACACTAACCCTGTAAGAACAAACAACACTAACCCCCTAACAACAAACAACACTAACACCCTAACAACCAAAACTACTAAACCCCAACAAGAAACAACCCTAAACCCCTAACAACAAACACTAACCCCCTAACAACAAACAACACTAAACCCCTAACAAGAAACTAACCTAACCCTGTAACAAGAAACAACCCTAACCTCCTAACAACAAACAACCTTAACCCCCTAACAACAAACAACCCTAAACCCCTAACAACAAACAATCCTAACCCCCTAACAACCAACAACGCTCACCCCATAACCACAAACAACACTAACACCCTAACCACAAACAACACTAACCCTGTAAGAACAAACAACACTAACCCCCTAACAACAAACAACACTAACACCCTAACAACCAAAACTACTAAACCCCAACAAGAAACAACCCTAAACCCCTAACAACAAACACTAACCCCCTAACAACAAACAACACTAAACCCCTAACAAGAAACTAACCTAAACCCGTAACAACAAACAACCCTAACCTCCTAACAACAAACAACCTTAAACCCCTAACTACAAACAACCCTAAACCCCTAACAACAAACAACACTAACACCCTAACAACAAAAACTACTAAACCCCAACAGGAAACAACACTAAACCCCTAACAACAAACACTAACCCCCTAACAACAAACAAAACTAAACCCCTAACAAGAAACTAACCTAACCCCGTAACAACAAACAACTCTAACCTCCTAACAAGAAACAACCCTAACCCCCTAACAAACAACAACACTAACCCCCTAACCACAAACAACACTAACACCCTAACAACAAAAACTACTAAACCCCAACAAGAAACAACCCTAAACCCCTAACAACAAACACTAACCCCTTAACAGCAAACAACACTAAACCCCTAACAAGAAACTAACCTAACCCCGTAACAACAAACAACCCTAACCTCCTAACAACAAACAACCTTAAACCCCTAACAACAAACAACCCTAAACCCCTAACAACAAACAACACTAACACCCTAACAACAAAAAACACTAAACCCCAACAGGAAACAACACTAAACCCCTAACAACAAACACTAACCCCCTAACAACAAACAACACTAAACCCCTAACAAGAAACTAACCTAACCCTGTAACAACAAACAGCCCTAACTTCCTAACAACAATCCACCTTAACCCCCTAAGAACAAACAACCCTAAACGACTAACAACAAACAATCCTAACCCCTTAACAACCAACAACTCTCACCCCCTAAGCACAAACAACACTAACACCCTAACCACAAACAACACTAACCCCGTAAGAACAAACAACACTAACCCCCTAACCAAAAACGACACTAACACCCTAACAACAAAAACTACTATAACCCAACAAGAAACAACCCTAAACCCCTAACAACAAACACTAACACCCTAACAACAAACAACACTAAACCCCTAACAAGAAACTAACCTAAACCCGTAACAACAAACAATTCTAACCACCTAACAACAAACAACCTTAAACCCCTAACAACAAACAACCCTAAACCCCTAACAACAAACAACACTAACACCCTAACAACAAAAACCACCAAACCCCAACAAGAAACAACACTAAACCCCTAACAACAAACACTAACCCCCTAACAACAAACAACACTAAACCCCTAACAAGAAACTAACCTAACCCTGTAACAACAAACAACCCTAACCTCCTAACAACAAACAACCTTAACCCCCTAACAACAAACAACCCTAAACCCCTAACAACAAACAATCCTAACCCCCTAACAACCAACAACGCTCACCCCATAACCACAAACAACACTAACACCCTAACCACAAACAACACTAACCCTGTAAGAACAAACAACACTAACCCCCTAACCACAAACAACACTAACACCCTAACAACAAAAACTACTATACCCCAACAAGAAACAACCCTAAACCCCTAACAACAAACACTAACCCCCTAACAACAAAAAACACTAAACCCCTAACAAGAAAGTAACCTAACCCCGTAACAACAAACAACCCTAAACCCCTAACAAAAAACAACCACAACCTTCTAACAACAAAAAACCCTAACCCCCTAACAAACAGCAACACTAACCCCCTAACCACAAACAACACTAACACCCTAACCACAAACAACACTAACACCCTAACAACAAAAACTACTAAACCAAAACAAGAAACAACCCTAAACCCCTAACAACAAACACTAACCCCCTAACAGCAAACAACACTAAACCCCTAACAAGAAACTAACCTAACCCCCTAACAACCAACAACGCACACCCCCTAACCACAAACAACACTAACACCCTAACCAGAAACAACACTAACCCCGTAAGAACAAACTACACTAAGCCCCTAACAACAAACAACACTAACACCCTAACAACAAAAACCACTGAACCCAACAAGAAACAACCCTAACCCCTAACAACAAACACTAACCCCCTAACAACAAACAACACTAAACCCCTAACAAGTAACTTACCTAACCCCGTAACAACAAACAACCCTAACCTCCTAACAACAAACAACCTTAAACCCCTAACAACAAACAACCCTAAACCCCTAACAACAAACAACACTAACACCCTAACAACAAAAACCACTAAACCGCAACAAGAAACAACACTAAACCCCTAACAACAAACACTAACCCCCTAACAACAAACAACACTAAACCCCTAACAATAAACTAACCTAACTCCGTAACAACAAACAACCCTAACCTCCTAACAACAAACAACACTAAACCCCTAACAACAAACAACCCTAACCTTCTAACAACAAACAACCCTAACCCCCTAACAAACAACACTAACCCCCTAACCACAAACAACACTAACACCCTAACAACAAAAACTACTAAACCCCAACAAGAAACAACCCTAAACCCCTAACAACAAACACTAACCCCCTAACAACAAACAACACTAAACCCCTAACAAGAAACTAACCTAAACCCGTAACAACAAACAATCCTAACCACCTAACAACAAACAACCTTAAACCCCTAACAACAAACAACCCTAAACCCCTAACAACAAGCAACACTAACAACCAAACAACAAAAACCACTAAACCCCAACAAGAAACAACACTAAACCCCTAACAACAAACACTAACCCCCTAACAACAAACAACACTAAACCTCTAACAATAAACTAACCTAACCCTGTAACAACAAACAACCCTAACCTCCTAACAACAAACAACCCTAACCCCCTAACAAACAACAACACTAAGCCCCTAACCACAAACAACACTAACACCCTAACAACTAAAACTGCTAAACCCCAACAAGATACAACCCTAAACCCCTAACAACAAACACTAACCCCCTAACAACAAAAAACACTAAACCCCTAACAAGAAACTAACCTAACCCCGTAACAACAAACAACCCTAACCTCCTAACAACAAACAACCTTAAACCCCTAAGAACAAACAACCCTAAACCCCTAACAACAAACAACACTAACACCCTAACAACAAAAAACACTAAACCCCAACAAGAAACAACACTAAACCCCTAACAACAAACACTAACCTCGTAACAACAAACAACACTAAACCCCTAATAAGAAACTAACCTAACCCTGTAACAACAAACAACCCTAACCTCCTAACAACAAACAACCTTAACCCCCTAACAACAAACAACCCTAAACCCCTAACAACAAACAATCCTAACCCCCTAACAACCAACAACGCTCACCCCCTAACCACAAACAACACTAACACCCTAACCACAAACAACACTAACCCCGTAAGAACAAACAACACTAACCCCCTAACCACAAACAACACTAACACCCTAACAACAAAAACTACTAAACCCCAACAAGAAACAACCCTAAACCCCTAACAACAAACACTCACTAACCCCCTAAGAACAAACAACACTAAACCCCTAACAAGAAACTAACCTAACCCCGTAACAACAAACAACCCTAACCTCCTAAGAAAAAACAACCCTAACCCCCTAACAAACAACAACACGAACCCCCTAACCACAAACAACACTAACACCCTAACAACAAAAATTACTAAACCCCAACAAGAAACAACCCTAAACCCCTAACAACAAACACTAACCCCCTAACAACAAAAAACACTAAACCCCTAACAAGAAACTAACCTAACCCCGTAACAACAAACAACCCTAACCTCGTAACAACAAACAACCTTAAACCCCTAACAACAAACAACCCTAAACACCTAACAACAAACAACACTAACACCCTAACAACAAAAACCACTAAACCCCAGCAACAAACAACACTAAACCCCTAACAACAAACACTAACCCCCTAACAACAAACACTAAACCCCTAACAAGAAACTAACCTAACCCTGTAACAACAAATATCCCTAACCTCCTAACAACAAACAACCTTAACCCCCTAACAACAAACAACCCTAAACCTCTAACAACAAACAATCCTAACCCCCTAACAACCAACAACGCTCACCCCCTAACCACAAGCAACACTAACACCCTAACCACAAACAACACTAACACCCTAACCACAAACAACACTAACACCCTAACAACAAAAACTACTAAACCCCAACAAGAAACAACCCTAAACCCCTAACAACAAACACTAACCCCCTAACAACAAACAACCCTAAACCCCTAACAACAAACAACACTAACACCCTAACAACAAAAACCACTAAACCCCAACAAGAAACAACACTAAACCCCTAACAACAAACACAAACCCCCTAACAACAAACAACACTAAACCCCTAACAAGAAACTAACCTAACCCTGTAAAAACAAACAACCCTAACCTCCTAACAACAAACAACCCTAACCCCCTAACAAACAACAACACTAATCCCCTAACCACAAACAACACTTACACCCTAACAACAAAAACTACTAAACCCCAACAAGAAACAACCCTAAACCCCTAACAACAAACACTAACCCCCTAACAACAAACAACACTAAACCCCTAACAAGAAACTAACCTAACCCCGTAACAACAAACAACCCTAACCTCCTAACAGCAAACAACCTTAAACCCCTAACAACAAACAACCCTAAACCCCTAACAACAAACAACACTAACACCCTAACAACAAAAACCACTAAACTCCAACAAGAAACAACACTAAACCCCTAACAACAAACACTAACCCCCTAACAACAAACAACACTAAACCCCTAACAAGAAACTAACCTAACCCTGTAACAACAAACAGCCCTAAACTCCTAACAACAAACCACCTTAACCCCCTAACAACAAACAACCCTAAACCCCTAACAACAAACAATCCCAACCCCCTAACAACCAACAACTCTCACCCCCTAACCACAAACAACACTAACACCCTAACAACAAACAACACTAACCCCGTAAGAACAAACAACACTAACCCCCTAACCACAAACAACACTAACACCCTAACAACAAAAACTACTAAACTCCAAAAAGAAACAACCCTAAACCCCTAACAACAAACACTAACCCCCTAACAACAAACAACACTAAACCCCTAACAAGAAACTAACCTATCCCTTTAACAACAAACAACCCTAACCCCCTAACAACAAACAACCTTAAACCCCTAACAACAAACAACCATAAACCCCTAGCAACAAAAAACACTAACACCCAAACAACAAAAAACACTAAACCCCAACAAGAAACAACACTAAACCCCTAACAACAAACACTAACCCCCTAACAACAAACAACACTAAACCCCTAACAAGAAACTAACCTAACCCTGTAACAACAAACAACCCTAACCTCCTAAAAACAAACAAACTTAACCCCCTAACAACAAACAACCCTAAACCCCTAACAACAAACTATCCTAACCCCCTAACAACCAACAACGCACACCTCCTATCCACAAACAACACTAACCCCCTAACAACAAACAACACTAACACCCTAAACACAAACAACACTAACCCCGTAAGAACAAACAACACTAACCCCCTAACCACAAACAACACTAACACCCTAACAACAAAAACTACTATACCCCAAAAAGAAACAACCCTAAACCCCTAACAACAAACACTAACCCCCTAACAACAAAAAACACTAAACCCCTAACAAGAAACTAACCCAACCCCGTAACAACAAACAACCCTAACCCCCTAACAACAAACAACCCTAAACCCCTAACAACAAACAACCCTAAGCTTCTAACAACAAACAACCCTAACCGCCTAACAAACAACAACACTAACCCCCAACCACAAACAACACTAACACCCTAACAACAAAAACTACTAAACTCCAACAAGAAACAACCCTAAACCCCTAATAACAAACACAACCCCCTGACAACAAACAACCCTAAACCCCTAACAACAAACAACACTAACACCCTAACAACAAAAACCACTAAACCCCAACAAGAAACAACACTAAACCCCTAACAACAAACACTAACTCCCTAACAACAAACAACACTAAACCCCTAACAAGAAACTAACCTAACCCTGTAACAACAAACAACCCTAACATCCTAACAACAAACATCCTTAACCCCCTAACAACAAACAACCCTAAACCCCTAACAACAAACAATCCTAACCCCCTAACAACCAACAACGCACACCCCCTAACCACAAACAACACTAACACCCTAACCACAAACAACACTAACCCCGTAAGAACAAACTACACTAACCCCCTAACAACAAACAACGCTAACACCCTAACAACAAAAACTACTAAACCCCAACAAGAAACAACCCTAAACCCCTAACAACAAACACTAACCCCCTAACAACAAACAACACTAAACCCCTAACAAAAAACTAACCTAACCCCGGAACAACAAACAACCCTAACCTCCTAACAACAAACAACCTTAACCCCCTAACTACAAACAACCCTAAACCCCTAACAACAAACAACACTAACACCCTAACAACAAAAACTACTAAACCCCAACAGGAAACAACACTAAACCCCTAACAACAAACACTAACCCCCTAACAACAAACAAAACTAAACCCCTAACAAGAAACTAACCTAACCCCGTAACAACAAACAACTCTAACCTCCTAACAACAAACAACCCTAACCCCCTAACAAACAACAACACTAACCCCCTAACCACAAACAACACTAACACCCTAACAACAAAAACTACTAAACCCCAACAAGAAACAACCCTAAACCCCTAACAACAAACACTAACCCCTTAACAGCAAACAACACTAAACCCCTAACAAGAAACTAACCTAACCCCGTAACAACAAACAACCCTAACCTCCTAACAACAAACAACCTTAAACCCCTAACAACAAACAACCCTAAACCCCTAACAACAAACAACACTAACACCCTAACAACAAAAAACACTAAACCCCAACAGGAAACAACACTAAACCCCTAACAACAAACACTAACCCCCTAACAACAAACAACACTAAACCCCTAACAAGAAACTAACCTAACCCTGTAACAACAAACAGCCCTAACTTCCTAACAACAATCCACCTTAACCCCCTAAAAACAAACAACCCTAAACGAATAACAACAAACAATCCTAACCCCTTAACAACCAACAACTCTCACCCCCTAAGCACAAACAACACTAACACCCTAACCACAAACAACACTAACCCCGTAAGAACAAACAACACTAACCCCCTAACCAAAAACGACACTAACACCCTAACAACAAAAACTACTATAACCCAACAAGAAACAACCCTAACCCCCTAACAAACAACAACACTAATCCCCTAACCACAAACAACACTTACACCCTAACAACAAAAACTACTAAACCCCAACAAGAAACAACCCTAAACCCCTAACAACAAACACTAACCCCCTAACAACAAACAACACTAAACCCCTAACAAGAAACTAACCTAACCCCGTAACAACAAACAACCCTAACCTCCTAACAGCAAACAACCTTAAACCCCTAACAACAAACAACCCTAAACCCCTAACAACAAACAACACTAACACCCTAACAACAAAAACCACTAAACTCCAACAAGAAACAACTCTAAACCCCTAACAACAAACACTAACCCCCTAACAACAAACAACACTAAACCCCTAACAAGAAACTAACCTAACCCTGTAACAACAAACAGCCCTAAACTCCTAACAACAAACCACCTTAACCCCCTAACAACAAACAACCCTAAACACTTACAACAAACAATCCCAACCCCCTAACAACCAACAACTCTCACCCCCTAACCACAAACAACACTAACACCCTAACAACAAACAACACTAACCCCGTAAGAACAAACAACACTAACCCCCTAACCACAAACAACACTAACACCCTAACAACAAAAACTACTAAACTCCAAAAAGAAACAACCCTAAACCCCTAACAACAAACACTAACCCCCTAACAACAAACAACACTAAACCCCTAACAAGAAACTAACCTATCCCTTTAACAACAAACAACCCTAACCCCCTAACAACAAACAACCTTAAACCCCTAACAACAAACAACCATAAACCCCTAGCAACAAAAAACACTAACACCCAAACAACAAAAAACACTAAACCCCAACAAGAAACAACACTAAACCCCTAACAACAAACACTAACCCCCTAACAACAAACAACACTAAACCCCTAACAAGAAACTAACCTAACCCTGTAACAACAAACAACCCTAACCTCCTAAAAACAAACAAACTTAACCCCCTAACAACAAACAACCCTAAACCCCTAACAACAAACTATCCTAACCCCCTAACAACCAACAACGCACACCCCCTATCCACAAACAACACTAACCCCCTAACAACAAACAACACTAACACCCTAAACACAAACAACACTAACCCCGTAAGAACAAACAACACTAACCCCCTAACCACAAACAACACTAACACCCTAACAACAAAAACTACTATACCCCAAAAAGAAACAACCCTAAACCCCTAACAACAAACACTAACCCCCTAACAACAAAAAACACTAAACCCCTAACAAGAAACTAACCCAACCCCGTAACAACAAACAACCCTAACCCCCTAACAACAAACAACCCTAAACCCCTAACAACAAACAACCCTAAGCTTCTAACAACAAACAACCCTAACCGCCTAACAAACAACAACACTAACCCCCAACCACAAACAACACTAACACCCTAACAACAAAAACTACTAAACTCCAACAAGAAACAACCCTAAACCCCTAATAACAAACACAACCCCCTGACAACAAACAACCCTAAACCCCTAACAACAAACAACACTAACACCCTAACAACAAAAACCACTAAACCCCAACAAGAAACAACACTAAACCCCTAACAACAAACACTAACTCCCTAACAACAAACAACACTAAACCCCTAACAAGAAACTAACCTAACCCTGTAACAACAAACAACCCTAACATCCTAACAACAAACATCCTTAACCCCCTAACAACAAACAACCCTAAACCCCTAACAACAAACAATCCTAACCCCCTAACAACCAACAACGCACACCCCCTAACCACAAACAACACTAACACCCTAACCACAAACAACACTAACCCCGTAAGAACAAACTACACTAACCCCCTAACAACAAACAACGCTAACACCCTAACAACAAAAACTACTAAACCCCAACAAGAAACAACCCTAAACCCCTAACAACAAACACTAACCCCCTAACAACAAACAACACTAAACCCCTAACAAAAAACTAACCTAACCCCGGAACAACAAACAACCCTAACCTCCTAACAACAAACAACCTTAACCCCCTAACTACAAACAACCCTAAACCCCTAACAACAAACAACACTAACACCCTAACAACAAAAAACACTAAACCCCAACAGGAAACAACACTAAACCCCTAACAACAAACACTAACCCCCTAACAACAAACAACACTAAACCCCTAACAAGAAACTAACCTAACCCTGTAACAACAAACAGCCCTAACTTCCTAACAACAATCCACCTTAACCCCCTAAAAACAAACAACCCTAAACGAATAACAACAAACAATCCTAACCCCTTAACAACCAACAACTCTCACCCCCTAAGCACAAACAACACTAACACCCTAACCACAAACAACACTAACCCCGTAAGAACAAACAACACTAACCCCCTAACCAAAAACGACACTAACACCCTAACAACAAAAACTACTATAACCCAACAAGAAACAACCCTAACCCCCTAACAAACAACAACACTAATCCCCTAACCACAAACAACACTTACACCCTAACAACAAAAACTACTAAACCCCAACAAGAAACAACCCTAAACCCCTAACAACAAACACTAACCCCCTAACAACAAACAACACTAAACCCCTAACAAGAAACTAACCTAACCCCGTAACAACAAACAACCCTAACCTCCTAACAGCAAACAACCTTAAACCCCTAACAACAAACAACCCTAAACCCCTAACAACAAACAACACTAACACCCTAACAACAAAAACCACTAAACTCCAACAAGAAACAACACTAAACCCCTAACAACAAACACTAACCCCCTAACAACAAACAACACTAAACCCCTAACAAGAAACTAACCTAACCCTGTAACAACAAACAGCCCTAAACTCCTAACAACAAACCACCTTAACCCCCTAACAACAAACAACCCTAAACCCCTAACAACAAACAATCCCAACCCCCTAACAACCAACAACTCTCACCCCCTAACCACAAACAACACTAACACCCTAACAACAAACAACACTAACCCCGTAAGAACAAACAACACTAACCCCCTAACCACAAACAACACTAACACCCTAACAACAAAAACTACTAAACTCCAAAAAGAAACAACCCTAAACCCCTAACAACAAACACTAACCCCCTAACAACAAACAACACTAAACCCCTAACAAGAAACTAACCTATCCCTTTAACAACAAACAACCCTAACCCCCTAACAACAAACAACCTTAAACCCCTAACAACAAACAACCATAAACCCCTAGCAACAAAAAACACTAACACCCAAACAACAAAAAACACTAAACCCCAACAAGAAACAACACTAAACCCCTAACAACAAACACTAACCCCCTAACAACAAACAACACTAAACCCCTAACAAGAAACTAACCTAACCCTGTAACAACAAACAACCCTAACCTCCTAAAAACAAACAAACTTAACCCCCTAACAACAAACAACCCTAAACCCCTAACAACAAACTATCCTAACCCCCTAACAACCAACAACGCACACCCCCTATCCACAAACAACACTAACCCCCTAACAACAAACAACACTAACACCCTAAACACAAACAACACTAACCCCGTAAGAACAAACAACACTAACCCCCTAACCACAAACAACACTAACACCCTAACAACAAAAACTACTATACCCCAAAAAGAAACAACCCTAAACCCCTAACAACAAACACTAACCCCCTAACAACAAAAAACACTAAACCCCTAACAAGAAACTAACCCAACCCCGTAACAACAAACAACCCTAACCCCCTAACAACAAACAACCCTAAACCCCTAACAACAAACAACCCTAAGCTTCTAACAACAAACAACCCTAACCGCCTAACAAACAACAACACTAACCCCCAACCACAAACAACACTAACACCCTAACAACAAAAACTACTAAACTCCAACAAGAAACAACCCTAAACCCCTAATAACAAACACAACCCCCTGACAACAAACAACCCTAAACCCCTAACAACAAACAACACTAACACCCTAACAACAAAAACCACTAAACCCCAACAAGAAACAACACTAAACCCCTAACAACAAACACTAACTCCCTAACAACAAACAACACTAAACCCCTAACAAGAAACTAACCTAACCCTGTAACAACAAACAACCCTAACATCCTAACAACAAACATCCTTAACCCCCTAACAACAAACAACCCTAAACCCCTAACAACAAACAATCCTAACCCCCTAACAACCAACAACGCACACCCCCTAACCACAAACAACACTAACACCCTAACCACAAACAACACTAACCCCGTAAGAACAAACTACACTAACCCCCTAACAACAAACAACGCTAACACCCTAACAACAAAAACTACTAAACCCCAACAAGAAACAACCCTAAACCCCTAACAACAAACACTAACCCCCTAACAACAAACAACACTAAACCCCTAACAAAAAACTAACCTAACCCCGGAACAACAAACAACCCTAACCTCCTAACAACAAACAACCTTAACCCCCTAACTACAAACAACCCTAAACCCCTAACAACAAACAACACTAACACCCTAACAACAAAAACTACTAAACCCCAACAGGAAACAACACTAAACCCCTAACAACAAACACTAACCCCCTAACAACAAACAAAACTAAACCCCTAACAAGAAACTAACCTAACCCCGTAACAACAAACAACTCTAACCTCCTAACAACAAACAACCCTAACCCCCTAACAAACAACAACACTAACCCCCTAACCACAAACAACACTAACACCCTAACAACAAAAACTACTAAACCCCAACAAGAAACAACCCTAAACCCCTAACAACAAACACTAACCCCTTAACAGCAAACAACACTAAACCCCTAACAAGAAACTAACCTAACCCCGTAACAACAAACAACCCTAACCTCCTAACAACAAACAACCTTAAACCCCTAACAACAAACAACCCTAAACCCCTAACAACAAACAACACTAACACCCTAACAACAAAAACCACTAAACCCCAACAGGAAACAACCCTAAATCCCTAACAACAAACACTAACCCCCTAACAACAAACAACAGTAAACCCCTAACAAGAAACTAACCTAACCCCGTAACAACAAACAACACTAACATCCTAACAACAAACATCCTTAACCCCCTAACAACAAACAACCCTAAACCCCTAACAACAAACAATCCTAACCCCCTAACAACCAACAACGCACACCCCCTAACCACAAACAACACTAACACCCTAACCACAAACAACACTAACCCCGTAAGAACAAACTACACTAACCCGCTAACAACAAACAACACTAACACCCTAACAACAAAAAGTACTAAACCCCAACAAGAAACAACCCTAAACCCCTAACAACAAACACTAACCCCCTAACAACAAACAACACTAAACCCGTAACAAGAAACTAACCTAACCCCGTAACAACAAACAACCCTAACCTCCTAACAACAAACAACCTTAAACCCCTAACAACAAACAACACTAAACCCCTAACAACAAACAACACTAACACCCTAACAACAAAAACCACTAAACCCCAACAAGAAACAACACTAAATCCCTAACAACAAACACTAACCCCCTAACAACAAACAACACTAAACCCCTAACAGGAAACTAACCTAACCCTGTAACAACAAACAACCCTAACCTCCTAACAAAAAACAACCCTAAAACCCTAACAAACAACAACACTAACTCCCTAACCACAAACAACACTAACACCCTAGCAACAAAAACTACTAAACCCCAACAAGAAACCACCCTAAACCCCTAACAACAAACACTAACCCCCTAACAACAAACAACACTAAACCCCTAACAAGATACTAACCTAACCGTGTAACAACAAACAGCCCTAACCTCCTAACAACAAACCACCTTAACCCCCTAACAACAAACAACCCTAAACCCCTAACAACAAACAATCCTAACCCCCTAACAACCAACAACTCTCACCCCCTAACCACAAACAACACTAACACCCTAACCACAAACAACACTAACCCCGTAAGAACAAACAACACTAACCCCCTAACCACAAACAACACTAACACCCTAACAAAAAAACTACTAAACCCCAAAAAGAAACAACCCTAAACCCCTAACAACAAACACTAACCCCCTAACAACAAACAACACTAAACCCCTAACAAGAAACTAAACTAACCCCGTAACAACAAACAACCCTAACCTCCTAACAACAACCTTAAACCCCTAACAACAAACAACCCTAAACCCCTAGCAACAAACAACACTAACACCCTAACAACAAAAACCACTAAACCCCAACAAGAAATAACACTAAACCCCTAACAACAAACACTAACCCCCTAACAACAAACAACACTAAACCCCTAACAAGAAACTAACCTAACCCTGTAACAACAAACAGCCCTAACCTCCTAACAACAAACAACCTTAACCCCCTAACAAACAACAACACTAACCCCCTAACCACAAACAACACTAACACCCTAACAACAAAAACTACTAAACCCCAACAAGAAACAGCCCTAAACCCCTAACAACAAACACTAACCCCCTAACAACTAAAAACACTAAACCCCTAACAAGAAACTAACCTAACCCCGTAACAACAAACAACCCTAACCTCCTAACAACAAACAATCTTAAACCCCTAACAACAAACAACCCTAAACCCCTAACAACAAACAATCCCAACCCCCTAACAACCAACAACTCTCACCCCCTAACGACAAAAAACACTAACACCCTAACAACAAACAACACTAACCCCGTAAGAACAAACAACACTAACACCCTAACCACAAACAACACTAACACCCTAACAACAAAAACTACTAAACCCCAACAACAAACAACCCTAAACCCCTAACAACAAACACTAACCCCCTAACAACAAACAACACTAAACCCCTAACAAGAAACTAACCTAACCCCATAACAACAAACAACCCTAACCTCCTAACAGCAAACAACCTTAAACCCCTAACAACAAACAACCCTAAACCCATAACAACAAACAACACTAACACCCTAACAACAAAAACCACTAAACCTCAACAAGAAACAACACTAAACCCCTAACAACAAACACTAACCCCCTAACAACAAACAACACTAAACCCGTAACAAGAAACTAACCTAACCCTGTAACAACAAACAACCCTAACCTCCTAACAACAAACAACCTTAACCCCCTAACAACAAACAACCCTAAACCCCTAACAACAAACAATCCTAACCCCCTAACAACCAACAACGCCCATCCTCTAACCACAAACAACACTAACCCCCTAACAACAAACAACAATAACACCCTAACAACAAAAACTACTAAACCCCAACAAGAAACAAGCCTAAACTTCTAACAACAAACACTAACCCCCTAACAACAAACAACACTAAACCCCTAACAAGAAACTAACCTAACTCCGTAACAACAAACAACCCTAACCTCCTAACAACAAACAACCCTAAACCCCTAACAACAAAAAACCCTAACCTTCTAACAACAAACAACCCTAACCCCCTAAAAAACAACAACACTAACCCCCTAACCACAAACAACACTAACACCCTAACAACAAAAACTACTAAACCCCAACAAGAAACAACCCTAAACCCCTAACAACAAACACTAACCCCCTAACAACAAACAACACTAAACCCCTAACAAGAAACTAACCTAAACCCGTAACAACAAACAATCCTAACCACCTAACAACAAACAACCTTAAACCCCTAACAACAAACAACCCTAAACCCCTAACAACAAGCAACACTAACAACCTAACAACAAAAACCACTAAACCCAACAAGAAACAACACTAAACCCCTAACAACAAACACTAACCCCCTAACAACAAACAACACTAAACCCCTAACAAGAAACTAACCTAACCCTGTAACAACAAACAACCCTAACCTCCTAACAACAAACCACCTTAACCCCCTAACAACAAACAACCCTAAACCCCTAACAACAAACAATCCTAACCCCCTAACAACCAACAACGCTCACCCCCTAACCACAAACAACACTAACACCCTAACCACAAACAACACTAACCCCGTAAGAACAAACAACACTAACCCCCTAACCACAAACAACACTAACACCCTAACAACAAAAACTACTAAACCCCAACAAGAAACAACCCTAAACCCCTAACAACAAACACTCACTAACCCCCTAAGAAAAAACAACACTAAACCCCTAACAAGAAACTAAACTAACCCCGTAACAACAAACAACCCTAACCTCCTAACAAAAAACAACCCTAACCCCCTAACAAACAACAACACGAACCCCCTAACCACAAACAACACTAACACCCTAACAACAAAAATTACTAAACCCCAACAAGAAACAACCCTAAACCCCTAACAACAAACACTAACCTCCTAACAACAAAAAACACTAAACCCCTAACAAGAAACTAACCTAACCCCGTAACAACAAACAACCCTAACCTCGTAACAACAAACAACCTTAAACCCCTAACAACAAACAACCCTAAACACCTAACAACAAACAACACTAACACCCTAACAACAAAAACCACTAAACCCCAACAACAAACAACACTAAACCCCTAACAACAAACACTAACCCCCTAACAACAAACAACACTAAACCCCTAACAAGAAACTAACCTAACCCTGTAACAACAAATATCCCTAACCTCCTAACAACAAACAACCTTAACCCCCTAACAACAAACAACCCTAAACCTCTAACAACAAACAATCCTAACCCCCTAACAACCAACAACGCTCACCCCCTAACCACAAGCAACACTAACACCCTAACCACAAACAACACTAACACCCTAACCACAAACAACACTAACACCCTAACAACAAAAACTACTAAACCCCAACAAGAAAAAACCCTAAACCCCTAACAACAAACACTAACCCCCTAACAACAAACAACCCTAAACCCCTAACAACAAACAACACTAACACCCTAACAACAAAAACCACTAAACCCCAACAAGAAACAACACTAAACCCCTAACAACAAACACTAACACCCTAACAACAAACAACACTAAACCCCTAACAAGAAACTAACCTAACCCTGTAAAAACAAACAACCCTAACCTCCTAACAACAAACAACCCTAACCCCCTAACAAACAACAACACTAATCCCCTAACCACAAACAACACTTACACCCTAACAACAAAAACTACTAAACCCCAACAAGAAACAACCCTAAACCCCTAACAACAAACACTAACCCCCTAACAACAAACAACACTAAACCCCTAACAAGAAACTAACCTAACCCCGTAACAACAAACAACCCTCACCTCCTAACAGCAAACAACCTTAAACCCCTAACAACAAACAACCCTAAACCCCTAACAACAAACAACACTAACACCCTAACAACAAAAACCACTAAACTCCAACAAGAAACAACACTAAACCCCTAACAACAAACACTAACCCCCTAACAACAAACAACACTAAACCCCTAACAAGAAACTAACCTAACCCTGTAACAACAAACAGCCCTAACCTCCTAACAACAAACCACCTTAACCCCCTAACAACAAACAACCCTAAACCCCTAACAACAAACAATCCCAACCCCCTAACAACCAACAACTCTCACCCCCTAACCACAAACAACACTAACACCCTAACAACAAACAACACTAACCCCGTAAGAACAAACAACACTAACCCCCTAACCACAAACAACACTAACACCCTAACAACAAAAACTACTAAACTCCAAAAAGAAACAACCCTAAACCCCTAACAACAAACACTAACCCCCTAACAACAAACAACACTAAATCCCTAACAAGAAACTAACCTATCCCTTTCACAACAAACAACCCTAACCTCCTAACAACAAACAACCTTAAACCCCTAACAACAAACAACCCTAAACCCCTAGCAACAAAAAACACTAACACCCTAACAACAAAAAACACTAAACCCCAAGAAGAAACAACGCTAAACCCCTAACAACAAACACTAACCCCCTAACAACAAACAACACTAAACCCCTAACAAGAAACTAACCTAACCCTGTAACAACAAACAACCCTAACCTCCTAACAACAAACAACCTTAACCCCCTAACAACAAACAACCCTAAACCCCTAACAACAAACAATCCTAACCCCCTAACAACCAACAACGCACACCCCCTATCCACAAACAACACTAACCCCCTAACAACAAACAACACTAACACCCTAAACACAAACAACACTAACCCCGTAAGAACAAACAACACTAACCCCCTAACCACAAACAACACTAACACCCTAACAACAAAAACTACTATACCCCAAAAAGAAACAACCCTAAACCCCTAACAACAAACACTAACCCCCTAACAACAAAAAACACTAAACCCCTAACAAGAAACTAACCCAACCCCGTAACAACAAACAACCCTAACCCCCTAACAACAAACAACCCTAAACCCCTAACAACAAACACCCCTAAGCTTCTAACAACAAACAACCCTAACCGCCTAACAAACAACAACACTAACCCCCTAACCACAAACAACACTAACACCCTAACAACAAAAACTACTAAACTCCAACAAGAAACAACACTAAACCCCTAACAACAAACACTAACCCCCTAACAACAAACAACACTAAACCCCTAACAAGAAACTAACCTAACCCTGTAACAACAAACAACCCTAACATCCTAACAACAAACATCCTTAACCCCCTAACAACAAACAACCCTAAACCCCTAACAACAAACAATCCTAACCCCCTAACAACCAACAACGCACACCCCCTAACCACAAACAACACTAACACCCTAACCACAAACAACACTAACCCCGTAAGAACAAACTACACTAAAACCCTAACAACAAACAACGCTAACACCCTACCAACTAAAACTACTAAACCCCAACAAGAAACAACCCTAAACCCCTAACAACAAACACTAACCCCCTAACAACAAACAACACTAAACCCCTAACAAGAAACTAACCTAACCCCGTAACAACAAACAACCCTAACCTCCTAACAACAAACAACCTTAAACCCCTAACAACAAACAACCCTAAACCCCTAACAACAAACAACACTAACACCCTAACAACAAAAACCACCAAACCCCAACAAGAAACAACACTAAACCCCTAACAACAAACACTAACCCCCTAACAACAAACAACACTAAACCCCTAACAAGAAACTAACCTAACCCTGTAACAACAAACAACCCTAACCTCCTAACAACAAACAACCTTAACCCCCTAACAACAAACAACCCTAAACCCCTAACAACAAACAATTCTAACCCCCTAACAACCAACAACGCTCACCCCCTAACCACAAACAACACTAACACCCTAACCACAAAAACACTAACCCCGTAAGAACAAACAACACTAACCCCCTAACAACAAACAACCTTAAACCCCTAACAACAAACAACACTAAACCCCTAACAACAAACAACACTAACACCCTAACAACAAAAACCACTAAACCCCAACAAGAAACAACACTAAACCCCTAACAACAAACACTAACCCTCTAACAACAAACAACACTAAACCCCTAACAAGAAACTAACCTAAACCTGTAACAACAAACAACCCTAACCTCCTAACAACAAACAAACCTAACCCCCAACAAACAACAACACTAACCCCCTAACCACAAACAACACTAACACCCTAACAACAAAAACTACTAAACCCCAAAAACAAGCAAACCTAAACCCCTAACAACAAACACTAACCCCCAACAACAAACAACACTAAACCCCTAACAAGAAACTAACCTAACCCTGTAACAACAAACAACCCTAACCTCCTAACAACAAACAACCTTAACCCCGTAACAACAAACAACCCTAAACCCCTAACAACAAACAATCCTAACCCCCTAACAACCAACAACGCACACCCCCTAACCACAAACAACACTAACACCCTAACCACAAACAACACTAACCCCGTAAGAACAAACAACACTAATCCCCTAACAACAAAGAACACTAACACCCTAACAACAAAAACTACTAAACCCCAACAAGAAACAACCCTAAACCCCTAACAACAAACACTAACCCCCTAACAACAAACAACCCTAACCTCCTAACAGCAAACAACCTTAAACCCCTAACAACAAACAACCCTAAACCCCTAACAACAAACAACACTAACACCCTAACAACAAAAACCACTAAACTCCAACAAGAAACAACACTAAACCCCTAACAACAAACACTAACCCCCTAACAACAAACAACACTAAACCCCTAACAAGAAACTAACCTAACCCTGTAACAACAAACAGCCCTAACCTCCTAACAACAAACCACCTTAACCCCCTAACAACAAACAACCCTAAACCCCTAACAACAAACAATCCCAACCCCCTAACAACCAACAACTCTCACCCCCTAACCACAAACAACACTAACACCCTAACAACAAACAACACTAACCCCGTAAGAACAAACAACACTAACCCCCTAACCACAAACAACACTAACACCCTAACAACAAACAACACTAACACCCTAAACACAAACAACACTAACCCCGTAAGAACAAACAACACTAACCCCCTAACCACAAACAACACTAACACCCTAACAACAAAAACTACTATACCCCAAAAAGAAACAACCCTAAACCCCTAACAACAAACACTAACCCCCTAACAACAAACAACACTAAACCCCTAACAAGAAACTAACCTATCCCTTTAACAACAAACAACCCTAACCTCCTAACAACAATCAACCTTAAACCCCTAACAACAAACAACCCTAAACCCCTAGCAACAAAAAACACTAACACCCTAACAACAAAAAACACTAAACCCCAACAAGAAACAACACAAAACCCCTAACAACAAACACTAACCCCCTAACAACAAACAACACTAAACCCCTAACAAGAAACTAACCTAACCCTGTAACAACAAACAACCCTAACCTCCTAACAACAAACAACCTTAACCCCCTAACAACAAACAACCCTAAACCCCTAACAACAAACAATCCTAACCCCCTAACAACCAACAACGCACACCCCCTATCCACAAACAACACTAACCCCCTAACAACAAACAACACTAACACCCTAAACACAAACAACACTAACCCCGTAAGAACAAACAACACTAACCCCCTAACCACAAACAACACTAACACCCTAACAACAAAAACTACTATACCCCAAAAAGAAACAACCCTAAACCCCTAACAACAAACACTAACCCCCTAACAACATAAAACACTAAACCCCTAACAAGAAACTAACCCAACCCCGTAACAACAAACAACCCTAACCCCCTAACAACAAACAACCCTAAACCCCTAACAACAAAGAACCCTAAGCTTCTAACAACAAACAACCCTAACCGCCAAACAAACAACAACACTAACCCCCTAACCACAAACAACACTAACACCCTAACAACAAAAACTACTAAACTCCAACAAGAAACAGTCCTAAACCCCTAATAACAAACACAACCCCCTGACAACAAACAACCCTAAACCCCTAACAACAAACAACACTAACACGCTAACAACAAAAACCACTAAACCCCAACAAGAAACAACACTAAACCCGTAACAACAAACACTAACTCCCTAACAACAAACAACACTAAACCCCTAACAAGAAACCAACCTAACCCTGTAACAACAAACAACCCTAACATCCTAACAACAAACATCCTTAACCCCCTAACAACAAACAACCCTAAACCCCTAACAACAAACAATCCTAACCCCCTAACAACCAACAACGCACACCCCCTAACCACAAACAACACTAACACCCTAACAACAAACAACACTAACCCCGTAAGAACAAACTACACTAACCCCCTAACAACAAACAACGCTAACACCCTAACAACAAAAACTACTAAACCCCAACAAGAAACAACCCTAAACCCCTAACAACAAACACTAACCCCCTAACAACAAACAACACTAAACCCCTAACAAGAAACTAACCTAACCCCGTAACAACAAACAACCCTAACCTCCTAACAACAAACAACCTTAAACCCCTAACAACAAACAAACCTAAACCCCTAACAACAAACAGCACTAACACCCTAAGAACAAAAACCACCAAACCCCAACAAGAAACAACACTAAACCCCTAACAACAAACACTAACCCCCTAACAACAAACAACACTAAACCCCTAACAAGAAACTAACCTAACCCTGTAACAACAAACAACCCTAACCTCCTAACAACAAACAACCTTAACCCCCTAACAACAAACAACCCTAAACCCCTAACAACAAACAATCCTAACCCCCTAACAACCAACAATGCTCACCCCATAACCACAAACAACACTAACACCCTAACCACAAACAACACTAACCCTGTAAGAACAAACAACACTAACCCCCTAACAACAAACAACACTAACACCCTAACAACCAAAACTACTAAACCCCAACAAGAAACAACACTAAACCCCTAACAACAAACACTAACCCCCTAACAACAAACAACACTAAACCCCTAACAAGAAACTAACCTATCCCTTTAACAACAAACAACCCTAACCTCCTAACAACAAACAACCTTAAACCCCTAACAACAAACAACCCTAAACCCCTAGCAACAAAAAACACTAACACCCTAACAACAAAAAACACTAAACCCCAACAAGAAACAACACTAAACCCCTAACAACAAACACTAACCCCCTAACAACAAACAACACTAAACCCCTAACAAGAAACTAACCTAACCCTGTAACAACAAACAACCCTAACCTCCTAACAACAAACAACCTTAACCCCCTAACAACAAACAACCCTAAACCCCTAACAACAAACAATCCTAACCCCCTAACAACCAACAACGCACACCCCCTATCCACAAACAACACTAACCCCCTAACAACAAACAACACTAACACCCTAAACACAAACAACACTAACCCCGAAAGAACAAACAACACTAACCCCCTAACCACAAACAACACTAACAACCTAACAACAAAAACTACTATACCCCAAAAAGAAACAACCCTAAACCCCTAACAACAAACACTAACCCCCTAACAACAAAAAACACTAAACCCCTAACAAGAAACTAACCCAACCCCGTAACAACAAACAACCCTAACCCCCTAACAACAAACAACCCTAAACCCCTAACAACAAACAACCCTAAGCTTCTAACAACAAGCAACCCTAACCGCGTAACAAACAACAACACTAACCCCCTAACCACAAACAACACTAACACCCTAACAACAAAAACTACTAAACTCCAACAAGAAACAACCCTAAACCCCTAATAACAAACACAACCCCCTGACAACAAACAACCCTAAACCCCTAACAACAAACAACACTAACACGCTAACAACAAAAACCACTAAACCCCAACAAGAAACAACACTAAACCCGTAACAACAAACACTAACTCCCTAACAACAAACAACACTAAACCCCTAACAAGAAACTAACCTAACCCTGTAACAACAAACAACCCTAACATCCTAACAACAAACATCCTTAATCCCCTAACAACAAACAACCCTAAACCCCTAACAACAAACAATCCTAACCCCCTAACAACCAACAACGCACACCCCCTAACCACAAACAACACTAACACCCTAACCACAAACAACACTAACCCCGTAAGAACAAACTACACTAACCCCCTAACAACAAACAACGCTAACACCCTAACAACAAAAACTACTAAACCCCAACAAGAAACAACCCTAAACCCCTAACAACAAACACTAACCCCCTAACAACAAACAACACTAAACCCCTAACAAGAAACTAACCTAACCCCGTAACAACAAACAACCCTAACCTCCTAACAACAAACAACCTTAAACCCCTAACAACAAACAACCCTAAACCCCTAACAACAAACAACACTAACACCCTAACAACAAAAACCACCAAACCCCAACAAGAAACAACACTAAACCCCTAACAACAAACACTAACCCCCTAACAACAAACAACACTAAACCCCTAACAAGAAACTAACCTAACCCTGTAACAACAAACAACCCTAACCTCCTAACAACAAACAACCTTAACCCCCTAACAACAAACAACCCTAAACCCCTAACAACAAACAATCCTAACCCCCTAACAACCAACAACGCACACCCCCTATCCACAAACAACACTAACCCCCTAACAACAAACAACACTAACACCCTAAACACAAACAACACTAACCCTGTAAGAACAAACAACACTAACCCCCTAACAACAAACAACACTAACACCCTAACAACAAAAACTACTAAACCCCAACAAGAAACAACCCTCAACCCCTAACAACAAACACTAACCCCGTAACAACCAACAACGCTCACCCCCTAACAACAAACAACTCTAACACCCTAACCACAAAAACACTAACCCCGTAAGAACAATCAACACTAACCCCCTAACAACAAACAACCTTAAACCCCTAACAACAAACAACACTAAACCCCTAACAACAAACAACACTAACACCATAACAACAAAAACTACTAAACCCCAACAAGAAACAACACTAAACCTCTAACAACAAACACTAACCCTCTAACAACAAACAACACTAAACCCCTAACAAGAAACTAACCTAACCCGGTAACAACAAACAACCCTAACCTATTAACAACAAACAAACCTAACCCCCAACAAACAACAACACTAACCCCCTAACCACAAACAACACTAACACTCTAACAACAAAAACTACTAAACCCCAACAAGAAACAACCCTAAACCCCTAACAACAAACAACACTAAACCCCTAACAAGAAACTAACCTAACCCCGTAACAACAAACAACCCTAACCTCCTAACAACAAACAACCTTAAACCCCTAACAACAAACAACCCTAAACCCCTAACAACAAACAGCACTAACACCCTAACAACAAAAACCACTAAACCCCAACAACAAACAACACTAAACCCCTACCAACAAACACTAACCCCCTAACAACAAACAACACTAAACCCCTAACAAGAAACTAACCTAACCCTGTAACAACAAACAGCCCTAACCTCCTAACAACAAACCACCTTAACCCCCTAACAACAAACAACCCTAAACCCCTAACAACAAACTATCCTAACCCCCTAACAACCAACAACTCTCACCCCCTAACCACAAACAACACTAACACCCTAACCACAAACAACACTAACCCCGTAAGAACAAACAACACTAACCCCCTAACCACAAACAACACTAACACCCTAACAACAAAAACTACTAAACTCCAAAAAGAAACAACCCTAAACCGCTAACAACAAACACTAACGCCCTAACAACAAACAACACTAAACCCCAACAGGAAACTAACCTAACCCTGTAACAACAAACAACCCTAACCTCCTAACAACAAACAACCTTAAACCCCTAACAACAAACAACCCTAAACCCCTAACAACAAAAAACACTAACACCCTAACAACAAAAAACACTAAACCCCAACAACAAACAACACTAAACCCCTAACAACAAACACTAACCCCGTAACAACGAACAACACTAAACCTCTAACAAGAAACTAACCTAACCCTGTAACAACAAACAACCCTAACCTCCTAACAACAAACAACCTTAACCCCCTAACAACAAGCAACCCTAAACCCCTAACAACAAACAATCCTAACCCCCTAACAACCAACAACGCACACCCCCTATCCACAAACAACACTAACCCCCTAACCACAAACAACACTAACACCCTAACAACAAGAACTACTAAACCCTAACAAGAAACAACCCTAAACCCCTAACAACAAACACTAACCCCCTAACAACAAACAACACTAAACCCCTAACAAGAAACTAACCTAAACCCGTAACAACAAACAACCCTAACCTCCTAACAACAAACAACCCTAACCCCCTAACAAACAACAACACTAAGCCCCTAACCACAAACAACACTAACACCCTAACAACTAAAACTACTAAACCCCAACAAGAAACAACCCTAAACCCCTAACAACAAACACTAACCCCCTAACAACAAACAACACTAAACCCCTAACAAGAAACTAACCTAACCCCGTAACAACAAACAACCCTAACCTCCTAACAACAAACAACCTTAAACCCCTAACAACAAACAACCCTAAACCCCTAACAACAAACAACACTAACACCCTAACAACAAAAACCACTAAACCCCAACAAGAAACAACACTAAACCCCTAACAACAAACACTAACCTCCTAACAACAAACAACACTAAACCCCTAACAAGAAACTAACCTAACCCTGTAACAACAAACAACCCTAACCTCCTAACAACAAACAACCTTAACCCCCTAACAACAAACAACCGTAAACCCCTAACGACAAATAATCCTAACCCCCTAACAACCAACAACGCACACCCCCTAACCACTAACAACACTAACACCCTAACCACAAACAACACTAACCCCGTAAGAACAAACAACACTAACCCCCTAACAACAAACAAAACTAACACCCTAACAACAAAAACTACTAAACCCCAACAAGAAACAACCCTAAACCCCTAACAACAAACACTAACCCCCTAACAACAAACAACACTAAACCCCTAACAAGAAACTAACCTAACCCCGTAACAACAAACAACCCTAACCTCCTAAAAACAAACAACCTTAAACCCCTAACAACAAACAACCCTAAACCCCTAACAACAAACACTAACACCCTAACAACAAAAACCACTAAACCCCAACAAGAAACACTAAACCCCTAACAACAAACACTAACCCCCTAACAACAAACAACACTAAACCCATAACAAGAAACTAACCTAACCCTGTAACAACAAACAACCCTAACCTCCTAACAACAAACAACCTTAACCCCCTAACAACAAAAAACCCTAAACCCCTAACAACAAACAATCCTAACCCCCTAACAACCAACAACGCTCATCCTCTAACCACAAACAACACTAACACCCTAAGCAAAAACAAGACAAACCCCGTAAGAACAAACAACACTAACCCCCTAACAACAAACAACACTAACACCCTAACAACAAAAACTACTAAACCCCAACAAGAAACAACCCTAAACCCCTAACAACAAACACTAACCCCCTAACAACAAACAACACTAAACCCCTAACAAGAAACTAACCTAAACCCGTAACAACAAACAACCCTCACCTCCTAACAACAAACAACCTTAAACCCCTAACAACAAACAACCCTAAACCCCTAACAACAAACAACACTAACACCCTAACAACAAAAACCACTAAACCCCAACAAGAAACAACACTAAACCCCTAACAACAAACACTAACCCCCTAACAACAACACTAAACCCCTAACAAGAAACTAAAATAACCCTGTAACAACAAAGAACCCAAACCTCCTAACAACAAACAACCCTAACCCCCTAACAAACAACAACACTAAGCCCCTAACCACAAGCAACACTAACACCCTAACAACTAAAACTACTAAACCCCAACAAGAAACAACCCTAAACCCCTAACAACAAACACTAACCCCCTAACAACAAACAACACTAAACCCCTAACAAGAAACTAACCAAACCCCGTAACAACAAACAACCCTAACCTCCTAACAACAAACAACCTTAAACCCCTAACAACAAACAACCCTAAACACCTAACAACAAACAACACTAACACCCTAACAACAAAAACCACTAAACCCCAACAAGAAACAACACTAAACCCCTAACAACAAACACTAACCCCCTAACAAGAAACAACACTAAACCCCTAACAAGAAACTAACCTAACCCTGTAACAACAAACAGCCCTAACCTCCTAACAACAAACAACCTTAACCCCGTAATAACAAACAACTATAAACCCCTAACAACAAACAATTCTAACCCCCTAACAACCAACAACGCTCACCCCCTAACCACAAACAACACTAACACCCTAACCACAAAAACACTAACCCCGTAAGAACAAACAACACTAACCCCCTAAAAACAAACAATACTAACACCCTAACAACAAAAACTACTAAACCCCAACAAGAAACAACTCTAAACTCCTAACAACAAACACTAACCCCCTAACAACAAAAAACACTAAACCCCTAAGAAGAAACTAACCTAACCCCGTAACAACAAACAACCCTAACCTCCTAACAACAACCTTAAACCCCTAACAACAAACAACCCTAAACCCCTAACAACAAACAACACTAACACCCTAACAACAAAAACCACTAAACCCCAACAAGAAACAACACTAAACCCCTAACAACAAACACTAACCCCCTAACAAGAAACAACACTAAACCCCTAACAAGAAACTAACCTAACCCTGTAACAACAAACAGCCCTAACGTCCTAACAACAAACAACCTTAACCCCCTAACAAACAACAACACTAACCCCCTAACCACAAACAACACTAACACCCTAACAACAAAAATCACTAAACCCCAACAAGAAACAACACTAAACCCCTAACAACAAACACTAACCCCCTAACAACAAACAACACTAAAGCCCTAACAAGAAACTAACCTAACCCTG
Organism: Loxodonta africana; assembly: GCF_030014295.1. Lineage (NCBI taxonomy): Eukaryota > Metazoa > Chordata > Mammalia > Proboscidea > Elephantidae > Loxodonta > Loxodonta africana. The sequence goes on from NC_087348.1 coordinate 136,644,178, forward strand.
TAACAACAAACAACCCTAACCTCCTAACAACAAACATCCTTAACCCCTAACAACAAACAACCCTAAACCCCTAACAACAAACAATCCTAACCCCGTAACAACCAACAACGCTCACCCCCTAACCACAAACAACACTAACACCCTAACCACAAACAACACTTACCCTGTAAGAACAAACAACACTAACCCCCTAACAACAAACAACACTAACACCCTAACAACAAAAACTACTAAACCCCAACAAGAAACAACCCTCAACCCCTAACAACAAACACTAACCCCCTAACAACCAACAACGCTCACCCCCTAACAACAAACAACTCTAACACCCTAACCACAAAAACACTAACCCCGTAAGAACAATCAACACTAACCCCCTAACAACAAACAACCTTAAACCCCTAACAACAAACAACACTAAACCCCTAACAACAAACAACACTAACACCATAACAACAAAAACTACTAAACCCCAACAAGAAACAACACTAAACCTCTAACAACAAACACTAACCCTCTAACAACAAACAACACTAAACCCCTAACAAGAAACTAACCTAACCCTGTAACAACAAACAACCCTAACCTATTAACAACAAACAAACCTAACCCCCAACAAACAACAACACTAACCCCCTAACCACAAACAACACTAACACCCTAACAACAAAAACTACTAAACCCCAACAAGAAGCAAACCTAAACCCCTAACAACAAACAACACTAAACCCCTAACAAGAAACTAACCTAACCCCGTAACAACAAACAACCCTAACCTCCTAACAACAAACAACCTTAAACCCCTAACAACAAACAACCCTAAACCCCTAACAACAAACAGCACTAACACCCTAACAACAAAAACCACTAAACCCCAACAACAAACAACACTAAACCCCTAACAACAAACACTAACCCCCTAACAACAAACAACACTAAACCCCTAACAAGAAACTAACCTAACCCTGTAACAACAAACAGCCCTAACCTCCTAACAACAAACCACCTTAACCCCCTAACAACAAACAACCCTAAACCCCTAACAACAAACTATCCTAACCCCCTAACAACCAACAACTCTCACCCCCTAACCACAAACAACACTAACACCCTAACCACAAACAACACCAACCCCGTAAGAACAAACAACACTAACCCCCTAACCACAAACAACACTAACACCCTAACAACAAAAACTACTAAACTCCAAAAAGAAACAACCCTAAACCCCTAACAACAAACACTAACGCCCTAACAACAAACAACACTAAACCCCTAACAGGAAACTAACCTAACCCTGTAACAACAAACAACCCTAACCTCCTAACAACAAACAACCTTAAACCCCTAACAACAAACAACCCTAAACCCCTAACAACAAAAAACACTAACACCCTAACAACAAAAAACACTAAACCCCAACAAGAAACAACACTAAACCCCTAACAACAAACACTAACCCCGTAACAACGAACAACACTAAACCTCTAACAAGAAACTAACCTAACCCTGTAACAACAAACAACCCTAACCTCCTAACAACAAACAACCTTAACCCCCTAACAACAAGCAACCCTAAACCCCTAACAACAAACAATCCTAACCCCCTAACAACCAACAACGCACACCCCCTATCCACAAACAACACTAACCCCCTAACCACAAACAACACTAACACCCTAACAACAAGAACTACTAAACCCTAACAAGAAACAACCCTAAACCCCTAACAACAAACACTAACCCCCTAACAACAAACAACACTAAACCCCTAACAAGAAACTAACCTAAACCCGTAACAACAAACAACCCTAACCTCCTAACAACAAACAACCCTAACCCCCTAACAAACAACAACACTAAGCCCCTAACCACAAACAACACTAACACCCTAACAACTAAAACTACTAAACCCCAACAAGAAACAACCCTAAACCCCTAACAACAAACACTAACCCCCTAACAACAAACAACACTAAACCCCTAACAAGAAACTAACCTAACCCCGTAACAACAAACAACCCTAACCTCCTAACAACAAACAACCTTAAACCCCTAACAACAAACAACCCTAAACACCTAACAACAAACAACACTAACACCCTAACAACAAAAACTACTAAACCCCAACAAGAAACAACACTAAACCCCTAACAACAAACACTAACATCCTAACAACAAACAACACTAAACCCCTAACAAGAAACTAACCGTACCCTGTAACAACAAACAACCCTAACCTCCTAACAACAAACAACCTTAACCCCCTAACGACAAACAACCCTAAACCCCTAACAACAAACAATCCTAACCCCCTAACAACCAACAACTCTCACCCCCTAACCACAAACTACACTAACACCCTAACCACAAACAACACTAACCCCGTAAGAACAAACAACACTAACCCCCTAACCACAAACAACACTAACACCCTAACAACAAAAACTACTATACCCCAACAAGAAACAACCCTAAACCCCTAACAACAAACACTAACCCCCTAACAACAAAAAACACTAAACCCCTAACAAGAAAGTAACCTAACCCCGTAACAACAAACAACCCTAAACCCCTAACAAAAAACAACCACAACCTTCTAACAACAAAAAACCCTAACCCCCTAACAAACAACAACACTAACCCCCTAACCACAAACAACACTAACACCCTAACCACAAACAACACTAACACCCTAACAACAAAAACTACTAAACCAAAACAAGAAACAACCCTAAACCCCTAACAACAAACACTAACCCCCTAACAGCAAACAACACTAAACCCCTAACAAGCAACTAACCTAACCCCCTAACAAGCAACAACGCACACCCCCTAACCACAAACAACACTAACACCCTAACCAAAAACAACACTAACCCCGTAAGAACAAACTACACTAAGCCCCTAACAACAAACAACACTAACACCCTAACAACAAAAACCACTGAACCCAACAAGAAACAACCCTAAACCCCTAACAACAAACACTAACCCCCTAACAACAAACAACACTAAACCCCTAACAAGTAACTTACCTAACCCCGTAACAACAAACAACCCTAACCTCCTAACAACAAACAACCTTAAACCCCTAACAACAAACAACCCTAAACCCCTAACAACAAACAACACTAACACCCTAACAACAAAAACCACTAAACCCCAACAAGAAACAACACTAAACCCCTAACAACAAACACTAACCCCCTAACAACAAACAACACTAAACCCCTAACAAGAAACTAACCTAACCCTGTAAAAACAAACAACCCTAACCTCCTAACAACAAACAATCCTAACCCCCTAACAAACAACAACACTAATCCCCTAACCACAAACAACACTTACACTCTAACAACAAAAACTACTAAACTCCAACAAGAAACAACCCTAAACCCCTAACAACAAACACTAACCCCCTAACAACAAACAACACTAAACCCCTAACAAGAAACTAACCTAACCCCGTAACAACAAACAACCCTAACCTCCTAACAGCAAACAACCTTAAACCCCTAACAACAAACAACCCTAAACCCCTAACAACAAACAACACTAACACCCTAACAACAAAAACCACTAAACCCCAACAAGAAACAACACTAAACCCCTAACAACAAACACTAACCCCCTAACAACAAACAACACTAAACCTCTAACAAGAAACTAACCTAACCCTGTAACAACAAAAAACCCTAACCTCCTAACAACAAACAACCTTAACCCCCTAACAACAAGCAACCCTAAACCCCTAACAACAAACAATCCTAACCCCCTAACAACCAACAACGCACACCCCCTATCCACAAACAACACTAACCCCCTAACCACAAACAACACTAACACCCTAACAACAAGAACTACTAAACCCTAACAAGAAACAACCCTAAACCCCTAACAACAAACACTAACCCCCTAACAACAAACAACACTAAACCCCTAACAAGAAACTAACCTAAACCCGTAACAACAAACAACCCTAACCTCCTAACAACAAACAACCCTAACCCCCTAACAAACAACAACACTAAGCCCCTAACCACAAACAACACTTACACTCTAACAACAAAAACTACTAAACCCCAACAAGAAACAACCCTAAACCCCTAACAACAAACACTAACCCCCTAACAACAAACAACACTAAACCCCTAACAAGAAACTAACCTAACCCCGTAACAACAAACAACCCTAACCTCCTAACAACAAACAACCTTAAACCCCTAACAACAAACAACCCTAAACACCTAACAACAAACAACACTAACACACTAACAACAAAAACCACTAAACCCCAACAAGAAACAACACTAAACCCCTAACAACAAACACTAACCTCCTAACAACAAACAACACTAAACCCCTAACAAGAAACTAACCTAACCCTGTAACAACAAACAACCCTAACCTCCTAACAACAAACAACCTTAACCCCCTAACAACAAACAACCGTAAACCCCTAACGACAAATAATCCTAACCCCCTAACAACCAACAACGCACACCCCCTAACCACTAACAACACTAACACCCTAACCACAAACAACACTAACCCCGTAAGAACAAACAACACTAACCCCCTAACAACAAACAAAACTAACACCCTAACAACAAAAACTACTAAACCCCAACAAGAAACAACCCTAAACCCCTAACAACAAACACTAACCCCCTAACAACAAACAACACTAAACCCCTAACAAGAAACTAACCTAACCCCGTAACAACAAACAACCCTAACCTCCTAAAAACAAACAACCTTAAACCCCTAACAACAAACAACCCTAAACCCCTAACAACAAACACTAACACCCTAACAACAAAAACCACTAAACCCCAACAAGAAACACTAAACCCCTAACAACAAACACTAACCCCCTAACAACAAACAACACTAAACCCATAACAAGAAACTAACCTAACCCTGTACAACAAACAACCCTAACCTCCTAACAACAAACAACCTTAACCCCCTAACAACAAACAACCCTAAACCCATAACAACAAACAATCCTAACCCCCTAACAACGAACAACGCTCATCCTCTAACCACAAACAACACTAACACCCTAAGCAAAAACAAGACAAACCCCGTAAGAACAAACAACACTAACCCCCTAACAACAAACAACACTAACACCCTAACAACAAAAACTACTAAACCCCAACAAGAAACAACCCTAAACCCCTAACAACAAACACTAACCCCCTAACAACAAACAACACTAAACCCCTAACAAGAAACTAACCTAAACCCGTAACAACAAACAACCCTCACCTCCTAACAACAAACAACCTTAAACCCCTAACAACAAACAACCCTAAACCCCTAACAACAAACAACACTAACACCCTAACAACAAAAACCACTAAACCCCAACAAGAAACAACACTAAACCCCTAACAACAAACACTAACCCCCTAACAACAAACAACACTAAACCCCTAACAAGAAACTAAAATAACCCTGTAACAACAAAGAACCCAAACCTCCTAACAACAAACAACCCTAACCCCCTAACAAACAACAACACTAAGCCCCTAACCACAAGCAACACTAACACCCTAACAACTAAAACTACTAAACCCCAACAAGAAACAACCCTAAACCCCTAACAACAAACACTAACCCCCTAACAACAAACAACACTAAACCCCTAACAAGAAACTAACCAAACCCCGTAACAACAAACAACCCTAACCTCCTAACAACAAACAACCTTAAACCCCTAACAACAAACAACCCTAAACACCTAACAACAAACAACACTAACACCCTAACAACAAAAACCACTAAACCCCAACAAGAAACAACACTAAACCCCTAACAACAAACACTAACCCCCTAACAAGAAACAACACTAAACCCCTAACAAGAAACTAACCTAACCCTGTAACAACAAACAGCCCTAACCTCCTAACAACAAACAACCTTAACCCCGTAATAACAAACAACTATAAACCCCTAACAAAAAACAATTCTAACCCCCTAACAACCAACAACGCTCACCCCCTAACCACAAACAACACTAACACCCTAACCACAAAAACACTAACCCCGTAAGAACAAACAACACTAACCCCCTAAAAACAAACAATACTAACACCCTAACAACAAAAACTACTAAACCCCAACAAGAAACAACTCTAAACTCCTAACAACAAACACTAACCCCCTAACAACAAAAAACACTAAACCCCTAAGAAGAAACTAACCTAACCCCGTAACAACAAACAACCCTAAACCCCTAACAACAAACAACCATAACCTTCTAACAACAAGCAACCCTAACCCCCTAACAAACAACAAAACTAACCCCCTAACCACAAACAACACTAACACCCTAACCACAAACAACACTAACACCCTAACAACAAAAACTACTAAACCCCAACAAGAAACAACCCTAAACCCCTAACAACAAACACTAACCCCCTAACAACAAACAACACTAAACCCCTAACAAGTAACTTACCTATCCCCGTAACAACAAACAACCCTAACCTCCTAACAACAAACAACCCTAAACCCCTAACAACAAACAACACTAACACCCTAAGAGCAAAAACCACTAAACCCCAACAAGAAACAACCCTAAAACCCTAACAACAAACACTAACCCCCTAACAACAAACAACACTAAACCCCTAACAAGAAACTAACCTAACCCCGTAACAACAAACAACCCTAACCTCCTAACAGCAAACAACCTCAAACCCCTAACAACAAACAACCCTAAACCCCTAACAACAAACAATCCTAACCCCCTAACAACCAACTCTCACCCCTAACCACAAAGAACACTAACACCCTAACAACAAACAACACTAACCCCGTAAGAACAAACAACACTAACCCCTAACCAGAAACAACACTAACACCCTAACAACAAAAACTACTAAACTCCAAAAAGAAACAACCCTAAACCCCTAACAACAAACACTAACCCCCTAACAACAAACAACACTAAACCCCTAACAAGAAACTAACCTAACCCTTTAACAACAAACAACCCTAACCTCCTAACAACAAACAACCTTAACCCCCTAACAACAAACAACCCTAAAACCCTAACAACAAACAATCCTAACCCCCTAACAACCAACAACGCACACCCCCTATCCACAAACAACACTAACCCCCTAACAACAAACAACACTAACACCCTAACAACAAGAACTACTAAACCCCAACAAGAAAAAACCCTAAACCCCTAACAACAAACACTAACCCCCTAACAACAAACAACACTAAACCCCTAACAAGAAACTAACCTAAACCCGTAACAAGAAACAACCCTTACCTCCTAACAACAAACAACCTTAAACCCCTAACAACAAACAACCCTAAACCCCTAACAACAAACAACACTAACACCCTAACAACCAACAACGCACACCCCCTAACCACAAACAACACTAACACCCTAACCACAAACAACACTAACCGCGTAAGAACAAACAACACTAACCCCCTAACAACAAAGAACACTAACACGCTAACAACAAAAACCACTAAACCCAACAAGAAACAACCCTAAACCCCTAACAACAAACACTAACCCCCTAACAACAAACAACACTAAACCCCTAACAAGAAACTAACCTAACCCCATAACAACAAACAACCCTAACCTCCTAACAACAAACAACCTTAAACCCCTAACAACAAACAACCCTAAACCCCTAACAACAAACAACACTAACACGCTAACAACAAACAACACTAACACCCTAACAACAAAAACCACTCAACCCCAACAAGAAACAACACTAAACCCCTAACAAGAAACACTAACCCCCTAACAACAAACACTAAACCCCTAACAAGAAACTAACCTAACCCTGTAACAACAAACAACCCTAACCTCCTAACAAAAAACAACCCTAAAACCCTAACAAACAACAACACTAACTCCCTAACCACAAACAACACTAACACCCTAGCAACAAAAACTACTAAACCCCAACAAGAAACAACCCTAAACCCCTAACAACAAACACTAACCCCCTAACAACAAACAACACTAAACCCCTAACAAGAAACTAACCTAACCCCGTAACAGCAAACAACCCTAACCTCCTAACAACAAACAACTTTAAACCCCTAACAACAAAGAACCCTAAACCCCTAACAACAAACAACACTAACACCCTAACAACAAAAACTACTAAACCCCAACAAGAAACAACACTAAACCCCTAACAACAAACACTAACATCCTAACAACAAACAACACTAAACCCCTAACAAGAAACTAACCGTACCCTGTAACAACAAACAACCCTAACCTCCTAACAACAAACAACCTTAACCCCCTAACGACAAACAACCCTAAACCCCTAACAACAAACAATCCTAACCCCCTAACAACCAACAACTCTCACCCCCTAACCACAAACTACACTAACACCCTAACCACAAACAACACTAACCCCGTAAGAACAAACAACACTAACCCCCTAACCACAAACAACACTAACACCCTAACAACAAAAACTACTATACCCCAACAAGAAACAACCCTAAACCCCTAACAACAAACACTAACCCCCTAACAACAAAAAACACTAAACCCCTAACAAGAAAGTAACCTAACCCCGTAACAACAAACAACCCTAAACCCCTAACAAAAAACAACCACAACCTTCTAACAACAAAAAACCCTAACCCCCTAACAAACAACAACACTAACCCCCTAACCACAAACAACACTAACACCCTAACCACAAACAACACTAACACCCTAACAACAAAAACTACTAAACCAAAACAAGAAACAACCCTAAACCCCTAACAACAAACACTAACCCCCTAACAGCAAACAACACTAAACCCCTAACAAGAAACTAACCTAACCCCCTAACAACCAACAACGCACACCCCCTAACCACAAACAACACTAACAGCCTAACCAAAAACAACACTAACCCCGTAAGAACAAACTACACTAAGCCCCTAACAACAAACAACACTAACACCCTAACAACAAAAACCACTGAACCCAACAAGAAACAACCCTAAACCCCTAACAACAAACACTAACACCCTAACCACAAACAACACTAACACCCTAACCACAAACAACACTAACACCCTAACAACAAAAACTACTAAACCCCAACAAGAAACAACCCTAAACCCCTAACAACAAACACTAACCCCCTAACAACAAACAACCCTAAACCCCTAACAACAAACAACACTAACACCCTAACAACAAAAACCACTAAACCCCAACAAGAAACAACACTAAACCCCTAACAACAAACACTAACCCCCTAACAACAAACAACACTAAACCCCTAACAAGAAACTAACCTAACCCTGTAAAAACTAACAACCCTAACCTCCTAACAACAAACAACCCTAACCCCCTAACAAACAACAACACTAATCCCCTAACCACAAACAACACTTACACTCTAACAACAAAAACTACTAAACCCCAAAAAGAAACAACCCTAAACCCCTAACAACAAACACTAACCCCCTAACAACAAACAACACTAAACCCCTAACAAGAAACTAACCTAACCCCGTAACAACAAACAACCCTAACCTCCTAACAGCAAACAACCTTAAACCCCTAACAACAAACAACCCTAAACCCCTAACAACAAACAACACTAACACCCTAACAACAAAAACCACTAAACTCCAACAAGAAACAACACTAAACCCCTAACAACAAACACTAACCCCCTAACAACAAACAACACTAAACCTCTAACAAGAAACTAACCTAACCCTGTAACAACAAACAGCCCTAACCTCCTAACAACAAACCACCTTCACCCCCTAACAACAAACAACCCTAAACCCCTAACAACAACAATCCCAACCCCCTAACAACCAACAACTCTCACCCCCTAACCACAAACAACACTAACACCCTAACAACAAACAACACTAACCCCGTAAGAACAAACAACACTAACCCCCTAACCACAAACAACACTAACACCCTAACAACAAAAACTACTAAACTCCAAAAAGAAACAACCCTAAACCCCTAACAACAAACACTAACCCCCTAACAACAAACAACACTAAACCCCTAACAAGAAACTAACCTATCCCTTTAACAACAAACAACCCTAACCTCCTAACAACAAACAACCTTAAACCCCTCACAACAAACAACCCTAAACCCCTAGCAAAAAAAACACTAACACCCTAACAACAAAAAACACTAAACCCCAACAAGAAAAAACACTAAACCCCTAACAACAAACACTAACCCCCTAACAACAAACAACACTAAACCCCTAACAAGAAACTAACCTAACCCTGTAACAACAAACAACCCTAACCTCCTAACAACAAACAACCTTAACCCCCTAACAACAAACAACCCTAAACCCCTAACAACAAACAATCCTAACCCCCTAACAACCAACAACGCACACCCCCTATCCACAAACAACACTAACCCCCTAACAACAAACAACACTAACACCCTAAACACAAACAACACTAACCCCGTAAGAAGAAACAACACTAACCCCCTAACCACAAACAACACTAACACCCTAACAACAAAAACTACTATACCCCAAAAAGAAACAACCCTAAACCCCTAACAACAAACACTAACCCCCTAACAACAAAAAACACTAAACCCCTAACAAGAAACTAACCCAACCCCGTAACAACAAACAACCCTAACCCCCTAACAACAAACAACCCTAAACCCCTAACAACAAACAACCCTAAGCTTCTAACAACAAACAACCCTAACCGCCTAACAAACAACAACACTAACCCCCTAACCACAAACAACACTAACACCCTAACAACAAAAACTACTAAACTCCAACAAGAAACAACCCTAAACCCCTAATAACAAACACAACCCCCTGACAACAAACAACCCTAAACCCCTAACAACAAACAACACTAACACGCTAACAACAAAAACCACTAAACCCCAACAAGAAACAAAACTAAACCCGTAACAACAAACACTAACTCCCTAACAACAAACAACACTAAACCCCTAACAAGAAACTAACCTAACCCTGTAACAACAAACAACCCTAACATCCTAACAACAAACATCCTTAACCCCCTAACAACAAACAACCCTAAACCCCTAACAACAAACAATCCTAACCCCCTAACAACCAACAACGCACACCCCCTAACCACAAACAACACTAACACCCTAACCACAAACAACACTAACCCCGTAAGAACAAACTACACTAACCCCCTAACAACAAACAACGCTAACACCCTAACAACAAAAACTACTAAACCCCAACAAGAAACAACCCTAAACCCCTAACAACAAACACTAACCCCCTAACAACAAACAACACTAAACCCCTAACAAGAAACTAACCTAACCCCGTAACAACAAACAACCCTAACCTCCTAACAACAAACAACCTTAAACCCCTAACAACAAACAACCCTAAACCCCTAACAACAAACAACACTAACACCCTAACAACAAAAACCACCAAAACCCAACAAGAAACAACACTAAACCCCTAACAACAAACACTAACCCCCTAACAACAAACAACACTAAACCCCTAACAAGAAACTAACCTAACCCTGTAACAACAAACAACCCTAACCTCCTAACAACAAACAACCTTAACCCCCTAACAACAAACAACCCTAAACCCCTAACAACAAACAATCCTAACCCCCTAACAACCAACAACGCTCACCCCATAACCACAAACAACACTAACACCCTAACCACAAACAACACTAACCCTGTAAGAACAAACAACACTAACCCCCTAACAACAAACAACACTAACACCGTAACAACCAAAACTACTAAACCCCAACAAGAAACAACCCTAAACCCCTAACAACAAACACTAACCCCCAACAACAAACAACACTAAACCCCTAAGAAGAAACTAACCTAAACCCGTAACAACAAACAACCCTAACCTCCTAACAACAAACAACCTTAAACCCCTAACTACAAACAACCCTAAACCCCTAACAGCAAACAACACTAACACCCTAACAGCAAAAACTACTAAACCCCAACAAGAAACAACACTAAACCCCTAACAACAAACACTAACCCCCTAACAACAAACAACACTAAACCCCTAACAAGAAACTAACCTCACCCTGTAACAACAAACAGCCCTAACCTCCTAACAACAAACAACCTTAACCCCCTAACAACAAACAACCCTAAACCCCTAAGAACAAACAATCCTAACCCCCTAACAACCAACAACTCTCACCCAATAACCACAAACAACACTAACACCCTAACCACAAACAACACTAACCCCGTAAGAACAAACAACACTAACCCCCTAACCACAAACAACACTAACACCCTAACAACAAAAACTACTAAACCCCCACAGGAAACAACCCTAAACCCCTAACAACAAACACTAACCCCCTAACAACAAACAACACTAAACCCCTAACAAGAAACTAACCTAAACCCGTAACAACAAACAACCCTAACCTCCTAACAACAAACAACCTTAAACCCCTAACAACAAACAACCCTAAACCCCTAACAACAAACAACACTAACACCCTAACAACAAAAACCACTAAACCCCAACAAGAAACAACACTAAACCCCTAACAACAAACACTAACCCCCTAACAACAAACAACACTAAACCCCTAACAAGAAACTAACCTAACCCTGTAACAACAAACAGCCCTAACCTCCTAACAACAAACAACCTTAACCCCCTAATAACAAACATCTATAAACCCCTAACAACAAAAAATTCTAACCCCCTAACAACCAACAACGCTCACCCCCTAACCACAAACAACACTAACTCCCTAACCACAAAAACACTAACCCCGTAAGAACAAACAACACTAACCCCCTAACAACAAACAACCTTAAACCCCTAACAACAAACAACACTAAACCCCTAACAACAAACAACACTAACACCCTAACAACAAAAACCACTAAACCCCAACAAGAAACAACACTAAACCCCTAACAACAAACACTAACCCTCTAACAACAAACAACACTAAACCCCTACCAAGAAACTAACCTAAACCTGTAACAACAAACAACCCTAACCTCCTAACAACAAACAAACCTAACCCCCAACAAACAACAACACTAACCCCCTAACCACAAACAACACTAACACCCTAACAACAAAAACTACTAAACCCCAACAAGAAGCAAACCTAAACCCCTAACAACAAACACTAACCCCCTAACAACAAACAACACTAAACCCCTAACAAGAAACTAACCTAACCCTGTAACAACAAACAACCCTAACCTCCTAACAACAAACAACCTTAACCCCCTAACAACAAACAACCCTAAACCCCTAACAACAAACAATCCTAACCCCCTAACAACCAACAACGCACACCCCCTAACCACAAACAACACTAACACCCTAACCACAAACAACACTAACCCCGTAAGAACAAACAACACTAACCCCCTAACAACAAAGAACACTAACACCCTAACAACAAAAACCACTAAACCCAACAAGAAACAACCCTAAACCCCTAACAACAAACACTAAACCACTAACAACAAACAACACTAAACCCCTAACAAGAAACTAACCTAACCCCATAACAACAAACAACCCTAACCTCCTAACAACAAACAACCTTAAACCCCTAACAACAAACAACCCTAAACCCCTAACAACAAACAACACTAACACCCTAACAACAAAAACCACTAAACCCCAACAAGAAACAACACTAAATCCCTAACAACAAACACTAACCCCCTAACAACAAACAACACTAAACCCCTAACAAGAAACTAACCTAACCGTGTAACAACAAACAACCCTAACCTCCTAACAAAAAACAACCCTAAAACCCTAACAAACAACAACACTAACTCCCTAACCACAAACAACACTAACACCCTAGCAACAAAAACTACTAAACCCCAACAAGAAACAGCCCTAAACCCCTAACAACAAACACTAACCCCCTAACAACAAACAACACTAAACCCCTAACAAGATACTAACCTAACCCTGTAACAACAAACAGCCCTAACCTCCTAACAACAAACCACCTTAACCCCCTAACAACAAACAACCCTAAACCCCTAACAACAAACAATCCTAACCCCCTAACAACCAAAAACTCTCACCCCCTAACCACAAACAACACTAACACCCTAACCACAAACAACACTAACCCCGTAAGAACAAACAACACTAACCCCCTAACCACAAACAACACTAACACCCTAACAACAAAAACTACTAAACCCCAAAAAGAAACAACCCTAAACCCCTAACAACAAACACTAACCCCCTAACAACAAACAACACTAAACCCCTAACAAGAAACTAAACTAACCCTGTAACAACAAACAACCCTAACCTCCTAACAACAAACAACCTTAAACCCCTAACAACAAACAACCCTAAAGCCCTAACAACAAAAAACACTAACACCCTAACAACAAAAAACACTAAACCCCAACAAGAAACAACACTAAACCCCTAACAACAAACACTAACCCCCTAACAACAAACAACACTAAACCCCTAACAAGAAACTAACCTAACCCTGTAACAACAAACAACCCTAACATCCTAACAACAAACATCCTTAACCCCCTAACAACAAACAACCCTAAACCCCTAACAACAAACAATCCTAACCCCCTAACAACCAACAACGCACACGTCCTAACCACAAACAACACTAACACCCTAACCACAAACAACACTAACCCCGTAAGAACAAACAACACTAACACCCTAACAACAAAAACTACTAAACCCCAACAAGAAACAACCCTAAACCCCTAACAACAAACACTAACCCCCTAACAACAAACAACACTAAACCCCTAACAAGAAACTAACCTAACCCCGTAACAACAAACAACTCTAACCTCCTAACAGCAAACAACCTTAAACCCCTAACAACAAACAACCCTAAACCCCTAACAACAAACAACACTAACACCCTAACAACAAAAACCACTAAACTCCAACAAGAAACAACACTAAACCCCTAACAACAAACACTAACCCCCTAACAACAAACAACACTAAACCCCTAACAAGAAACTAACCTAACCCTGTAACAACAAACAGCCCTAACCTCCTAACAACAAACCACCTTAACCCCCTAACAACAAACAACCCTAAACCCCTAACAACAAACAATCCCAACCCCCTAACAACCAACAACTCTCACCCCCTAACCACAAACAACACTAACACCCTAACAACAAACAACACTAACCCCGTAAGAACAAACAACACTAACCCCCTAACCACAAACAACACTAACACCCTAACAACAAAAACTACTAAACTCCAAAAAGAAACAACCCTAAACCCCTAACAACAAACACTAACCCCCTAACAACAAACAACACTAAACCCCTAACAAGAAACTAACCTATCCCTTTAACAACAAACAACCCTAACCTCCTAACAACAAACAACCTTAAACCCCTAACAACAAACAACCCTAAAACCCTAGCAAAAAAAACACTAACACCCTAACAACAAAAAACACTAAACCCCAACAAGAAACAACACTAAACCCCTAACAACAAACACTAACCCCCTAACAACAAACAACACTAAACCCCTAACAAGAAACTAACCTAACCCTGTAACAACAAACAACCCTAACCTCCTAACAACAAACAACCTTAACCCCCTAACAACAAACAACCCTAAACCCCTAACAACAAACAATCCTAACCCCCTAACAACCAACAACGCACACCCCCTATCCACAAACAACACTAACCCCCTAACAACAAACAACACTAACACCCTAAACACAAAAAACACTAACCCCGTAAGAACAAACAACACTAACCCCCTAACCACAAACAACACTAACACCCTAACAACAAAAACTACTATACCCCAAAAAGAAACAACCCTAAACCCCTAACAACAAACACTAACCCCCTAACAACAAAAAACACTAAACCCCTAACAAGAAACTAACCCAACCCCGTAACAACAAACAACCCTAACCCCCTAACAACAAACAACCCTAAACCCCTAACAACAAACAACCCTAAGCTTCTAACAACAAACAACCCTAACCGCCTAACAAACAACAACACTAACCCCCTAACCACAAACAACACTAACACCCTAACAACAAAAACTACTAAACTCCAACAAGAAACAACCCTAAACCCCTAATCACAAACACAACCCCCTGACAACAAACAACCCTAAACCCCTAACAACAAACAACACTAACACGCTAACAACAAAAACCACTAAACCCCAACAAGAAACAAAACTAAACCCGTAACAACAAACACTAACTCCCTAACAACAAACAACACTAAACCCCTAACAAGAAACTAACCTAACCCTGTAACAACAAACAACCCTAACATCCTAACAACAAACATCCCTAACCCCCTAACAACAAACAACCCTAAACCCCTAACAACAAACAAACCTAACCCCCTAACAACCAACAACGCACACCCCCTAACCACAAACAACACTAACACCCTAACCACAAACAACACTAACCCCGTAAGAACAAACTACACTAACCCCCTAACAACAAACAACGCTAACACCCTAACAACAAAAATTACTAAACCCCAACAAGAAACAACCCTAAACCCCTAACAACAAACACTAACCCCCTAACAACAAACAACACTAAACCCCTAACAAGAAACTAACCTAACCCCGTAACAACAAACAACCCTAACCTCCTAACAACAAACAACCTTAAACCCCTAACAACAAACAACCCTAAACCCCTAACAACAAACAACACTAACACCCTAACAACAAAAACCACTAAACCCCAACAAGAAACAACACTAAACCCCTAACAACAAACACTAACCCCCTAACAACAAACAACACTAAACCCCTAACAAGAAACTAACCTAACCCTGTAACAACAAACAGCCCTAACCTCCTAACAACAAACAACCTTAACCCCCTAATAACAAACATCTATAAACCCCTAACAACAAACAATTCTAACCCCCTAACAACCAACAACGCTCACCCCCAACCACAAACAACACTAACACCCTAACCACAAAAACACTAACCCCGTAAGAACAAACAACACTAACCCCCTAACAACAAACAACCTTAAACCCCTAACAACAAACAACACTAAACCCCTAACAACGAACAACACTAACACCCTAACAACAAAAACCACTAAACCCCAACAAGAAACAACACTAAACCCCTAACAACAAACACTAACCCTCTAACAACAAACAACACTAAACCCCTAGCAAGAAACTAACCTAAACCTGTAACAACAAACAACCCTAACCTCCTAACAACAAACAAACCTAACCCCCAACAAACAACAACACTAACCCCCTAACCACAAACAACACTAACACCCTAACAACAAAAACTACTAAACCCCAACAAGAAGCAAACCTAAACCCCTAACAACAAACACTAACCCCCTAACAACAAACAGCACTAAACCCCTAACAAGAAACTAACCTAACCCTGTAACAACAAACAACCCTAACCTCCTAACAACAAACAACCTTAACCCCCTAACAACAAACAACCCTAAACCCCTAACAACAAACAATCCTAACCCCCTAACAACCAACAACGCACACCCCCTAACCACAAACAACACTAACACCCTAACCACAAACAACACTAACCCCGTAAGAACAAACAACACTAACCCCCTAACAACAAAGAACACTAACACCCTAACAACAAAAACCACTAAACCCAACAAGAAACAACCCTAAACCCCTAACAACAAACACTAAACCACTAACAACAAACAACACTAAACCCCTAACAAGAAACTAACCTAACCCCATAACAACAAACAACCCTAACCTCCTAACAACAAACAACCTTAAACCCCTAACAACAAACAACCCTAAACCCCTAACAACAAACAACACTAACACCCTAACAACAAAAACCACTAAACCCCAACAAGAAACAACACTAAATCCCTAACAACAAACACTAACCCCCTAACAACAAACAACACTAAACCCCTAACAAGAAACTAACCTAACCGTGTAACAACAAACAACCCTAACCTCCTAACAAAAAACAACCCTAAAACCCTAACAAACACCAACACTAACTCCCTAACCACAAACAACACTAACACCCTAGCAACAAAAACTACTAAACCAAAACAAAAAACAACCCTAAACCCCTAACAACAAACACTAACCCCCTAACAACAAACAACACTAAACCCCTAACAAGATACTAACCTAACCCTGTAACAACAAACAGCCCTAACCTCCTAACAACAAACCACCTTAACCCCCTAACAACAAACAACCCTAAACCCCTAACAACAAACAATCCTAACCCCCTAACAACCAACAACTCTCACCCCCTAACCACAAACAACACTAACACCCTAACCACAAACAACACTAACCCCGTAAGAACAAACAACACTAACCCCCTAACCACAAACAACACTAACACCCTAACAACAAAAACTACTAAAGCCCAAAAAGAAACAACCCTAAACCCCTAACAACAAACACTAACCCCCTAACAACAAACAACACTAAACCCCTAACAAGAAACTAAACTAACCCTGTAACAACAAACAACCCTAACCTCCTAACAACAAACAACCTTAAACGCCTAACAACAAACAACCCTAAACCCCTAACAACAAAAAACACTAACACCCTAACAACAAAAAACACTAAACCCCAACAAGAAACAACACTAAACCCCTAACAACAAACACTAACCCCCTAACAACAAACAACACTAAACCCCTAACAAGAAACTAACCTAACCCTGTAACAACAAACAACCCTAACATCCTAACAACAAACATCCTTAACCCCCTAACAACAAACAACCCTAAACCCCTAACAACAAACAATCCTAACCCCCTAACAACCAACAACGCACACGTCCTAACCACAAACAACACTAACACCCTAACCACAAACAACACTAACCCCGTAAGAACAAACAACACTAACCCCCTAACCACAAACAACACTAACACCCTAACAACAAAAACTACTAAACCCCAAAAAGAAACAACCCTAAACCCCTAACAACAAACACTAACCCCCTAACAACAAACAACACTAAACCCCTAACAAGAAACTATCCTAACCCTGTAAAAACAAACAACCCTAACCTCCTAACAACAAACAACCCTAACCCCCTAACAAACAACAACACTAATCCCCTAACCACAAACAACACTTACACTCTAACAACAAAAACTACTAAACCCCAACAAGAAACAACCCTAAACCCCTAACAACAAACACTAACCCCCTAACAACAAACAACACTAAACCCCTAACAAGAAACTAACCTAACCCCGTAACAACAAACAACCCTAACCTCCTAACAGCAAACAACCTTAAACCCCTAACAACAAACAACCCTAAACCCCTAACAACAAACAACACTAACACCCTAACAACAAAAACCACTAAACTCCAACAAGAAACAACACTAAACCCCTAACAACAAACACTAACCCCCTAACAACAAACAACACTAAACCCCTAACAAGAAACTAACCTAACCCTGTAACAACAAACAGCCCTAACCTCCTAACAACAAACCACCTTAACCCCCTAACAACAAACAACCCTAAACCCCTAACAACAAACAATCCCAACCCCCTAACAACCAACAACTCTCACCCCCTAACCACAAACAACACTAACACCCTAACAACAAACAACACTAACCCCGTAAGAACAAACAACACTAACCCCCTAACCACAAACAACACTAACACCCTAACAACAAAAACTACTAAACTCCAAAAAGAAACAACCCTAAACCCCTAACAACAAACACTAACCCCCTAACAACAAACAACACTAAACCCCTAACAAGAAACTAACCTATCCCTTTAACAACAAACAACCCTAACCTAATAACAACAAACAATCTTAAACCCCTAACAACAAACAACCCTAAAACCCTAGCAAAAAAAACACTAACACCCTAACAACAAAAAACACTAAACCCCAACAAGAAACAACACTAAACCCCTAACAACAAACACTAACCCCCTAACAACAAACAACACTAAACCCCTAACAAGAAACTAACCTAACCCTGTAACAACAAACAACCCTAACCTCCTAACAACAAACAACCTTAACCCCCTAACAACAAACAACCCTAAACCCCTAACAACAAACAATCCTAACCCCCTAACAACCAACAACGCACACCCCCTATCCACAATCAACACTAACCCCCTAACAACAAACAACACTAACACCCTAAACACAAACAACACTAACCCCGTAAGAACAAACAACACTAACCCCCTAACCACAAACAACACTAACACCCTAACAACAAAAACTACTATACCCCAAAAAGAAACAACCCTAAACCCCTAACAACAAACACTAACCCCCTAACAACAAAAAACACTAAACCCCTAACAAGAAACTAACCCAACCCCGTAACAACAAACAACCCTAACCCCCTAACAACAAACAACCCTAAACCCCTAACAACAAACAACCCTAAGCTTCTAACAACAAACAACCCTAACCGCCTAACAAACAACAACACTAACCCCCTAACCACAAACAACACTAACACCCTAACAACAAAAACTACTAAACTCCAACAAGAAACAACCCTAAACCCCTAATAACAAACACAACCCCCTGACAACAAACAACCCTAAACCCCTAACAACAAACAACACTAACACGCTAACAACAAAAACCACTAAACCCCAACAAGAAACAAAACTAAACCCGTAACAACAAACACTAACTCCCTAACAACAAACAACACTAAACCCCTAACAAGAAACTAACCTAACCCTGTAACAACAAACAACCCTAACATCCTAACAACAAACATCCTTAACCCCCTAACAACAAACAACCCTAAACCCCTAACAACAAACAATCCTAACCCCCTAACAACCAACAACGCACACCCCCTAACCACAAACAACACTAACACCCTAACCACAAACAACACTAACCCCGTAAGAACAAACTACACTAACCCCCTAACAACAAACAACGCTAACACCCTAACAACAAAAACTACTAAACCCCAAAAAGAAACAACCCTAAACCCCTAACAACAAACACTAACCCCCTAACAACAAACAACACTAAACCCCTAACAAGAAACTAACCTAACCCCGTAACAAGAAACAACCCTAACCTCCTAACAACAAACAACCTTAAACCCCTAACAACAAACAACCCTAAACCCCTAACAACAAAAAACACTAACACCCTAACAACAAAAACCACCAAACCCCAACAAGAAACAACACTAAACCCCTAACAACAAACACTAACCCCCTAACAACAAACAACACTAAACCCCTAACAAGAAACTAAACTAACCCTGTAACAACAAACAACCCTAACCTCCTAACAACAAACAACCTTAAACCCCTAACAACAAACAACCCTAAAGCCCTAACAACAAAAAACACTAACACCCTAACAACAAAAAACACTAAACCCCAACAAGAAACAACACTAAACCCCTAACAACAAACACTAACCCCCTAACAACAAACAACACTAAACCCCTAACAAGAAACTAACCTAACCCTGTAACAACAAACAACCCTAACATCCTAACAACAAACATCCTTAACCCCCTAACAACAAACAACCCTAAACCCCTAACAACAAACAATCCTAACCCCCTAACAACCAACAACGCACACGTCCTAACCACAAACAACACTAACACCCTAACCACAAACAACACTAACCCCGTAAGAACAAACAACACTAACACCCTAACAACAAAAACTACTAAACCCCAACAAGAAACAACCCTAAACCCCTAACAACAAACACTAACCCCCTAACAACAAACAACACTAAACCCCTAACAAGAAACTAACCTAACCCCGTAACAACAAACAACTCTAACCTCCTAACAGCAAACAACCTTAAACCCCTAACAACAAACAACCCTAAACCCCTAACAACAAACAACACTAACACCCTAACAACAAAAACCACTAAACTCCAACAAGAAACAACACTAAACCCCTAACAACAAACACTAACCCCCTAACAACAAACAACACTAAACCCCTAACAAGAAACTAACCTAACCCTGTAACAACAAACAGCCCTAACCTCCTAACAACAAACCACCTTAACCCCCTAACAACAAACAACCCTAAACCCCTAACAACAAACAATCCCAACCCCCTAACAACCAACAACTCTCACCCCCTAACCACAAACAACACTAACACCCTAACAACAAACAACACTAACCCCGTAAGAACAAACAACACTAACCCCCTAACCACAAACAACACTAACACCCTAACAACAAAAACTACTAAACTCCAAAAAGAAACAACCCTAAACCCCTAACAACAAACACTAACCCCCTAACAACAAACAACACTAAACCCCTAACAAGAAACTAACCTATCCCTTTAACAACAAACAACCCTAACCTCCTAACAACAAACAACCTTAAACCCCTAACAACAAACAACCCTAAAACCCTAGCAAAAAAAACACTAACACCCTAACAACAAAAAACACTAAACCCCAACAAGAAACAACACTAAACCCCTAACAACAAACACTAACCCCCTAACAACAAACAACACTAAACCCCTAACAAGAAACTAACCTAACCCTGTAACAACAAACAACCCTAACCTCCTAACAACAAACAACCTTAACCCCCTAACAACAAACAACCCTAAACCCCTAACAACAAACAATCCTAACCCCCTAACAACCAACAACGCACACCCCCTATCCACAAACAACACTAACCCCCTAACAACAAACAACACTAACACCCTAAACACAAACAACACTAACCCCGTAAGAACAAACAACACTAACCCCCTAACCACAAACAACACTAACACCCTAACAACAAAAACTACTATACCCCAAAAAGAAACAACCCTAAACCCCTAACAACAAACACTAACCCCCTAACAACAAAAAACACTAAACCCCTAACAAGAAACTAACCCAACCCCGTAACAACAAACAACCCTAACCCCCTAACAACAAACAACCCTAAACCCCTAACAACAAACAACCCTAAGCTTCTAACAACAAACAACCCTAACCGCCTAACAAACAACAACACTAACCCCCTAACCACAAACAACACTAACACCCTAACAACAAAAACTACTAAACTCCAACAAGAAACAACCCTAAACCCCTAATCACAAACACAACCCCCTGACAACAAACAACCCTAAACCCCTAACAACAAACAACACTAACACGCTAACAACAAAAACCACTAAACCCCAACAAGAAACAAAACTAAACCCGTAACAACAAACACTAACTCCCTAACAACAAACAACACTAAACCCCTAACAAGAAACTAACCTAACCCTGTAACAACAAACAACCCTAACATCCTAACAACAAACATCCCTAACCCCCTAACAACAAACAACCCTAAACCCCTAACAACAAACAAACCTAACCCCCTAACAACCAACAACGCACACCCCCTAACCACAAACAACACTAACACCCTAACCACAAACAACACTAACCCCGTAAGAACAAACTACACTAACCCCCTAACAACAAACAACGCTAACACCCTAACAACAAAAATTACTAAACCCCAACAAGAAACAACCCTAAACCCCTAACAACAAACACTAACCCCCTAACAACAAACAACACTAAACCCCTAACAAGAAACTAACCTAACCCCGTAACAACAAACAACCCTAACCTCCTAACAACAAACAACCTTAAACCCCTAACAACAAACAACCCTAAACCCCTAACAACAAACAACACTAACACCCTAACAACAAAAACCACCAAACCCCAACAAGAAACAACACTAAACCCCTAACAACAAACACTAACCCCCTAACAACAAACAACACTAAACCCCTAACAAGAAACTAACCTAACCCTGTAACAACAAACAACCCTAACATCCTAACAACAAACATCCTTAACCCCCTAACAACAAACAACCCTAAACCCCTAACAACAAACAATCCTAACCCCCTAACAACCAACAACGCACACGCCCTAACCACAAACAACACTAACACCCTAACCACAAACAACACTAACCCCGTAAGAACAAACAACACTAACCCCCTAACCAAAAACAACACTAACACGCTAACAACAAAAACTACTAAACCCCAAAAAGAAACAACCCTAAACCCCTAACAACAAACACTAACCCCCTAACAACAAACAACACTAAACCCCTAACAAGAAACTAACCTAACCCTGTAAAAACAAACAACCCTAACCTCCTAACAACAAACAACCCTAACCCCCTAACAAACAACAACACTAATCCCCTAACCACAAACAACACTTACACTCTAACAACAAAAACTACTAAACCCCAACAAGAAACAACACTAAACCCCTAACAACAAACACTAACCCCCTAACAACAAACAACACTAAACCCCTAACAAGAAACGAACCTAACCCTGTAACAACAAACAGCCCTAACCTCCTAACAACAAACAACCTTAACCCCCTAACAACAAACAACCCTAAACCCCTAAGAACAAACAATCCTAACCCCCTAACAACCAACAACTCTCACCCCCTAACCACAAACAACACTAACACCCTAACCACAAGCAACACTAACCCCGTAAGAACAAACAACACTAACCCCCTAACCACAAACAACACTAACACCCTAACAACAAAAACTACTAAACCACCACAAGAAACAACCCTAAACCCCTAACAACAAACACTAACCCCCTAACAACAAACAACACTAAACCCCTAACAAGAAACTAACCTAAACCCGTAACAACAAACAACCCTAACCTCCTAACAACAAACAACCTTAAACCCCTAACAACAAACAACCCTAAACCCCTAACAACAAACAACACTAACACCCTAACAACAAAAACCACTAAACCCCAACAAGAAACAACACTAAACCCCTAACAACAAACACTAACCCCCTAACAACAAACAACACTAAACCCCTAACAAGAAACTAACCTAACCCTGTAACAACAAACAGCCCTAACCTCCTAACAACAAACAACCTTAACCCCCTAATAACAAACATCTATAAACCCCTAACAACAAACAATTCTAACCCCCTAACAACCAACAACGCTCACCCCCAACCACAAACAACACTAACACCCTAACCACAAAAACACTAACCCCGTAAGAACAAACAACACTAACCCCCTAACAACAAACAACCTTAAACCCCTAACAACAAACAACACTAAACCCCTAACAACGAACAACACTAACACCCTAACAACAAAAACCACTAAACCCCAACAAGAAACAACACTAAACCCCTAACAACAAACACTAACCCTCTAACAACAAACAACACTAAACCCCTAGCAAGAAACTAACCTAAACCTGTAACAACAAACAACCCTAACCTCCTAACAACAAACAAACCTAACCCCCAACAAACAACAACACTAACCCCCTAACCACAAACAACACTAACACCCTAACAACAAAAACTACTAAACCCCAACAAGAAGCAAACCTAAACCCCTAACAACAAACACTAACCCCCTAACAACAAACAACACTAAACCCCTAACAAGAAACTAACCTAACCCTGTAACAACAAACAACCCTAACCTCCTAACAACAAACAACCTTAACCCCCTAACAACAAACAACCCTAAACCCCTAACAACAAACAATCCTAACCCCCTAACAACCAACAACGCACACCCCCTAACCACAAACAACACTAACACCCTAACCACAAACAACACTAACCCCGTAAGAACAAACAACACTAACCCCCTAACAACAAAGAACACTAACACCCTAACAACAAAAACCACTAAACCCAACAAGAAACAACCCTAAACCCCTAACAACAAACACTAAACCACTAACAACAAACAACACTAAACCCCTAACAAGAAACTAACCTAACCCCATAACAACAAACAACCCTAACCTCCTAACAACAAACAACCTTAAACCCCTAACAACAAACAACCCTAAACCCCTAACAACAAACAACACTAACACCCTAACAACAAAAACCACTAAACCCCAACAAGAAACAACACTAAATCCCTAACAACAAACACTAACCCCCTAACAACAAACAACACTAAACCCCTAACAAGAAACTAACCTAACCGTGTAACAACAAACAACCCTAACCTCCTAACAAAAAACAACCCTAAAACCCTAACAAACACCAACACTAACTCCCTAACCACAAACAACACTAACACCCTAGCAACAAAAACTACTAAACCAAAACAAAAAACAACCCTAAACCCCTAACAACAAACACTAACCCCCTAACAACAAACAACACTAAACCCCTAACAAGATACTAACCTAACCCTGTAACAACAAACAGCCCTAACCTCCTAACAACAAACCACCTTAACCCCCTAACAACAAACAACCCTAAACCCCTAACAACAAACAATCCTAACCCCCTAACAACCAACAACTCTCACCCCCTAACCACAAACAACACTAACACCCTAACCACAAACAACACTAACCCCGTAAGAACAAACAACACTAACCCCCTAACCACAAACAACACTAACACCCTAACAACAAAAACTACTAAAGCCCAAAAAGAAACAACCCTAAACCCCTAACAACAAACACTAACCCCCTAACAACAAACAACACTAAACCCCTAACAAGAAACTAAACTAACCCTGTAACAACAAACAACCCTAACCTCCTAACAACAAACAACCTTAAACGCCTAACAACAAACAACCCTAAACCCCTAACAACAAAAAACACTAACACCCTAACAACAAAAAACACTAAACCCCAACAAGAAACAACACTAAACCCCTAACAACAAACACTAACCCCCTAACAACAAACAACACTAAACCCCTAACAAGAAACTAACCTAACCCTGTAACAACAAACAACCCTAACATCCTAACAACAAACATCCTTAACCCCCTAACAACAAACAACCCTAAACCCCTAACAACAAACAATCCTAACCCCCTAACAACCAACAACGCACACGTCCTAACCACAAACAACACTAACACCCTAACCACAAACAACACTAACCCCGTAAGAACAAACAACACTAACCCCCTAACCACAAACAACACTAACACCCTAACAACAAAAACTACTAAACCCCAAAAAGAAACAACCCTAAACCCCTAACAACAAACACTAACCCCCTAACAACAAACAACACTAAACCCCTAACAAGAAACTATCCTAACCCTGTAAAAACAAACAACCCTAACCTCCTAACAACAAACAACCCTAACCCCCTAACAAACAACAACACTAATCCCCTAACCACAAACAACACTTACACTCTAACAACAAAAACTACTAAACCCCAACAAGAAACAACCCTAAACCCCTAACAACAAACACTAACCCCCTAACAACAAACAACACTAAACCCCTAACAAGAAACTAACCTAACCCCGTAACAACAAACAACCCTAACCTCCTAACAGCAAACAACCTTAAACCCCTAACAACAAACAACCCTAAACCCCTAACAACAAACAACACTAACACCCTAACAACAAAAACCACTAAACTCCAACAAGAAACAACACTAAACCCCTAACAACAAACACTAACCCCCTAACAACAAACAACACTAAACCCCTAACAAGAAACTAACCTAACCCTGTAACAACAAACAGCCCTAACCTCCTAACAACAAACCACCTTAACCCCCTAACAACAAACAACCCTAAACCCCTAACAACAAACAATCCCAACCCCCTAACAACCAACAACTCTCACCCCCTAACCACAAACAACACTAACACCCTAACAACAAACAACACTAACCCCGTAAGAACAAACAACACTAACCCCCTAACCACAAACAACACTAACACCCTAACAACAAAAACTACTAAACTCCAAAAAGAAACAACCCTAAACCCCTAACAACAAACACTAACCCCCTAACAACAAACAACACTAAACCCCTAACAAGAAACTAACCTATCCCTTTAACAACAAACAACCCTAACCTAATAACAACAAACAATCTTAAACCCCTAACAACAAACAACCCTAAAACCCTAGCAAAAAAAACACTAACACCCTAACAACAAAAAACACTAAACCCCAACAAGAAACAACACTAAACCCCTAACAACAAACACTAACCCCCTAACAACAAACAACACTAAACCCCTAACAAGAAACTAACCTAACCCTGTAACAACAAACAACCCTAACCTCCTAACAACAAACAACCTTAACCCCCTAACAACAAACAACCCTAAACCCCTAACAACAAACAATCCTAACCCCCTAACAACCAACAACGCACACCCCCTATCCACAATCAACACTAACCCCCTAACAACAAACAACACTAACACCCTAAACACAAACAACACTAACCCCGTAAGAACAAACAACACTAACCCCCTAACCACAAACAACACTAACACCCTAACAACAAAAACTACTATACCCCAAAAAGAAACAACCCTAAACCCCTAACAACAAACACTAACCCCCTAACAACAAAAAACACTAAACCCCTAACAAGAAACTAACCCAACCCCGTAACAACAAACAACCCTAACCCCCTAACAACAAACAACCCTAAACCCCTAACAACAAACAACCCTAAGCTTCTAACAACAAACAACCCTAACCGCCTAACAAACAACAACACTAACCCCCTAACCACAAACAACACTAACACCCTAACAACAAAAACTACTAAACTCCAACAAGAAACAACCCTAAACCCCTAATAACAAACACAACCCCCTGACAACAAACAACCCTAAACCCCTAACAACAAACAACACTAACACGCTAACAACAAAAACCACTAAACCCCAACAAGAAACAAAACTAAACCCGTAACAACAAACACTAACTCCCTAACAACAAACAACACTAAACCCCTAACAAGAAACTAACCTAACCCTGTAACAACAAACAACCCTAACATCCTAACAACAAACATCCTTAACCCCCTAACAACAAACAACCCTAAACCCCTAACAACAAACAATCCTAACCCCCTAACAACCAACAACGCACACCCCCTAACCACAAACAACACTAACACCCTAACCACAAACAACACTAACCCCGTAAGAACAAACTACACTAACCCCCTAACAACAAACAACGCTAACACCCTAACAACAAAAACTACTAAACCCCAAAAAGAAACAACCCTAAACCCCTAACAACAAACACTAACCCCCTAACAACAAACAACACTAAACCCCTAACAAGAAACTAACCTAACCCCGTAACAACAAACAACCCTAACCTCCTAACAACAAACAACCTTAAACCCCTAACAACAAACAACCCTAAACCCCTAACAACAAAAAACACTAACACCCTAACAACAAAAACCACCAAACCCCAACAAGAAACAACACTAAACCCCTAACAACAAACACTAACCCCCTAACAACAAACAACACTAAACCCCTAACAAGAAACTAACCTAACCCTGTAACAACAAACAATCCTAACCTCCTAACAACAAACAACCCTAAACCCCTAACAACAAACAATCCTAACCCCCTAACAACCAACAACGCTCACCCCATAACCACAAACAACACTAACACCCTAACCACAAACAACACTAACCCTGTAAGAACAAACAACACTAACCCCCTAACAACAAACAACACTAACACCCTAACAACCAAAACTACTAAACCCCAACAAGAAACAACCCTAAACCCCTAACAACAAACACTAACCCCCTAACAACAAACAACACTAAACCCCTAAGAAGAAACTAACCTAAACCCGTAACAACAAACAACCCTAACCTCCTAACAACAAACAACCTTAAACCCCTAACTACAAACAACCCTAAACCCCTAACAGCAAACAACACTAACACCCTAACAACAAAAACTACTAAACCCCAACAAGAAACAACACTAAACCCCTAACAACAAACACTAACCCCCTAACAACAAACAACACTAAACCCCTAACAAGAAACGAACCTAACCCTGTAACAACAAACAGCCCTAACCTCCTAACAACAAACAACCTTAACCCCCTAACAACAAACAACCCTAAACCCCTAAGAACAAACAATCCTAACCCCCTAACAACCAACAACTCTCACCCCCTAACCACAAACAACACTAACCCCGTAAGAACAAACAACACTAACCCCCTAACCACAAACAACACTAACACCCTAACAACAAAAACTACTAAACCACCACAAGAAACAACCCTAAACCCCTAACAACAAACACTAACCCCCTAACAACAAACAACACTAAACCCCTAACAAGAAACTAACCTAAACCCGTAACAACAAACAACCCTAACCTCCTAACAACAAACAACCTTAAACCCCTAACAACAAACAACCCTAAACCCCTAACAACAAACAACACTAACACCCTAACAACAAAAACCACTAAACCCCAACAAGAAACAACACTAAACCCCTAACAACAAACACTAACCCCCTAACAACAAACAACACTAAACCCCTAACAAGAAAGTAACCTAACCCTGTAACAACAAACAGCCCTAACCTCCTAACAACAAACAACCTTAACCCCCTAATAACAAACATCTATAAACCCCTAACAACAAACAATTGTAACCCCCTAACAACCAACAACGCTCACCCCCTAACCACAAACAACACTAACACCCTAACCACAAAAACACTAACCCCGTAGAACAAACAACACTAACCCCCTAACAACAAACAACCTTAAACCCCTAACAACAAACAACACTAAACCCCTAACAACGAACAAAACTAACACCCTAACAACAAAAACCACTAAACCCCAACAAGAAACAACACTAAACCCCTAACAACAAACACTAACCCTCTAACAACAAACAACACTAAACCCCTAACAAGAAACGAACCTAAACCTGTAACAACAAACAACCCTAACCTCCTAACAACAAACAAACCTAACCTCCAACAAACAACAACACTAATCCCCTAACCACAAACAACGCTAACACCCTAACAACAAAAACTACTAAACCCCAACAAGAAGCAAACCTAAACCCCTAACAACAAACACTAACCCCCTAACAACAAACAACACTAAAACCCTAACAAGAAACTAACCTAACCCTGTAACAACAAACAACCCTAACCTCCTAACAACAAACAACCTTAACCCCCTAACAACAAACAACCCTAAACCCCTAACAACAAACAATCCTAACCCCCTAACAACCAACAACGCACACCCCCTAACCACAAACAACACTAACACCCTAACCACAAACAACACTAACCCCGTAAGAACAAACAACACTAACCCCCTAACAACAAAGAACACTAACACCCTAACAACAAAAACCACTAAACCCAACAAGAAACAACCCTAAACCCCTAACAACAAACACTAAACCACTAACAACAAACAACACTAAACCCCTAACAAGAAACTAACCTAACCCCATAACAACAAACAACCCTAACCTCCTAACAACAAACAACCTTAAACCCCTAACAACAAACAACCCTAAACCCCTAACAACAAACAACACTAACACCCTAACAACAAACAACACTAACACCCTAACAACAAAAACCACTAAACCCCAACAAGAAACAACACTAAATCCCTAACAACAAACACTAACCCCCTAACAACAAACAACACTAAACCCCTAACAAGAAACTAACCTAACCCTGTAACAACAAACAACCCTAACATCCTAACAACAAACATCCTTAACCCCCTAACAACAAACAACCCTAAACCCCTAACAACAAACAATCCTAACCCCCTAACAACCAACAACGCACACGCCCTAACCACAAACAACACTAACACCCTAACCACAAACAACACTAACCCCGTAAGAACAAACAACACTAACCCCCTAACCACAAACAACACTAACACCCTAACAACAAAAACTACTAAACCCCAAAAAGAAACAACCCTAAACCCTTAACAACAAACACTAACCCCCTAACAACAAACATCACTAAACCCCTAACAAGAAACTAACCTAACCCTGTAAAAACAAACAACCCTAACCTCCTAACAACAAACAACCCTAACCCCCTAACAAACAACAACACTAATCCCCTAACCACAAACAACACTTATACTCTAACAACAAAAACTACTAAACCCCAACAAGAAACAACCCTAAACCCCTAACAACAAACACTAACCCCCTAACAACAAACAACACTAAACCCCTAACAAGAAACTAACCTAACCCCGTAACAACAAACAACTCTAACCTCCTAACAGCAAACAACCTTAAACCCCTAACAACAAACAACCCTAAACCCCTAACAACAAACAACACTAACACCCTAACAACAAAAACCACTAAACTCCAACAAGAAACAACACTAAATCCCTAACAACAAACACTAACCCTCTAACAACAAACAACACTAAACCTCTAACAAGAAACTAACCTAACCCTGTAACAACAAACAACCCTAACCTCCTAACAAAAAACAACCCTAAAACCCTAACAAACAATAACACTAACTCCCTAACCACAAACAACACTAACACCCTAGCAACAAAAACTACTAAACCCCAACAAGAAACAACCCTAAACCCCTAACAACAAACACTAACCCCCTAACAACAAACAACACTAAACCCCTAACAAGATACTAACCTAACCCTGTAACAACAAACAGCCCTAACCTCCTAACAACAAACCACCTTAACCCCCTAACAACAAACAACCCTAAACCCCTAACAACAAACAATCCTAACCCCCTAACAACCAACAACTCTCACCCCCTAACCACAAACAACACTAACACCCTAACCACAAACAACACTAACCCCGTAAGAACAAACAACACTAACCCCCTAACCACAAACAACACTAACACCCTAACAACAAAAACTACTAAACCCCAAAAAGAAACAACCCTAAACCCCTAACAACAAACACTAACCCCCTAACAACAAACAACACTAAACCCCTAACAAGAAACTAAACTAACCCTGTAACAACAAACAACCCTAACCTCCTAACAACAAACAACCTTAAACCCCTAACAACAAACAACCCTAAACCCCTAACAACAAAAAACACTAACACCCTAACAACAAAAAACACTAAACCCCATCAAGAAACAACACTAAACCCCTAACAACAAACACTAACCCCCTAACAACAAACAACACTAAACCCCTAACAAGAAACTAACCTAACCCTGTAACAACAAACAACCCTAACATCCTAACAACAAACATCCTTAACCCCCTAACAACAAACAACCCTAAACCCCTAACAACAAACAATCCAAACCCCCTAACAACCAACAACGCACACGCCCTAACCACAAACAACACTAACACCCTAACCACAAACAACACTAACCCCGTAAGAACAAACTACACTAACCCGCTAACAACAAACAACACTAACACCCTAACAACAAAAACTACTAAACCCCAACAAGAAACAACCCTAAATCCCTAACAACAAACACTAACCCCCTAACAACAAACAACACTAAACCCCTAACAAGAAACTAACCTAACCCCGTAACAACAAACAACACTAACATCCTAACAACAAACATCCTTAACCCCCTAACAACAAACAACCCTAAACCCCTAACAACAAACAATCCTAACCCCCTAACAACCAACAACGCACACCCCCTAACCACAAACAACACTAACACCCTAACCACAAACAACACTAACAACGAAAGAACAAACTACACTAACCCAATAACAACAAACAACACTAACACCCTAACAACAAAAACCACTAAACCCCAACAAGAAACAACACTAAACCCCTAACAACAAACACTAACCCCCAACAACAAACGACACTAAACCCCTAACAAGAAACTAACCTAACCCTGTAACAACAAACAACCCTAACCTCCTAACAACAAACAACCTTAACACCCTAACAACAAACAACCCTAAACCC
This sequence comes from Loxodonta africana, assembly GCF_030014295.1. NCBI lineage: Eukaryota > Metazoa > Chordata > Mammalia > Proboscidea > Elephantidae > Loxodonta > Loxodonta africana. The sequence goes on from NC_087348.1 coordinate 136,678,070, forward strand.
CTAACAACAAACAATCCTAACCCCCTTACAACCAACAACGCTCACCCCCTAACCACAAACAACACTAACACCCTAACCACAAACAACACTAACCCCGTAAGAACAAACAACACTAACCCCCTAACAACAAAACAACACTAACACCCTAACAACAAAAACTACTAAACCCCAACAAGAAACAACCCTAAACCCCTAACAACAAACACTAATCCCCTAACAACAAACAACACTAAACCCCTAACAAGAAACTAACCTAACCCCGTAACAACAAACAACCCTAACCTCCTAACAACAACCTTAAACCCCTAACAACAAACAACCCTAAACCCCTAACAACAAACAACACTAACACCCTAACAATAAAAACCACTAAACCCCAACAAGAAACAACACTAAACCCCTAACAACAAACACTAACCCCCTAACAACAAACAACACTAAACCCCTAACAAGAAACTAACCTAACCCTGTAACAACAAACAGCCCTAACCTCCTAACAACAAACAACCTTAACCCCCTAACAAACAACAACACTAACCCCCTAACCACAAACAACACTAACACCCTAACAACAAAAACTACTAAACCCCAACAAGAAACAGCCCTAAACCCCTAACAACAAACACTAACCCCCTAACAACAAAAAACACTAAACTCCTAACAAGAAACTAAGCTAACCCCGTAACAACAAACAACCCTAACCTCCTAACAACAAACAATCTTAAACCCCTAACAACAAACAACCCTAAACCCCTAACAACAAACAACACTAACACCCTAACAACAAAAACCACTAAACCCCAACAAGAAACAACACTAAACCCCAAGCAACAAACACTAACCCCCTAACAACAAACAACACTAAACCCCTAACAAGAAACTAACCTAACCCTGTAACAAAAAAGATCCCTAACCTCCTAACAACAAACAACCTTAACCCCCTGACAACAAACAACCCTAAACCCCTAACAACAAACCATCCTAACCCCCTAACAAACAACAACGCACACCCCCTAACCACAAACAACACTAACACCCTAACCACAAACAACACTAACCCCGTAAGAACAAACAACACTAACCCCCTAACAACAAACAATACTAACACCCTAACAACAAAAACTACTAAACCCCAACAAGAAACAACCTTAAACCCCTAACAACAAACACTAACCCCCTAACAACAAACAACACTAAACCCGTAACAAGAAACTAACCTAACCCTGTAAAAACAAACAACCCTAACCTCCTAACAGCAAACAACCCTATCCCCCTAAAAAACAACAACACTAACCCCCTAACCACAAACAACACTAACACTCTAACACCAAAAACTACTAAACCCCAACAAGAAACAACCCTAAACCCCTAACAACAAACACTAACCCCCTAACAACAAACAACACTAAACCCCTAACAAGAAACTAACCTAACCCCGTAACAACAAACAACCCTAACCTCCTAACAGCAAACAACCTTAAACCCCTAAGAACAAACAACCCTCAACCCCTAACAGCAAACAACACTAACACCCTAACAACAAAAACCACTAAACCCCAACAAGAAACAACACTAAACCCCTAACAACAAACACTAACCCCCTAACAACAAACAACACTAAACCCCTAACAAGAAACTAACCTAACCCTGTAAAAACAAACAGCCCTAACCACCTAACAACAAACAACCTTAACCCCCTAACAACAAACAACCCTAAACCCCTAACAACAAACAATCCTAACCCCCTAACAACCAACAACGCACACGCCCTATCCACAAACAATACTAACCCCCTAACAACAAACAACACTAACACCCTAAACACAAACAACACTAACCCCGTAAGAACAAACAACACTAACCCCCTAACCACAAACAACACTAACACCCTAACAACAAAAACTACTATACCCCAAAAAGAAACAACCCTAAACCCCTAACAACAAACACTAACCCCCTAACAACAAAAAACACTAAACCCCTAACAAGAAACTAACCCAACCCCGTAACAACAAACAACCCTAACCCCCTAACAACAAACAACCCTAAACCCCTAACAACAAACAACCCTAAGCTTCTAACAACAAACAACCCTAACCGCCTAACAAACAACAACACTAACCCCCTAACCACAAACAACACTAACACCCTAACAACAAAAACTACTAAACTCCAACAAGAAACAACCCTAAACCCCTAATAACAAACACAACCCCCTGACAACAAACAACCCTAAACCCCTAACAACAAACAACACTAACACGCTAACAACAAAAACCACTAAACCCCAACAAGAAACAAAACTAAACCCGTAACAACAAACACTAACTCCCTAACAACAAACAACACTAAACCCCTAACAAGAAACTAACCTAACCCTGTAACAACAAACAACCCTAACATCCTAACAACAAACATCCTTAACCCCCTAACAACAAACAACCCTAAACCCCTAACAACAAATAATCCTAACCCCCTAACAACCAACAACGCACACCCCCTAACCACAAACAACACTAACACCCTAACCACAAACAACACTAACCCCGTAAGAACAAACTACACTAACCCCCTAACAACAAACAACGCTAACACCCTAACAACAAAAACTACTAAACCCCAACAAGAAACAACCCTAAACCCCTAACAACAAACACTAACCCCCTAACAACAAACAACACTAAACCTCTAACAAGAAAGTAACCTAACCCCGTAACAACAAACAACCCTTACCTCCTAACAACAAACAACCTTAAACCCCTAACAACAAACAACCCTAAACCCCTAACAACAAACAACACTAACACCCTAACAACAAAAACCACCAAACCCCAACAAGAAACAACACTAAACCCCTAACACCAAACACTAACCCCCTAACAACAAACAACACTAAACCCCTAACAAGAAACTAACCTAACCCTGTAACAACAAACAACCCTAACCTCCTAACAACAAACAACCTTAACCCCCTAACAACAAACAACCCTAAACCCCTAAAAACAAACAATCCTAACCCCCTAACAACCAACAACGCTCACCCCATAACCACAAACAACACTAACACCCTAACCACAAACAACACTAACCCTGTAAGAACAAACAACACTAACCCCCTAACAACAAACAACACTAACACCCTAACAACCAAAACTACTAAACCCCAACAAGAAACAACCCTAAACCCCTAACAACAAACACTAACCCCCTAACAACAAACAACACTAAACCCCTAACAAGAAACTAACCTAAACCCGTAACAACAAACAACCCTAACCTCCTAACAACAAACAACCTTAAACCCCTAACTACAAACAACCCTAAACCCCTAACAACAAACAACACTAACACCCTAACAACAAAAACCACTAAACCCCAACAAGAAACAACACTAAACCCCTAACAACAAACACTAACCCCCTAACAACAAACAACACTAAACCCCTAACAAGAAACTAACCTAACCCTGTAACAACAAACAGCCCTAACCTCCTAACAACAAACAACCTTAACCCCCTAACAAACAACAACACTAACCCCCTAACCACAAACAACACTAACACCCTAACAACAAAAACTACTAAACCCCAACAAGAAACAGCCCTAAACCCCTAACAACAAACACTAACCCCCTAACAACAAAAAACACTAAACTCCTAACAAGAAACTAACCTAACCCCGTAACAACAAACAACCCTAACCTCCTAACAACAAACAATCTTAAACCCCTAACAACAAACAACCCTAAACCCCTAACAACAAACAACACTAACACCCTAACAACAAAAACCACTAAACCCCAACAAGAAACAACACTAAACCCCTAGCAACAAACACTAACCCCCTAACAACAAACAACACTAAACCCCTAACAAGAAACTAACCTAACCCTGTAACAAAAAAGATCCCTAACCTCCTAACAACAAACAACCTTAACCCCCTGACAACAAACAACCCTAAACCCCTAACAACAAACCATCCTAACCCCCTAACAAACAACAACGCACACCCCCTAACCACAAACAACACTAACACCCTAACCACAAACAACACTAACCCCGTAAGAACAAACAACACTACCCCCTAACAACAAACAATACTAACACCCTAACAACAAAAACTACTAAACCCCAACAAGAAACAACCCTAAACCCCTAACAACAAACACTAACCCCCTAACAACAAACAACACTAAACCCGTAACAAGAAACTAACCTAACCCTGTAAAAACAAACAACCCTAACCTCCTAACAACAAACAACCCTATCCCCCTAAAAGACAACAACACTAACCCCCTAACCACAAACAACACTAACACTCTAACACCAAAAACTACTAAACCCCAACAAGAAACAACCCTAAACCCCTAACAACAAACACTAACCCCCTAACAACAAACAACACTAAACCCCTAACAAGAAACTAACCTAACCCCGTAACAACAAACAACCCTAACCTCCTAACAGCAAACAACCTTAAACCCCTAAGAACAAACAACCCTCAACCCCTAACAGCAAACAACACTAACACCCTAAAAACAAAAACCACTAAACCCCAACAAGAAACAACACTAAACCCCTAACAACAAACACTAACCCCCTAACAACAAACAACACTAAACCCCTAACAAGAAACTAACCTAACCCTGTAACAACAAACAGCCCTAACCTCCTAACAAGAAACCACCTTAACCCCCTAACAACAAACAACCCTAATCCCTAACAACAAACAATCCAGCCCCCTAACAACCAACAACTCTCACCCCCTAACCACAAACAACACTAACACCCTAACCACAAACAACACTAACCCCGTAAGAACAAACAACACTAACCCCTAACCACAAACAACACTAACACCCTAACAACAAAAACTACTAAACCCCAAAAAGAAACAACCCTAAACCCCTAACAACAAACACTAACCCCCTAACAACAAACAACACTAAACCCCTAACAAGAAACTAACCTAAACCTGTAAAAACAAACAACCCTAACCTCCTAACAACAAACAACCTTAAACCCCTAACAACAAACAACCCTAAACCCCTAACAACAAAAAACACTAACACCCTAACAACAAAAAACACTAAACCCCAACAAGAAACAACACTAAACCCCTAACAACAAACACTAACCCCCTAACAACAAACAACACTAAACCCCTAACAAGAAACTAACCTAACCCTGTAACAACAAAGAACCCTAACCTCCTAACAACAAACATCCTTAACCCCCTAACAACAAACAACCCTAAACCCCTAACAACAAACAATCCTAACCCCGTAACAACAACAACGCTCACCCCCTGACCACAAACAACACTAACACCCTAACCACAAACAACACTAACCCTGTAAGAACAAACAACACTAACCCCCTAACAACAAACAACACTAACACCCTAACAACAAAAACTACTAAACCCCAACAAGAAACAACCCTCAACCCCTAACAACAAACACTAACCCCCTAACAACAAACAACACTCAACCCCTAACAAGAAACTAACCTAACCCCGTAACAACAAACAACCCTAACCTCCTAACAACAAACAACCTTAAACCCCTAACAACAAACAACCCAAAACCCCTAACAACAAACAACACTAACACCCTAACAACAAAAACCACTAAACCCCAACAAGAAACAACACTAAACCCCTAACAACAAACACTAACCCCCTAACAACAAACAACACTAAACCCCTAACAAGAAACAAACCTAACCCTGTAACAACAAACAACCCTAACCTCCTAACAAAAAACAACCTTAACCCCCTAACAAACAACACTAACCCCCTAACCACAAACAACACTAACACCCTAACAACAAAAACTACTAAACCCCAACAAGAAACAGCCCTAAACCCCTAACAACAAACACTAACCCCCTAACAACAAAAAACACTAAACCCCTAACAAGAAACTAACCTAACCCCGTAACAACAAACAACCCTAACCTCCTAACAACAAACAACCTTAAACCCCTAACAACAAACAACCCAAAACCCCTAACAACATACAACACTAACACCCTAACAACAAAAACCACTAAACCCCAAGAAGAAACTACACTAAACCCCTAACAAAAAACACTAACCCCCTAACAACAAACAACACTAAACCCCTAACAAGAAACTAACCTAACCCTGTAACAACAAAGATCCCTAACCTCCTAACAACAAACAACCTTAACCCCCTAACAACAAACAACCCTAAACCCCTAACAACAAACAACCCTAACCCCCTAACAAACAACAACACTAATCCCCTAACTACAAACAACACTAACACCCTAACAACAAAAACTACTAAACCCCAACAAGAAACAGCCCTAAACCCCTAACAACAAACACTAACCCCCTAACAACAAAAAACACTAAACCCCTAACAAGAAACTAACCTAACCCCGTAACAACAAACAACCCTAACCTCGTAACAACAACCTTAAACCCCTAACAACAAACAACCCTAAACCCCTAACAACAAACAACACTAACACCCTAACAACAAAAACCACTAAACCCCAACAAGAAACAACACTAAACCCCTAACAACAAACACTAACCCCCTAACAACAAACAACACTAAACCCCTAACAAGAAACTAACCTAACCCTGTAACAACAAACAGCCCTAACCTCCTAACAACAAACAACCATAACCCCCTAAGAAACAACAACACTAACCCCCTAACCACAAACAACACTAACACCCTAACAACAAAAACTACTAAACCCCAACAAGAAACAGCCCTAAACCCCTAACAACAAACACTAACCCCCTAACAACAAAAAACACTAAACTCCTAACAAGAAACTAAACTAACCCCGTAACAACAAACAACCCTAACCTCCTAACAACAAACAACCTTAAACCCCTAACAACAAACAACCCTAAACCCCTAACAACAAACAACACTAACACCCTAACAACAAAAACCACTAAACCCCAACAAGAAACAACACTAAACCCCTAACAACAAACACTAACCCCCTAACAACAAACAACACTAAACCCCTAACAAGAAACTAACCTAACCCTGTAACAACAAAGATCCCTAACCTCCTAACAACAAACAACCTTAACCCCCTGACAACAAACAACCCTAAACCCCTAACAACAAACCATCCTAACCCCCTAACAACCAACAACGCACACCCCCTAACCACAAACAACACTAACACCCTAACCACAAACAACACTAACCCCGTAAGAACAAACAACACTAACCCCCTAACAACAAACAATACTAACACCCTAACAACAAAAACTACTAAACCCAACAAGAAACAACCCTAAACCCCTAACAACAAACACTAACCCCCTAACAACAAACAACACTAAACCCGTAACAAGAAACTAACCTAACCCTGTAAAAACAAACAAACCTAACCTCCTAACAACAAACAACCCTATCCCCCTAAAAAACAACAACACTAACCCCCTAACCACAAACAACACTAACACTCTAACAACAAAAACTACTAAACCCCAACAAGAAACAACCCTAAACCCCTAACAACAAACACTAACCCCCTAACAACAAACAACACTAAACCCCTAAAAAGAAACTAACCTAACCCCGTAACAACAAACAACCCTAACCTCCTAACAGCAAACAACCTTAAACCCCTAACAACAAACAACCCTCAACCCCTAACAACAAACAACACTAACACCCTAACAACAAAAACCACTAAACCCCAACAAGAAACAACACTAAACCCCTAACAACAAACACTAACCCCCTAACAACAAACAACACTAAACCCCTAACAAGAAACTAACCTAACCCTGTAACAACAAACAGCCCTAACCTCCTAACAACAAATCACCTTAACCCCCTAACAACAAACAACCCTAATCCCTAACAACAAACAATCCTAACCCCCTAACAACCAACAACTCTCACCCCCTAACCACAATCAACACTAACACCCTAACCACAAACAACACTAACCCCGTAAGAACAAACAACACTAACCCCCTAACCACAAACAACACTAACCCCCTAACAACAAAAACTACTAAACCCCAAAAAGAAACAACCCTAAACCCCTAACAACAAACACTAACCCCCTAACAACAAACAACACTAAACCCCTAACAAGAAACTAACCTAACCCCGTAACAACAAACAACCCTAACCTCCTAACAACAAACAACCTTAAACCCCTAACAACAAACAACCCTAAACCCCTAACAACAAAAAACACTAACACCCTAACAACAAAAAACACTAAACCCCAACAAGAAACAACACTAAACCCCTAACAACAAACACTAACCCCCTAACAACAAACAACACTAAACCCCTAACAAGAAACTAACCTAACCCTGTAACAACAAACAACCCTAACATCCTAACAACAAACATCCTTAACCCCCTAACAACAAACAACCCTAAACCCCTAACAACAAACAATCCTAACCCCGTAACAACCAACAACGCTCACCCCCCAACCACAAACAACACTAACACCCTAACCACAAACAACACTAACCCCCTAACAACAAACAACACTAACACCCTAACAACAAAAACTACTAAACCCCAACAAGAAACAACCCTCAACCCCTAACAACAAACACTAACCCCCTAACAACAAACAACACTCAACCCCTATCAAGAAACTAACCTAACCCCGTATCAACAAACAACCCTAACCTCCTAACAACAAACAACCTTAAACCCCTAACAACAAACAACCCAAAACCTCTAACAACAAACAACACTAACACCCTAACAACAAAAACCACTAAACCCCAACAAGAAACAACACTAAACCCCTAACAACAAACACTAACCCCCTAACAACAAACAACACTAAACCCCTAACAAGAAACTAACCTAACCCTGTAACAACAAACAACCCTAACCTCCTAACAAAAAACAATCTCAACCCCCTAATAACAAACAACTATAAACCCCTAACAACAAACAATTCTAACCCCCTAACAACCAACAACGCTCACCCCCTAACAACAAACAACTCTAACACCCTAACCACAAAAACACTAACCCCGTAAGAACAATCAACACTAACCCCCTAACAACAAACAACCTTAAACCCCTAACAACAAACAACCTTAAACCCCTAACAACAAACAACACTAACACCCTAACAACAAAAACCACTAAACCCCAACAAGAAACAACACTAAACCTCTAACAACAAACACTAACCCTCTAACAACAAACAACACTAAACCCCTAACAAGAAACTAACCTAACCCTGTAACAACAAACAACCCTAACCTCCTAACAACAAACAAACCTAACCCCCAACAAACAACAACACTAACCCCCTAACCACAAACAACACTAACACCCTAACAACAAAAACTACTAAACCCCAACAAGAAGCAAACCTAAACCCCTAACAACAAACAAAACTAAACCCCTAACAAGAAACTAACCTAACCCCGTAACAACAAACAACCCTAACCTCCTAACAACAAACAACCTTAAACCCCTAACAACAAACAACCCTAAACCCCTAACAACAAACAGCACTAACACCCTAACAACAAAAACCACTAAACCCCAACAAGAAACAACACTAAACCCCTACCAACAAACACTAACCCCCTAACAACAAACAACACTAAACCCCTAACAAGAAACTAACCTAACCCTGTAACAACAAACAGCCCTAACCTCCTAACAACAAACCACCTTAAACCCCTAACAACAAACAACCCTAACCCCTAACAAAAAACTATCCTAACCCCCTAACAACCAACAACTCTCACCCCCTAACCACAAACAACACTAACCCCGTAAGAACAAACAACACTAACCCCCTAACCACAAACAACACTAACACCCTAACAACAAAAACTACTAAACTCCAAAAAGAAACAACCCTAAACCCCTAACAACAAACACTAACGAACTAACAACAAACAACACTAAACCCCTAACAAGAAACTAACCTAACCCTGTAACAACAAACAACCCTAACCTCCTAACAACAAACAACCTTAAACCCCTAACAACAAACAACCCTAAACCCCTAACAACAAAAAACACTAACACCCTAACAACAAAAAACACTAAACCCCAACAAGAAACAACACTAAACCCCTAACAACAAACACTAACCCCGTAACAACGAACAACACTAAACCTCTAACAAGAAACTAACCTAACCCTGTAACAACAAACAACCCTAACCTCCTAACAACAAACAACCTTAACCCCCTAACAACAAGCAACCCTAAACCCCTAACAACAAACAATCCTAACCCCCTAACAACCAACAACGCACACCCCCTATCCACAAACAACACTAACCCCCTAACCACAAACAACACTAACACCCTAACAACAAGAACTACTAAACCCCAACAAGAAACAACACTAAACCCCTAACAACAAACACTAACCCCCTAACAACAAACAACACTAAACCCCTAACAATAAACTAACCTAACCCTGTAACAACAAACAACCCTAACCTCCTAACAACAAACAACCCTAACCCCCTAACAAACAACAACACTAAGCCCCTAACCACAAACAACACTAACACCCTAACAACTAAAACTACTAAACCCCAACAAGAAACAACCCTAAACCCCTAACAACAAACACTAACCCCCTAACAACAAACAACACTAAACCCCTAACAAGAAACTAACCTAACCCCGTAACAACAAACAACCCTAACCTCCTAACAACAAACAACCTTAAACCCCTAACAACAAACAACCCTAAACACCTAACAACAAACAACACTAACACCCTAACAACAAAAACCACTAAACCCCAACAAGAAACAACACTAAACCCCTAACAACAAACACTAACCTCCTAACAACAAACAACACTAAACCCCTAACAAGAAACTAACCTAACCCTGTAACAACAAACAACCCTAACCTCCTAACAACAAACAACCTTAACCCCCTAACAACAAACAACCTTAAACCCTTTACAACAAACAATCCTAACCCCCTAACAACCAACAACGCTCATCCTCTAACCACAAACAACACTAACACCCTAAGCAAAAACAAGACAAACCCCGTAAGAACAAACAACACTAACCCCCTAACAACAAACAACACTAACACCCTAACAACAAAAACTACTAAACCCCAACAAGAAACAACCCTAAACCCCTAACAACAAACACTAACCCTCTAACAACAAACAACACTAAACCCCTAACAAGAAACTAACCTAAACCCGTAACAACAAACAACCCTAACCTCCTAACAACAAACAACCTTAAACCCCTAACAACAAACAACCCTAAACCCCTAACAACAAACAACACTAACACCCTAACAACAAAAACCACTAAACCCCAACAAGAAACAACACTAAACCCCTAACAACAAACACTAACCCCCTAACAACAAACAACACTAAACCCCTAACAAGAAACTAAAATAACCCTGTAACAACAAAAAACCCAAACCTCCTAACAACAAACAACCCTAACCCCCTAACAAACAACAACACTAAGCCCCTAACCACAAGCAACACTAACACCCTAACAACTAAAACTATTAAACCCCAACAACAAACAACCCTAAACCCCTAACAACAAACACTAACCCCCTAACAACAAACAACACTAAACCCCTAACAAGAAACTAACCAAACCCCGTAACAACAAACAACCCTAACCTCCTAACAACAAACAACCTTAAACCCCTAACAACAAACAACCCTAAACACCTAACAACAAACAACACTAACACCCTAACAACAAAAACCACTAAACCCCAACAAGAAACAACGCTAAACCCCTAACAACAAACACTAACCCCCTAACAACAAACAACACTAAACCCCTAACAAGAAACTAACCTAACCCTGTAACAACAAACAACCCTAACCTCCTAACAACAAACAACCTTAACCCCCTAATAACAAACAACTATAAACCCCTAACAACAAACAATTCTAACCCCCTAACAACCAACAACGCTCACCCCCTAACCACAAACAACACTAACACCCTAACCACAAAAACACTAACCCCGTAAGAACAAACAACACTAACCCCCTAACAACAAACAATACTAACACCCTAACAACAAAAACTACTAAACCCCAGCAAGAAACAACCCTAAACCCCTAACAACAAACACTAACCCCCTAACAACAAAAAACACTAAACCCCTAAGAAGAAACTAACCTAACCCCGTAACAACAAACAACCCTAAACCCCTAACGACAAACAACCATAACCTTCTAACAACAAGCAACCCTAACCCCCTAACAAACAACACTAACCCCCTAACCACAAACAACACTAACACCCTAACCACAAACAACACTAACACCCTAACAACAAAAACTACTAAACCCCAACAAGCAACAACCCTAAACCCCTAACAACAAACACTAACCCCCTAACAACAAACAACACTAAACCCCTAACAAGTAACTTACCTAACCCCGTAACAACAAACAACCCTAACCTCCTAACAACAAACAACCTTAAACCCCTAACAACAAACAACCCTAAAACCCTAACAACAAACAACACTAACACCCTAAGAACAAAAACCACTAAACCCCAACAAGAAACAACCCTAAACCCCTAACAACAAACACTAACCCCCTAACAACAAACAACACTAAACCCCTAACAAGAAACTAACCTAACCCCGTAACAACAAACAACCCTAACCTCCTAACAGCAAACAACCTCAAACCCCTAACAACAAACAACCCTAAACCCCTAACAACAAACAATCCTAACCCCCTAACAACCAACAACTCTCACCCCCTAACCACAAACAACACTAACACCCTAACAACAAACAACACTAACCCTGTAAGAACAAACAACACTAACCCCCTAACAACAAACAACACTAACACCCTAACAACCAAAACTACTAAACCCCAACAAGAAACAACCCTAAACCCCTAACAACAAACACTAACCCCCTAACAACAAACAACACTAAACCCCTAAGAAGAAACTAACCTAAACCCGTAACAACAAACAACCCTAACCTCCTAACAACAAACAACCTTAAACCCCTAACTACAAACAACCCTAAACCCCTAACAACAAACAACACTAACACCCTAACAACAAAAACCACTAAACCCCAACAAGAAACAACACTAAACCCCTAACAACAAACACTAACCCCCTAACAACAAACAACACTAAACCCCTAACAAGAAACTAACCTAACCCTGTAACAACAAACAACCCTAACCTCCTAACAACAAACAACCCTATCCCCCTAAAAGACAACAACACTAACCCCCTAACCACAAACAACACTAACACTCTAACACCAAAAACTACTAAACCCCAACAAGAAACAACCCTAAACCCCTAACAACAAACACTAACCCCCTAACAACAAACAACTCTAAACCCCTAACAAGAAACTAACCTAACCCCGTAACAACAAACAACCCTAACCTCCTAACAGCAAACAACCTTAAACCCCTAAGAACAAACAACCCTCAACCCCTAACAGCAAACAACACTAACACCCTAACAACAAAAACCACTAAACCCCAACAAGAAACAACACTAAACCCCTAACAACAAGCACTAACCCCCTAACAACAAACAACACTAAACCCCTAACAAGAAACTAATCTAACCCTGTAACAACAAACAGCCCTAACCTCCTAACAAGAAACCACCTTAACCCCCTAACAACAAACAACCCTAATCCCTAACACCAAACAATCCTAACCCCCTAACAACCAACAACTCTCACCCCCTAACCACAAACAACACTAACACCCTAACCACAAACAACACTAACCCCGTAAGAACAAACAACACTAACCCCCTAACCACAAACAACACTAACACCCTAACAACAAAAACTACTAAACCCCAAAAAGAAACAACCCTAAACCCCTAACAACAAACACTAACCCCCTAACAACAAACAACACTAAACCCCTAACAAGAAACTAACCTAAACCTGTAAAAACAAACAACCCTAACCTCCTAACAACAAACAACCTTAAACCCCTAACAACAAACAACCCTAAACCCCTAACAACCAAAAACACTAACACCCTAACAACAAAAAACACTAAACCCCAACAAGAAACAACACTAAACCCCTAACAACAAACACTAACCCCCTAACAACAAACAACACTAAACCCCTAACAAGAAACTAACCTAACCCTGTAACAACAAACAACCCTAACCTCCTAACAACAAACATCCTTAACCCCCTAACAACAAACAACCCTAAACCCCTAACAACAAACAATCCTAACCCCGTAACAACAACAACGCTCACCCCCTGACCACAAACAACACTAACACCCTAACCACAAACAACACTAACCCTGTAAGAACAAACAACACTAACCCCCTAACAACAAACAACACTAACACCCTAACAACAAAAACTACTAAACCCCAACAAGAAACAACCCTCAACCCCTAACAACAAACACTAACCCCCTAACAACAAACAACACTCAACCCCTAACAAGAAACTAACCTAACCCCGTAACAACAAACAACCCTAACCTCCTAACAGCAAACAACCTTAAACCCCTAACAACAAACAACCCAAAACCCCTAACAACAAACAACACTAACACCCTAACAACAAAAACCACTAAACCCGAACAAGAAACAACACTAAACCCCTAACAACAAACACTAACCCCCTAACAACAAACAACACTAAACCCCTAACAAGAAACAAACCTAACCCTGTAACAACAAACAACCCTAACCTCCTAACAAAAAACAACCTTAACCACCTAACAAACAACACTAACCCCCTAACCACAAACAACACTAACACCCTAACAACAAAAACTACTAAACCCCAACAAGAAACAGCCCTAAACCCCTAACAACAAACACTAACCCCCTAACAACAAAAAACACTAAACCCCTAACAAGAAACTAACCTAACCCCGTAACAACAAACAACCCTAACCTCCTAACAACAAACAACCTTAAATCCCTAACAACAAACAACCCAAAACCCCTAACAACAAACAACACTAACACCCTAACAACAAAAACCACTAAACCCCAAGAAGAAACTACACTAAACCCCTAACAACAAACACTAACCCCCTAACAACAAACAACACTAAACCCCTAACAAGAAACTAACCTAACCCTGTAACAACAAAGATCCCTAACCTCCTAACAACAAACAACCTTAACCCCCTAACAACAAACAACCCTAAACCCCTAACAAGAAACAACCCTAACCCCCTAACAAACAACAACACTATTCCCCTAACTACAAACAACACTAACACCCTAACAACAAAAACGACTAAACCCCAGCAAGAAACAACCCTAAACCCCTAACAACAAACACTAACCCCCTAACAGCAAACAACACTAAACCCCTAACAAGAAACTAACCTAAACCCGTAACAACAAACAACCCTAACCTCATAACAACAACCTTAAACCCCTAACAACAAACAACCCTAAACCCCTAACAACAAACAACACTAACACCCTAACAACAAAAACCACTAAACCCCAACAAGAAACAACACTAAACCCCTAACAACAAACACTAACCCCCTAACAACAAACAACACTAAACCCCTAACAAGAAACTAACCTAACCCTGTAACAACAAACAGCCCTAACCTCCTAACAACAAACAACCTTAACCCCCTAACAAACAACAACACTAACCCCCTAACCACAAACAACACTAACACCCTAACAACAAAAACTACTAAACCCCAACAAGAAACAGCCCTAAACCCCTAACAACAAACACTAACCCCCTAACAACAAAAAACACTAAACCCCTAACAAGAAACTAAACTAACCCCGTAACAACAAACAACCCTAACCTCCTAACAACAAACAACCTTAAACCCCTAACAACAAACAACCCTAAACCCCTAACAACAAACAACACTAACACCCTAACAACAAAAACCACTAAACCCCAACAAGAAACAACACTAAACCCCTAACAACAAACACTAACCCCCTAACAACAAACAACACTAAACCCCTAACAAGAAACTAACCTAACCCTGTAACAACAAAGATCCCTAACCTCCTAACAACAAACAACCTTAACCCCCTGACAACAAACAACCCTAAACCCCTAACAACAAACCATCCTAACCCCCTAACAACCAACAACGCACACCCCCTAACCACAAACAACACTAACACCCTAACCACAAACAACACTAACCCCGTAAGAACAAACAACAGTAACCCCCTAACAACAAACAATACTAACACCCTAACAACAAAAACTACTAAACCCCAACAAGAAACAACACTAAACCCCTAACAACAAACACTAACCTCCTAACAACAAACAACACTAAACCCCTAACAAGAAACTAACCTAACCCTGTAACAACAAACAACCCTAACCTCCTAACAACAAACAACCTTAACCCCCTAACAACAAACAACCCTAAACCCCTAACAACAAACAATCCTAACCCCCTAACAACCAACAACGCTCATCCTCTAACCACTAACAACACTAACACCCTAAGCAAAAACAAGACAAACCCCGTAAGAACAAACAACACTAACCCCCTAACAACAAACAACACTAACACCCTAACAACAAAAACTACTAAACCCCAACAAGAAACAACCCTAAACCCCTAACAACAAACACTAACCCCCTAACAACAAACAACACTAAACCCCTAACAAGAAACTAACCTAAACCCGTAACAACAAACAACCCTAACCTCCTAACAACAAACAACCTTAAACCCCTAACAACAAACAACCCTAAACCCCTAACAACAAACAACACTAACACCCTAACAACAAAAACCACTAAACCCCAACAAGAAACAACACTAAACCCCTAACAACAAACACTAACCCCCTAAGAACAAACAACACTAAACCCCTAACAAGAAACTAAAATAACCCTGTAACAACAAAGAACCCAAACCTCCTAACAACAAACAACCCTAACCCCCTAACAAACAACAACACTAAGCCCCTAACCACAAGCAACACTAACACCCTAACAACTAAAACTATTAAACCCCAACAACAAACAACCCTAAACCCCTAACAAGAAACACTAACCCCCTAACAACAAACAACACTAAACCCCTAACAAGAAACTAACCAAACCCCGTAACAACAAACAACCCTAACCTCCTAACAACAAACAACCTTAAACCCCTAACAACAAACAACCCTAAACACCTAACAACAAACAACACTAACACCCTAACAACAAAAACCACTAAGCCCCAACAAGAAACAACACTAAACCCCTAACAACAAACACTAACCCCCTAACAACAAACAACACTAAACCCCTAACAAGAAACTAACCTAACCCTGTAACAACAAACAACCCTAACCTCCTAACAACAAACAACCTTAACCCCCTAATAACAAACAACTATAAACCCCTAACAACAAACAATTCTAACCCCCTAACAACCAACAACGCTGACCCCCTAACCACAAACAACACTAACACCCTAACCACAAAAACACTAACCCCGTAAGAACAAACAACACTAACCCCCTAACAACAAACAATACTAACACCCTAACAACAAAAACTACTAAACCCCAACAAGAAACAACCCTAAACCCCTAACAACAAACACTAACCCCCTAACAACAAAAAACACTAAACCCCTAAGAAGAAACTAACCTAACCCCGTAACAACAAACAACCCTAAACCCCTAACAACAAACAACCATAACCTTCTAACAACAAGCAACCCTAACCCCCTAACAAACAACACTAACCCCCTAACCACAAACAACACTAACACCCTAACCACAAACAACACTAACACCCTAACAACAAAAACTACTAAACCCCAACAAGCAACAACCCTAAACCCCTAACAACAAACACTAACCCCCTAACAACAAACAACACTAAACCCCTAACAAGTAACTTACCTAACCCCGTAACAACAAACAACCCTAACCTCCTAACAACAAACAACCTTAAACCCCTAACAACAAACAACCCTAAACCCCTAACAACAAACAACACTAACACCCTAAGAACAAAAACCACTAAACCCCAACAAGAAACAACCCTAAACCCCTAACAACAAACCCTAACCCCCTAACAACAAACAACACTAAACCCCTAACAAGAAACTAACCTAACCCCGTAACAACAAACAACCCTAACCTCCTAACAGCAAACAACCTCAAACCCCTAACAACAAACAACCCTAAACCCCTAACAACAAACAATCCTAACCCCCTAACAACCAACAACTCTCACCCCCTAACCACAAACAACACTAACACCCTAACAACAAACAACACTAACCCCGTAAGAACAAACAACACTAACCCCCTAACCACAAACAACACTAACACCCTAACAACAAAAACTACTAAACTCCAAAAAGAAACAACCCTAAACCCCTAACAACAAACACTAACCCCCTAACAACAAACAACACTAAACCCCTAACAAGAAACTAACCTAACCCTTTAACAACAAACAACCCTAACCTCCTAACAACAAACAACCTTAAACCCCTAACAACAAACAACCCTAAACCCCTAGCAACAAAATACACTAACACCCTAACAACAAAAAACACTAAACCCCAACAAGAAACAACACTAAACCCCTAACAACAAACACTAACCCCCTAACAACAAACAACACTAAACCCCTAACAAGAAACTAACCTAACCCTGTAACAACAAACAACCCTAACCTCCTAACAACAAACAACCCTAATCCCCTAACAACAAACAACCCTGAAACCCTAACAACAAACAATCCTAACCCCCTAACAACCAACAACGCACACCCCCTATCCACAAACAACACTAACCCCCTAACAACCAACAACGCTCACTCCCTAACCACAAACAACACTAATACCCTAACCACAAAAACACTAACCCCGTAAGAACAAACAACACTAACCCCCTAACAACAAACAACCTTAAACCCCTAACAACAAACAACACTAAACCCCTAACAACAAACAACACTAACACCCTAACAACAAAAACCACTAAACCCCAACAAGAAACAACACTAAACCCCTAACAACAAACACTAACCCTCTAACAACAAACAACACTAAACCCCTAACAAGAAACTAACCTAAACCTGTAACAACAAACAACCCTAACCTCCTAACAGCAAACAAACCTAACCCCCAACAAACAACAACACTAACCCCCTAACCACAAACAACACTAACACCCTAACAACAAAAACTACTAAACCCCAACAAGAAGCAAACCTAAACCCCTAACAACAAACACTAACCCCCTAACAACAAACAACACTAAACCCCTAACAAGAAACTAACCTAACCCTGTAACAACAAACAACCCTATCCTCCTAACAACAAACAACCTTAACCCCCTAACAACAAACAACCCTAAACCCCTAACAACAAACAATCCTAACCCCCTAACAACCAACAACGCACACCCCCAACCACAAACAACACTAACACCCTAACCACAAACAACACTAACCCCGTAAGAACAAACAACACTAACCCCCTAACAACAAAGAACACTAACACCCTAACAACAAAAACCACTAAACCCAACAAGAAACAACCCTAAACCCCTAACAACAAACACTAAACCACTAACAACAAACAACACTAAACCCCTAACAAGAAACTAACCTAACCCCATAACAACAAACAACCCTAACCTCCTAACAACAAACAACCTTAAACCCCTAACAACAAACAACCCTAAACCCCTAACAACAAACAACACTAACACCCTAACAACAAACAACACTAACACCCTAACAACAAAAACCACTAAACCCCAACAAGAAACAACACTAAATCCCTAACAACAAACACTAACCCCCTAACAACAAACAACACTAAACCCCTAACAAGAAACTAACCTAACCCTGTAACAACAAACAACCCTAACCTCCTAACAAAAAACAACCCTAAAACCCTAACAAACAACAACACTAACTCCCTAACCACAAACAACACTAACACCCTAGCAACAAAAACTACTAAACCCCAACAAGAAACAACCCTAAACCCCTAACAACAAACACTAACCCCCTAACAACAAACAACACTAAACCCCTAACAAGATACTAACCTAACCCTGTAACAACAAACAGCCCTAACCTCCTAACAACAAACCACCTTA
Source organism: Loxodonta africana (assembly GCF_030014295.1). NCBI lineage: Eukaryota > Metazoa > Chordata > Mammalia > Proboscidea > Elephantidae > Loxodonta > Loxodonta africana. The sequence goes on from NC_087348.1 coordinate 136,698,178, forward strand.
ACCCCCTAACAACAAACAACCCTAAACCCCTAACAATAAACAATCCTAACCCCCTAACAACCAACAACGCACACCCCCTCACCACAAACAACACTAACACCCTAACCACAAACAACACTAACCCCGTAAGAACAAACAACACTAACCCCCTAACCACAAACAACACTAACACCCTAACAACAAAAACTACTAAACCCCAAAAAGAAACAACCCTAAACCCCTAACAACAAACACTAACCCCCTAACAACAAACAACACTAAACCCCTAACAAGAAACTAAACTAACCCTGTAACAACAAACAACCCTAACCTCCTAACAACAAACAACCTTAAACCCCTAACAACAAACAACCCTAAACCCCTAACAACAAAAAACACTAACACCCTAACAACAAAAAACACTAAACCCCAACAAGAAACAACACTAAACCCCTAACAACAAACACTAACCCCCTAACAACAAACAACACTAAACCCCTAACAAGAAACTAACCTAACCCTGTAACAACAAACAACCCTAACATCCTAACAAAAAACATCCTTAACCCCCTAACAACAAACAACCCTAAACCCCTAACAACAATCCTAACCCCCTAACAACCAACAACGCACACCCCCTAACCACAAACAACACTAACACCCTAACCACAAACAACACTAACCCCGTAAGAACAAACTACACTAACCCGCTAACAACAAACAACACTAACACCCTAACAACAAAAACTACTAAACCCCAACAAGAAACAACCCTAAATCCCTAACAACAAACACTAACCCCCTAACAACAAACAACAGTAAACCCCTAACAAGAAACTAACCTAACCCCGTAACAACAAACAACACTAACATCCTAACAACAAACATCCTTAACCCCCTAACAACAAACAACCCTAAACCCCTAACAACAAACAATCCTAACCCCCTAACAACCAAAAACGCACACCCCCTAACCACAAACAACACTAACACCCTAACCACAAACAACACTAACCCCATAAGAACAAACTACACTAACCCGCTAACAACAAACAACACTAACACCCTAACAACAAAAACTACTAAACCCCAACAAGAAACAACCCTAAACCCCTAACAACAAACACTAACCCCCTAACAACAAACAACACTAAACCCCTAACAAGAAACTAACCTAACCCCGTAACAACAAACAACCCTAACCTCCTAACAACAAACAACCCTATCCCCCTAAAAAACAACAACACAAACCCCCTAAGAACAAACAACACTAACACTCTAACAACAAAAACTACTAAACCCCAACAAGAAACAACCCTAAACCCCTAACAACAAACACTAACCCCCTAACAACAAACAACACTAAACCCCTAACAAGAAACTAACCTAACCCCGTAACAACAAACAACCCTAACCTCCTAACAGCAAACAACCTTAAACCCCTAAGAACAAACAACCCTCAACCCCTAACAACAAACAACACTAACACCCTAACAACAAAAACCACTAAACCCCAACAAGAAACAACACTAAACCCCTAACAACAAACACTAACCCCCTAACAACAAACAACACTAAACCCCTAACAAGAAACTAACCTAACCCTGTAACAACAAACAGCCCTAACCTCCTAACAACAAACCACCTTAACCCCCTAACAACAAACAACCCTAATCCCTAACAACAAACAATCCTAACCCCCTAACAACCAACAACTCTCACCCCCTAACCACAAACAACACTAACACCCTAACCACAAAACAACACTAACCCCGTAAGAACAAACAACACTAACCCCCTAACCACAAACAACACTAACACCCTAACAACAAAAACTACTAAACCCCAAAAAGAAACAACCCTAAACCCCTAACAACAAACACTAACCCCCTAACAACAAACAACACTAAACCCCTAACAAGAAACTAACCTAACCCTGTAACAACAAACAACCCTAACCTCCTAACAACAAACAACCTTAAACCCCTAACAACAAACAACCCTAAACCCCTAACAACAAAAAACACTAACACCCTAACAACAAAAAACACTAAACCCCAACAAGAAACAACACTAAACCCCTAACAACAAACACTAACCCCCTAACAACAAACAACACTCAACCCCTAACAAGAAACTAACCTAACCCCGTAACAACAAACAACCCTAACCTCCTAACAACAAACAACCTTAAACCCCTAACAACAAACAACCCAAAACCCCTAACAACAAACAACACTAACACCCTAACAACAAAAACCACTAAACCCCAACAAGAAACAACACTAAACCCCTAACAACAAACACTAACCCCCAACAACGAACAAAACGAAACCCCTAACAAGAAACTAACCTAACCCTGTAACAACAAACAACCCTAACCTCCTAACAACAAACATCCTTAACCCCCTAACAACAAACAACCCTAAACCCCTAACAACAAACAATCCTAACCCCGTAACAACCAACAACGCTCACCCCCTAACCACAAACAACACTAACACCCTAACCACAAACAACACTAACCCTGTAAGAACAAACAACACTAACCCGCTAACAACAAACAACACTAACACCCTAACAACAAAAACTACTAAACCCCAACAAGAAACAACCCTCAACCCCTAACAACAAACACTAACCCCCTAACAACAAACAACACTCAACCCCTAACAAGAAACTAACCTAACCCCGTAACAACAAACAACCCTAAACTCCTAACAACAAACAACCCAAAACCCCTAACAACAAACAACACTAACACCCTAACAACAAAAACCACAAAACCCCAACAAGAAACAACACTAAACCCCTAACAACAAACACTAACCCCCTAACAACAAACAACACTAAACCCCTAACAAGAAACTAACCTAAACCTGTAACAACAAACAACCCTAACCTCCTAACAAAAAACAATCTTAACCCCCTAATAACAAACAACTATAAACCCCTAACAACAAACAATTCTAACCCCCTAACAACCAACAACGCTCACCCCCTAACAACAAACAACACTAACACTCTAACCACAAAAACACTAACCCCGTAAGAACAATCAACACTAACCCCCTAACAACAAACAACCTTAAACCCCTAACAACAAACAACACTAAACCCCTAACAACAAACAACACTAACACCCTAACAACAAAAACCACTAAACCCCAACAAGAAACAACACTAAACCCCTAACAACAAACACTAACCCTCTAACAACAAACAACACTAAACCCCTAACAAGAAACTAACCTAACCCTGTAACAACAAACAACCCTAACCTCCTAACAACAAACAAACCTAACCCCCAACAAACAACAACACTAACCCCCTAACCACAAACAACACTAACACCCTAACAACAAAAACTACTAAATCCCAACAAGAAGCAAACCTAAACCCCTAACAACAAACAACACTAAACCCCTAACAAGAAACTAACCTAACCCCGTAACAACAAACAACCCTAACCTCCTAACAACAAACAACCTTAAACCCCTAACAACAAACAACCCTAAACCCCTAACAACAAACAGCACTAACACCCTAACAACAAAAACCACTAAACCCCAACAAGAAACAACACTAAACCCCTACCAACAAACACTAACCCCCTAACAACAAACAACACTAACACCCTAACAACAAAAACTACTAAACTCCAAAAAGAAACAACCCTAAACCCCTAACAACAAACACTAACCCCCTAACAACAAACAACACTAAACCCCTAACAAGAAACTAACCTAACCCTGTAACAACAAACAACCCTAACCTCCTAACAACAAACAACCTTAAACCCCTAACAACAAACAACCCTAAACCCCTAACAACAGAAAACACTAACACCCTAACAACAAAAAACACTAAACCCCAACAAGAAACAACACTAACCCCCTAACAACAAACAACACTAACACCCTAACAACAAGAACTACTAAACCCCAACAAGAAACAACCCTAAACCCCTAACAACAAACACTAACCCCCTAACAACAAACAACACTAAACCCCTAACAAGAAACTAACCTAAACCCTAACAACAAACAACCCTAACCTCCTAACAACAAACAACCTTAAACCCCTAACAACAAACAACCCTAAACCCCTAACAACAAACAACACTAACACCCTAACAACAAAAACCACTAAACCCCAACAAGAAACAACACTAAACCCCTAACAACAAACACTAACCCCCTAACAACAAACAACACTAAACTCCTAACAAGAAACTAACCTAACCCTGTAACAACAAACAACCCTAACCTCCTAACAACAAACAACCTTAACCCCCTAACAACAAACAACCGTAAACCCCTAACAACAAACAATCCTAACCCCCTAACAACCAACAACGCACACCCCCTAACCACAAACAACACTAACACCCTAACCACAAACAACACTAACCCCGTAAGAACAAACAACACTAACCCCCTAACAACAAAGAACACTAACACGCTAACAACAAAAACCACTAAACCCAACAAGAAACAACCCTAAACCCCTAACAACAAACACTAACCCCCTAACAACAAACAACACTAAACCCCTAACAAGAAACTAACCTAACCCCATAACAACAAACAACCCTAACCTCCTAACAACAAACAACCTTAAACCCCTAACAACAAACAACCCTAAACCCCTAACAACAAACAACACTAACACCCTAACAACAAACAACACTAACACCCTAACAACAAAAACCACTAAACCCCAACAAGAAACAACACTAAACCCCTAACAACAAACACTAACCCCCTAACAACAAACAACACTAAACCCCTAACAAGAAACTAACGTAACCCTGTAACAACAAACAACCCTAACCTCCTAACAAAAAACAACCCTAAAACCCTAACAAACAACAACACTAACTCCCTAACCACAAACAACACTAACACCCTAGCAACAAAAACTACTAAACCCCAACAAGAAACAACCCTAAACCCCTAACAACAAACACTAACCCCCTAACAACAAACAACACTAAACCCCTAACAAGAAACTAACCTAACCCCGTAACAACAAACAACCCTAACCTCCTAACAACAAACAACTTTAAACCCCTAACAACAAAGAACCCTAAACCCCTAACAACAAACAACACTAACACCCTAACAACAAAAACTACTAAACCCCAACAAGAAACAACACTAAACCCCTAACAACAAACACTAACATCCTAACAACAAACAACACTAAACCCCTAACAAGAAACTAACCGTACCCTGTAACAACAAACAACCCTAACCTCCTAACAACAAACAACCTTAACCCCCAACAACAAACAACCCTAAACCCCTAACAACAAACAATCCTAACCCCCTAACAACCAACAACTCTCACCCCCTAACCACAAACTACACTAACACCCTAACCACAAACAACACTAACCCCGTAAGAACAAACAACACTAACCCCCTAACCACAAACAACACTAACACCCTAACAACAAAAACTACTATACCCCAACAAGAAACAACCCTAAACCCCTAACAACAAACACTAACCCCCTAACAACAAAAAACACTAAACCCCTAACAAGAAAGTAACCTAACCCCGTAACAACAAACAACCCTAAACCCCTAACAAAAAACAACCACAACCTTCTAACAACAAAAAACCCTAACCCCCTAACAAACAACAACACTAACCCCCTAACCACAAACAACACTAACACCCTACCCACAAACAACACTAACACCCTAACAACAAAAACTACTAAACCAAAACAAGAAACAACCCTAAACCCCTAACAACAAACACTAACCCCCTAACAGCAAACAACACTAAACCCCTAAGAAGAAACTAACCTAACCCCCTAACAACCAACAACGCACACCCCCTAACCACAAACAACACTAACACCCTAACCACAAACAACACTAACCCCGTAAGAACAAACTACACTAAGCCCCTAACAACAAACAACACTAACACCCTAACAACAAAAACCACTGAACCCAACAAGAAACAACCCTAAACCCCTAACAACAAACACTAACCCCCTAACAACAAACAACACTAAACCCCTAACAAGTAACTTACCTAACCCCGTAACAACAAACAACCCTAACCTCCTAACAACAAACAACCTTAAACCCGTAACAACAAACAACCCTAAACCCCTAACAACAAACAACACTAACACCCTAACAACAAAAACCACTAAACCCCAACAAGAAACAACACTAAACCCCTAACAACAAACACTAACCCCCTAACAACAAACAACACTAAACCCCTAACAAGAAACTAACCTAACTCCGTAACAACAAACAACCCTAACCTCCTAACAACAAACAACCCTAAACCCCTAACAACAAACAACTCTAACCTTCTAACAACAAACAACCCTAACCCCCTAACAAACAACACTAACCCCCTAACCACAAACAACACTAACACCCTAACAACAAAAACTACTAAACCCCAACAAGAAACAACCCTAAACCCCTAACAACAAACACTAACCCCCTAACAACAAACAACACTAAACCCCTAACAAGAAACTAACCTAAACCCGTAACAACAAACAATCCTAACCACGTAACAACAAACAACCTTAAACCCCTAACAACAAACAACCCTAAACCCCTAACAACAAGCAACACTAACAACCTAACAACAAAAACCACTAAACCCCAACAAGAAACAACACTAAACCCCTAACAACAAACACTAACCCCCTAACAACAAACAACACTAAACCCCTAACAATAAACTAACCTAACCCTGTAACAACAAACATCCCTAACCTCCTAACAACAAACAACCCTAACCCCCTAACAAACAACAACACTAAGCCCCTAACCACAAACAACACTAACACCCTAACAACTAAAACTGCTAAACCCCAACAAGAAACAACCCTAAACCCCTAACAACAAACACTAACCCCCTAACAACAAACAACACTAAACCCCTAACAAGAAACTAACCTAACCCCGTAACAACAAACAACCCTAACCTCCTAACAACAAACAACCTTAAACCCCTAACAACAAACAACCCTAAACCCCTAACAACAAACAACACTAACACCCTAACAACAAAAAACACTAAACCCCAACAAGAAACAACACTAAACCCCTAACAACAAACACTAACCTCGTAACAACAAACAACACTAAACTCCTAACAAGAAACTAACCTAACCCTGTAACAACAAACAACCCTAACCTCCTAACAACAAACAACCTTAACCCCCTAACAACAAACAACCCTAAACCCCTAACAACAAACAATCCTAACCCCCTAACAACCAACAACGCTCACCCCCTAACCACAAACAACACTAACACCCTAACCACAAACAACACTAACCCCGTAAGAACAAACAACACTAACCCCCTAACCACAAACAACACTAACACCCTAACAACAAAAACTACTAAACCCCAACAAGAAACAACCCTAAACCCCTAACAACAAACACTCACTAACCCCCTAAGAACAAACAACACTAAACCCCTAACAAGAAACTAACCTAACCCCGTAACAACAAACAACCCTAACCTCCTAAGAAAAAACAACCCTAACCCCCTAACAAACAACAACACGAACCCCCTAACCACAAACAACACTAACACCCTAACAACAAAAATTACTAAACCCCAACAAGAAACAACCCTAAACCCCTAACAACAAACACTAACCCCCTAACAACAAAAAACACTAAACCCCTAACAAGAAACTAACCTAACCCCGTAACAACAAACAACCCTAACCTCGTAACAACAAACAACCTTAAACCCCTAACAACAAACAACCCTAAACACCTAACAACAAACAACACTAACACCCTAACAACAAAAACCACTAAACCCCAGCAACAAACAACACTAAACCCCTAACAACAAACACTAACCCCCTAACAACAAACAACACTAAACCCCTAACAAGAAACTAACCTAACCCTGTAACAACAAATATCCCTAACCTCCTAACAACAAACAACCTTAACCCCCTAACAACAAACAACCCTAAACCTCTAACAACAAACAATCCTAACCCCCTAACAACCAACAACCCTCACCCCCTAACCACAAGCAACACTAACACCCTAACCACAAACAACACTAACACCCTAACCACAAACAACACTAACACCCTAACAACAAAAACTACTAAACCCCAACAAGAAACAACCCTAAACCCCTAACAACAAACACTAAACCCCTACCAACAAACAACCCTAAACCCCTAACAACAAACAACACTAACACCCTAACAACAAAAACCACTAAACCCCAACAAGAAACAACACTAAACCCCTAACAACAAACACTAACCCCCTAACAACAAACAACACTAAACCCCTAACAAGAAACTAACCTAACCCTGTAAAAACAAACAACCCTAACCTCCTAACAACAAACAACCCTAACCCCCTAACAAACAACAACACTAATCCCCTAACCACAAACAACACTTACACCCTAACAACAAAAAAAACTAAACCCCAACAAGAAACAACCCTAAACCCCTAACAACAAACACTAACCCCCTAACAACAAACAACACTAAACCCCTAACAAGAAACTAACCTAACCCCGTAACAACAAACAACCCTAACCTCCTAACAGCAAACAACCTTAAACCCCTAACAACAAACAACCCTAAACCCCTAACAACAAACAACACTAACACCCTAACAACAAAAACCACTAAACTCCAACAAGAAACAACACTAAACCCCTAACAACAAACACTAACCCCCTAACAACAAACAACACTAAACCCCTAACAAGAAACTAACCTAACCCCGTAACAACAAACAACCCTAACCTCCTAACAACAAACAACCCTATCCCCCTAAAAAACAACAACACTAACCCCCTAACCACAAACAACACTAACACCCTAACAACAAAAACCACTAAACTCCAACAAGAAACAACACTAAACCCCTAACAACAAACACTAACCCCCTAACAACAAACAACACTAAACCCCTAACAAGAAACTAACCTAACCCTGTAACAACAAACAGCCCTAAACTCCTAACAACAAACCACCTTAACCCCCTAACAACAAACAACCCTAAACCCCTAACAACAAACAATCCCAACCCCCTAACAACCAACAACTCTCACCCCCTAACCACAAACAACACTAACACCCTAACAACAAACAACACTAACCCCGTAAGAACAAACAACACTAACCCCCTAACCACAAACAACACAACACCCTAACAACAAAAACTACTAAACTCCAAAAAGAAACAACCCTAAACCCCTAACAACAAACACTAACCCCCTAAAAACAAACAACACTAAACCCCTAACAAGAAACTAACCTATCCCTTTAACAACAAACAACCCTAACCCCCTAACAACAAACAACCTTAAACCCCTAACAACAAACAACCATAAACCCCTAGCAACAAAAAACACTAACACCCTAACAACAAAAAACACTAAACCCCAACAAGAAACAACACTAAACCCCTAACAACAAACACTAACCCCCTAACAACAAACAACACTAAACCCCTAACAAGAAACTAACCTAACCCTGTAACAACAAACAACCCTAACCTCCTAACAACAAACAAACTTAACCCCCTAACAACAAACAACCCTAAACCCCTAACAACAAACTATCCTAACCCCCTAACAACCAACAACGCACACCCCCTATCCACAAACAACACTAACCCCCTAACAACAAGCAACACTAACACCCTAAACACAAACAACACTAACCCCGTAAGAACAAACTACACTAACCCCCTAACCACAAACAACACTAACACCCTAACAACAAAAACTACTATACCCCAAAAAGAAACAACCCTAAACCCCTAACAACAAACACTAACCCCCTAACAACAAACAACACTAAACCCCTAACAAGAAACTAACCTAAACCCGTAACAACAAACAACCCTAACCTCCTAACAACAAACAACCTTAAACCCCTAACAACAAACAACCCTAAACCCCTAACAACAAACAACACTAACACCCTAACAACAAAAACCACTAAACCCCAACAAGAAACAACACTAAACCCCTAACAACAAACACTAACTCCCTAACAACAAACAACACTAAACCCCTAACAAGAAACTAACCTAACCCTGTAACAACAAACAACCCTAACATCCTAACAACAAACATCCTTAACCCCCTAACAACAAACAACCCTAAACCCCTAACAACAAACAATCCTAACCCCCTAACAACCAACAACGCACACCCCCTAACCACAAACAACACTAACACCCTAACCACAAACAACACTAACCCCGTAAGAACAAACTACACTAACCCCCTAACAACAAACAACGCTAACACCCTAACAACAAAAACTACTAAACCCCAACAAGAAACTACCCTAAACCCCTAACAACAAACACTAACCCCCTAACAACAAACAACACTAAACCCCTAACAAGAAACTAACCTAACCCCGTAACAACAAACAACCCTAACCTCCTAACAACAAACAACCTTAAACCCCTAACAACAAACAACCCTAAACCCCTAACAACAAACAACACTAACACCCTAACAACAAAAACCACCAAACCCCAACAAGAAACAACACTAAACCCCTAACAACAAACACTAACCCCCTAACAACAAACAACACTAAACCCCTAACAAGAAACTAACCTAACCCTGTAACAACAAACAACCCTAACCTCCTAACAACAAACAACCTTAACCCCCTAACAACAAACAACCCTAAACCCCTAACAACAAACAATCCTAACCCCCTAACAACCAACAACGCTCACCCCATAACCACAAACAACACTAACACCCTAACCACAAACAACACTAACCCTGTAAGAACAAACAACACTAACCCCCTAACAACAAACAACACTAACACCCTAACAACCAAAACTACTAAACCCCAACAAGAAACAACCCTAAACCCCTAACAACAAACACTAACCCCCAACAACAAACAACACTAAACCACTAACAAGAAACTAACCTAAACCCGTAACAACAAACAACCCTAACCTCCTAACAACAAACAACCTTAAACCCCTAACTACAAACAACCCTAAACCAATAACAACAAACAACACTAACACCCTAACAACAAAAACTACTAAACCCCAACAAGAAACAACACTAAAAGCCTAACAACAAACACTAACCCCCTAACAACAAACAACACTAAACCCCTAACAAGAAACTAACCTAACCCTGTAACAACAAACAGCCCTAACCTCCTAACAACAAACAACCTTAACCCCCTAACAACAAACAACCCTAAACCCCTAAGAACAAACAATCCTAACCCCCTAACAACCAACAACTCTCACCCCCTAACCACAAACAACACTAACACCCTAACCACAAACAACACTAACCCCGTAAGAACAAACAACACTAACCCCCTAACCACAAACAACACTAACACCCTAACAACAAAAACTACTAAACCCCCACAAGAAACAACCCTAAACCCCTAACAACAAACACTAACCCCCTAACAGCAAACAACACTAAACCCCTAACAAGAAACTAACCTAACCCCGTAACAACAAACAACCCTAACCTCCTAACAACAAACAACCTTAAACCCCTAACAACAAACAACCCTAAACCCCTAACAACAAACAACACTAACACCCTAACAACAAAAACCACTAAACCCGAACAAGAAACAACACTAAACCCCTAACAACAATCACTAACCCCCTAAAAACAAACAACACTAAACCCCTAACAAGAAACTAACCTAACCCTGTAACAACAAACAACCTTAACCTCCTAACAAAAAACAACCTTAACCCCCTAACAAACAACAACACTAACCCCCTAACCACAAACAACACTAACACCCTAAGAACAAAAACTACTAAACCCCAACAAGAAACAGCCCTAAACCCCTAACAACAAACACTAACCCCCTAACAACAAAAAACACTAAACCCCTAACAAGAAACTAACCTAACCCCGTAACAACAAAAAACCCTAACCTCCTAACAACAAACAACCTTAAACCCCTAACAACAAACAACCCTAAACTCCTAACAACCAACAACACTAACACCCTAACAACAAAAACCACTAAACCCCAAGAAGAAACAACACTAAACCCCTAACAACAAACACTAACCCCCTAACAACAAACAACACTAAACCCCTAACAAGAAACTAACCTAACCCCGTAACAACAAACAACTCTAACCTCCTAACAACAAACAACCCTAACCCCCTAACAAACAACAACACTAACCCCCTAACCACAAACAACACTAACACCCTAACAACAAAAACTACTAAACCCCAACAAGAAACAACCCTAAACCCCTAACAACAAACACTAACCCCTTAACAGCAAACAACACTAAACCCCTAACAAGAAACTAACCTAACCCCGTAACAACAAACAACCCTAACCTCCTAACAACAAACAACCTTAAACCCCTAACAACAAACAACCCTAAACCCCTAACAACAAACAACACTAACACCCTAACAACAAAAAACACTAAACCCCAACAGGAAACAACACTAAACCCCTAACAACAAACACTAACCCCCTAACAACAAACAACACTAAACCCCTAACAAGAAACTAACCTAACCCTGTAACAACAAACAGCCCTAACTTCCTAACAACAATCCACCTTAACCCCCTAAAAACAAACAACCCTAAACGACTAACAACAAACAATTCTAACCCCTTAACAACCAACAACTCTCACCCCCTAAGCACAAACAACACTAACACCCTAACCACAAACAACACTAACCCCGTAAGAACAAACAACACTAACCCCCTAACCAAAAACGACACTAACACCCTAACAACAAAAACTACTATAACCCAACAAGAAACAACCCTAAACCCCTAACAACAAACACTAACCCCCTAACAACATACAACACTAAACCCCTAACAAGAAACTAACCTAAACCAGTAACAACAAACAATTCTAACCACCTAACAACAAACAACCTTAAACCCCTAACAACAAACAACCCTAAACCCCTAACAACAAACAACACTAACACCCTAACAACAAAAACCACCAAACCCCAACAAGAAACAACACTAAACCCCTAACAACAAACACTAACCTCGTAACAACAAACAACACTAAACCCCTAACAAGAAACTAACCTAACCCTGTAACAACAAACAACCCTAACCTCCTAACAACAAACAACCTTAACCCCCTAACAACAAACAACCCTAAACCCCTAACAACAAACAATCCTAACCCCCTAACAACCAACAACGCTCACCCCATAACCACAAACAACACTAACACCCTAACCACAAACAACACTAACCCTGTAAGAACAAACAACACTAACCCCCTAACAACAAACAACACTAACACCCTAACAACAAAAACTACTAAACCCCAACAAGAAACAACCCTAAGCCCCTAACAACAAACACTAACCCCCTAACAACAAACAACACTAAACCCCTAACAAGAAACTAACCTAAACCCGTAACAACAAACAACCCTAACCTCCTAACAACAAACAACCTTAAACCCCTAACTACAAACAACCCTAAACCCCTAACAATAAACAACACTAACACCCTAACAACAAAAACTACTAAACCCCAACAAGAAACAACACTAAACCCCTAACAACAAACACTAACCCCCTAACAACAAACAACACTAAACCCCTAACAATAAACTAACCTAACCCTGTAACAACAAACAGCCCTAACCTCCTAACAACAAACAACCTTAACCCCCTAACAACAAACAACCCTAAACCCCTAACAACAAACAATCCTAACCCCCTAACAACCAACAACTCTCACCCCCTAACCACAAACAACACTAACACCCTAACCACAAACAACACTAACCCCGTAAGAACAAACAACACTAACCCCCTAATCACAAACAACACTAACACCCTAACAACAAAAACTACTAAACCCCCACAAGAAACAACCCTAAACCCCTAACAACAAACACTAACCCCCTAACAGCAAACAACACTAAACCCCTAACAAGAAACTAACCTAACCCCGTAACAACAAACAACCCTAACCTCCTAACAACAAACAACCTTAAACCCCTAACAACAAACAACCCTAAACCCCTAACAACAAACAACACTAACACCCTAACAACAAAAACCACTAAACCCCAACAAGAAACAACACTAAACCCCTAACAACAATCACTAACGCCCTAAAAACAAACAACACTAAACCCCTAAGAAGAAACTAACCTAACCCTGTAACAACAAACAACCTTAACCTCCTAACAAAAAACAACCTTAACCCCCTAACAAACAACAACACTAACCCCCTAACCACAAACAACACTAACACCCTAAGAACAAAAACTACTAAACCCCAACAAGAAACAGCCCTAAACCCCTAACAACAAACACTAACCCCCTAACAACAAAAAACACTAAACCCCTAACAAGAAACTAACCTAACCCCGTAACAACAAAAAACCCTAACCTCCTAACAACAAACAACCTTAAACCCCTAACAACAAACAACCCTAAACCCCTAACAACCAACAACACTAACACCCTAACAACAAAAACCACTAAACCCCAAGAAGAAACAACACTAAACCCCTAACAACAAACACTAACCCCCTAACAACAAACAACACTAAACCCCTAACAAGAAACTAACCTAACCCTGTAACAACAAAGATCCCTAACCTCCTAACAACAAACAACCTTAACCCCCTAACAACAAACAACCCTAAACCCCTAACAACAAACCATCCTAACCCCCTAACAACCAACAACGCACACCCCCTAACCACAAACAACACTAACACCCTAACCACAAACAACACTAACCCCGTAAGAACAAACAACACTAACCCCCTAACAACAAACAACACTAACACCCTAACAACAAAAACTACTAAACCCCAACAAGAAACAACCCTAAACCCCTAACAACAAACACTAACCCCCTAACAACAAACAACACTAAACCCCTAACAAGAAACTAACCTAACCCTGTAACAACCAACAACCCTAACCTCCTAACAACAAACAACCTTAAACCCCTAACAACAAACAACCCTAAACCCCTAACAACAAACAACACTAACACCCTAAGAACAAAAACCACTAAATCCCAACAGGGAACAACACTAAACCCCTAACAACAAACACTAACCCCCTAACAACAAACAACACTAAACCCCTAACAAGAAACTAACCTAACCCCGTAACAACAAACAACTCTAACCTCCTAACAACAAACAACCCTAACCCCCTAACAAACAACAACACTAACCCCCTAACCACAAACAACACTAACACCCTAACAACAAAAACTACTAACCCCAACAAGAAACAACCCTAAACCCCTAACAACAAACACTAACCCCTTAACAGCAAACAACACTAAACCCCTAACAAGAAACTAACCTAACCCCGTAACAACAAACAACCCTAACCTCCTAACAACAAACAACCTTAAACCCCTAACAACAAACAACCCTAAACCCCTAACAACAAACAACACTAACACCCTAACAACAAAAACCACTAAACCCCAACAGGAAACAACACTAAACCCCTAACAACAAACACTAACACCCTACCCACAAACAACACTAACACCCTAACAACAAAAACTACTAAACCAAAACAAGAAACAACCCTAAACCCCTAACAACAAACACTAACCCCCTAACAGCAAACAACACTAAACCCCTAACAAGAAACTAACCTAACCCCCTAACAACCAACAACGCACACCCCCTAACCACAAACAACACTAACACCCTAACCACAAACAACACTAACCCCGTAAGAACAAACTACACTAAGCCCCTAACAACAAACAACACTAACACCCTAACAACAAAAACCACTGAACCCAACAAGAAACAACCCTAAACCCCTAACAACAAACACTAACCCCCTAACAACAAACAACACTAAACCCCTAACAAGTAACTTACCTAACCCCGTAACAACAAACAACCCTAACCTCCTAACAACAAACAACCTTAAACCCGTAACAACAAACAACCCTAAACCCCTAACAACAAACAACACTAACACCCTAACAACAAAAACCACTAAACCCCAACAAGAAACAACACTAAACCCCTAACAACAAACACTAACCCCCTAACAACAAACAACACTAAACCCCTAACAAGAAACTAACCTAACTCCGTAACAACAAACAACCCTAACCTCCTAACAACAAACAACCCTAAACCCCTAACAACAAACAACTCTAACCTTCTAACAACAAACAACCCTAACCCCCTAACAAACAACACTAACCCCCTAACCACAAACAACACTAACACCCTAACAACAAAAACTACTAAACCCCAACAAGAAACAACCCTAAACCCCTAACAACAAACACTAACCCCCTAACAACAAACAACACTAAACCCCTAACAAGAAACTAACCTAAACCCGTAACAACAAACAATCCTAACCACGTAACAACAAACAACCTTAAACCCCTAACAACAAACAACCCTAAACCCCTAACAACAAGCAACACTAACAACCTAACAACAAAAACCACTAAACCCCAACAAGAAACAACACTAAACCCCTAACAACAAACACTAACCCCCTAACAACAAACAACACTAAACCCCTAACAATAAACTAACCTAACCCTGTAACAACAAACAACCCTAACCTCCTAACAACAAACAACCCTAACCCCCTAACAAACAACAACACTAAGCCCCTAACCACAAACAACACTAACACCCTAACAACTAAAACTGCTAAACCCCAACAAGAAACAACCCTAAACCCCTAACAACAAACACTAACCCCCTAACAACAAACAACACTAAACCCCTAACAAGAAACTAACCTAACCCCGTAACAACAAACAACCCTAACCTCCTAACAACAAACAACCTTAAACCCCTAACAACAAACAACCCTAAACCCCTAACAACAAACAACACTAACACCCTAACAACAAAAAACACTAAACCCCAACAAGAAACAACACTAAACCCCTAACAACAAACACTAACCTCGTAACAACAAACAACACTAAACTCCTAACAAGAAACTAACCTAACCCTGTAACAACAAACAACCCTAACCTCCTAACAACAAACAACCTTAACCCCCTAACAACAAACAACCCTAAACCCCTAACAACAAACAATCCTAACCCCCTAACAACCAACAACGCTCACCCCCTAACCACAAACAACACTAACACCCTAACCACAAACAACACTAACCCCGTAAGAACAAACAACACTAACCCCCTAACCACAAACAACACTAACACCCTAACAACAAAAACTACTAAACCCCAACAAGAAACAACCCTAAACCCCTAACAACAAACACTCACTAACCCCCTAAGAACAAACAACACTAAACCCCTAACAAGAAACTAACCTAACCCCGTAACAACAAACAACCCTAACCTCCTAAGAAAAAACAACCCTAACCCCCTAACAAACAACAACACGAACCCCCTAACCACAAACAACACTAACACCCTAACAACAAAAATTACTAAACCCCAACAAGAAACAACCCTAAACCCCTAACAACAAACACTAACCCCCTAACAACAAAAAACACTAAACCCCTAACAAGAAACTAACCTAACCCCGTAACAACAAACAACCCTAACCTCGTAACAACAAACAACCTTAAACCCCTAACAACAAACAACCCTAAACACCTAACAACAAACAACACTAACACCCTAACAACAAAAACCACTAAACCCCAGCAACAAACAACACTAAACCCCTAACAACAAACACTAACCCCCTAACAACAAACAACACTAAACCCCTAACAAGAAACTAACCTAACCCTGTAACAACAAATATCCCTAACCTCCTAACAACAAACAACCTTAACCCCCTAACAACAAACAACCCTAAACCTCTAACAACAAACAATCCCAACCCTCTAACAACCAACAACCCTCACCCCCTAACCACAAGCAACACTAACACCCTAACCACAAACAACACTAACACCCTAACCACAAACAACACTAACACCCTAACAACAAAAACTACTAAACCCCAACAAGAAACAACCCTAAACCCCTAACAACAAACACTAAACCCCTACCAACAAACAACCCTAAACCCCTAACAACAAACAACACTAACACCCTAACAACAAAAACCACTAAACCCCAACAAGAAACAACACTAAACCCCTAACAACAAACACTAACCCCCTAACAACAAACAACACTAAACCCCTAACAAGAAACTAACCTAACCCTGTAAAAACAAACAACCCTAACCTCCTAACAACAAACAACCCTAACCCCCTAACAAACAACAACACTAATCCCCTAACCACAAACAACACTTACACCCTAACAACAAAAAAAACTAAACCCCAACAAGAAACAACCCTAAACCCCTAACAACAAACACTAACCCCCTAACAACAAACAACACTAAACCCCTAACAAGAAACTAACCTAACCCCGTAACAACAAACAACCCTAACCTCCTAACAGCAAACAACCTTAAACCCCTAACAACAAACAACCCTAAACCCCTAACAACAAACAACACTAACACCCTAACAACAAAAACCACTAAACTCCAACAAGAAACAACACTAAACCCCTAACAACAAACACTAACCCCCTAACAACAAACAACACTAAACCCCTAACAAGAAACTAACCTAACCCCGTAACAACAAACAACCCTAACCTCCTAACAACAAACAACCCTATCCCCCTAAAAAACAACAACACTAACCCCCTAACCACAAACAACACTAACACCCTAACAACAAAAACCACTAAACTCCAACAAGAAACAACACTAAACCCCTAACAACAAACACTAACCCCCTAACAACAAACAACACTAAACCCCTAACAAGAAACTAACCTAACCCTGTAACAACAAACAGCCCTAAACTCCTAACAACAAACCACCTTAACCCCCTAACAACAAACAACCCTAAACCCCTAACAACAAACAATCCCAACCCCCTAACAACCAACAACTCTCACCCCCTAACCACAAACAACACTAACACCCTAACAACAAACAACACTAACCCCGTAAGAACAAACAACACTAACCCCCTAACCACAAACAACACAACACCCTAACAACAAAAACTACTAAACTCCAAAAAGAAACAACCCTAAACCCCTAACAACAAACACTAACCCCCTAAAAACAAACAACACTAAACCCCTAACAAGAAACTAACCTATCCCTTTAACAACAAACAACCCTAACCCCCTAACAACAAACAACCTTAAACCCCTAACAACAAACAACCATAAACCCCTAGCAACAAAAAACACTAACACCCTAACAACAAAAAACACTAAACCCCAACAAGAAACAACACTAAACCCCTAACAACAAACACTAACCCCCTAACAACAAACAACACTAAACCCCTAACAAGAAACTAACCTAACCCTGTAACAACAAACAACCCTAACCTCCTAACAACAAACAAACTTAACCCCCTAACAACAAACAACCCTAAACCCCTAACAACAAACTATCCTAACCCCCTAACAACCAACAACGCACACCCCCTATCCACAAACAACACTAACCCCCTAACAACAAGCAACACTAACACCCTAAACACAAACAACACTAACCCCGTAAGAACAAACAACACTAACCCCCTAACCACAAACAACACTAACACCCTAACAACAAAAACTACTATACCCCAAAAAGAAACAACCCTAAACCCCTAACAACAAACACTAACCCCCTAACAACAAACAACACTAAACCCCTAACAAGAAACTAACCTAAACCCGTAACAAAAAAACAACCCTAACCTCCTAACAACAAACAACCTTAAACCCCTAACAACAAACAACCCTAAACCCCTAACAACAAACAACACTAACACCCTAACAACAAAAACCACTAAACCCCAACAAGAAACAACACTAAACCCCTAACAACAAACACTAACTCCCTAACAACAAACAACACTAAACCCCTAACAAGAAACTAACCTAACCCTGTAACAACAAACAACCCTAACATCCTAACAACAAACATCCTTAACCCCCTAACAACAAACAACCCTAAACCCCTAACAACAAACAATCCTAACCCCCTAACAACCAACAACGCACACCCCCTAACCACAAACAACACTAACACCCTAATCACAAACAACACTAACCCCGTAAGAACAAACTACACTAACCCCCTAACAACAAACAACGCTAACACCCTAACAACAAAAACTACTAAACCCCAACAAGAAACTACCCTAAACCCCTAACAACAAACACTAACCCCCTAACAACAAACAACACTAAACCCCTAACAAGAAACTAACCTAACCACGTAACAACAAACAACCCTAACCTCCTAACAACAAACAACCTTAAACCCCTAACAACAAACAACCCTAAACCCCTAACAACAAACAACACTAACACCCTAACAACAAAAACCACCAAACCCCAACAAGAAACAACACTAAACCCCTAACAACAAACACTAACCCCCTAACAACAAACAACACTAAACCCCTAACAAGAAACTAACCTAACCCTGTAACAACAAACAACCCTAACCTCCTAACAACAAACAACCTTAACCCCCTAACAACAAACAACCCTAAACCCCTAACAACAAACAATCCTAACCCCCTAACAACCAACAACGCTCACCCCATAACCACAAACAACACTAACACCCTAACCACAAACAACACTAACCCTGTAAGAACAAACAACACTAACCCCCTAACAACAAACAACACTAACACCCTAACAACCAAAACTACTAAACCCCAACAAGAAACAACCCTAAACCCCTAACAACAAACACTAACCCCCAACAACAAACAACACTAAACCACTAACAAGAAACTAACCTAAACCCGTAACAACAAACAACCCTAACCTCCTAACAACAAACAACCTTAAACCCCTAACTACAAACAACCCTAAACCAATAACAACAAACAACACTAACACCCTAACAACAAAAACTACTAAACCCCAACAAGAAACAACACTAAACCCCTAACAACAAACACTAACCCCCTAACAACAAACAACACTAAACCCCTAACAAGAAACTAACCTAACCCTGTAACAACAAACAGCCCTAACCTCCTAACAACAAACAACCTTAACCCCCTAACAACAAACAACCCTAAACCCCTAAGAACAAACAATCCTAACCCCCTAACAACCAACAACTCTCACCCCCTAACCACAAACAACACTAACACCCTAACCACAAACAACACTAACCCCGTAAGAACAAACAACACTAACCCCCTAACCACAAACAACACTAACACCCTAACAACAAAAACTACTAAACCCCCACAAGAAACAACCCTAAACCCCTAACAACAAACACTAACCCCCTAACAGCAAACAACACTAAACCCCTAACAAGAAACTAACCTAACCCCGTAACAACAAACAACCCTAACCTCCTAACAACAAACAACCTTAAACCCCTAACAACAAACAACCCTAAACCCCTAACAACAAACAACACTAACACCCTAACAACAAAAACCACTAAACCCGAACAAGAAACAACACTAAACCCCTAACAACAATCACTAACCCCCTAAAAACAAACAACACTAAACCCCTAACAAGAAACTAACCTAACCCTGTAACAACAAACAACCTTAACCTCCTAACAAAAAACAACCTTAACCCCCTAACAAACAACAACACTAACCCCCTAACCACAAACAACACTAACACCCTAAGAACAAAAACTACTAAACCCCAACAAGAAACAGCCCTAAACCCCTAACAACAAACACTAACCCCCTAACAACAAAAAACACTAAACCCCTAACAAGAAACTAACCTAACCCCGTAACAACAAAAAACCCTAACCTCCTAACAACAAACAACCTTAAACCCCTAACAACAAACAACCCTAAACTCCTAACAACCAACAACACTAACACCCTAACAACAAAAACCACTAAACCCCAAGAAGAAACAACACTAAACCCCTAACAACAAACACTAACCCCCTAACAACAAACAACACTAAACCCCTAACAAGAAACTAACCTAACCCCGTAACAACAAACAACTCTAACCTCCTAACAACAAACAACCCTAACCCCCTAACAAACAACAACACTAACCCCCTAACCACAAACAACACTAACACCCTAACAACAAAAACTACTAAACCCCAACAAGAAACAACCCTAAACCCCTAACAACAAACACTAACCCCTTAACAGCAAACAACACTAAACCCCTAACAAGAAACTAACCTAACCCCGTAACAACAAACAACCCTAACCTCCTAACAACAAACAACCTTAAACCCCTAACAACAAACAACCCTAAACCCCTAACAACAAACAACACTAACACCCTAACAACAAAAAACACTAAACCCCAACAGGAAACAACACTAAACCCCTAACAACAAACACTAACCCCCTAACAACAAACAACACTAAACCCCTAACAAGAAACTAACCTAACCCTGTAACAACAAACAGCCCTAACTTCCTAACAACAATCCACCTTAACCCCCTAAAAACAAACAACCCTAAACGACTAACAACAAACAATTCTAACCCCTTAACAACCAACAACTCTCACCCCCTAAGCACAAACAACACTAACACCCTAACCACAAACAACACTAACCCCGTAAGAACAAACAACACTAACCCCCTAACC